>NC_132918.1:91805715-92130291 GCF_047675955.1 Chlorocebus sabaeus
GGACCATCCACTAAATTTGTTTGTTCAAGACACATTAGAGACCCTCCTGTATATCTAGTAAGTCATAATAAAGGTGCTCGGGAAAGCCTTAAATTTGAAGACACATGGAGGCGGTAGAAAATTAACCTTGTAAGAGGAGAAGAACATGCCGTTAGGTAAACCAGAGCTGTAACTGCTGGCTAAGACTTAATGGAACTTCCACTTGCTCTAAAACCAGGGAAATCTTAGATAACTGGGTGTGATCTATCTATAGATCTACATAGTCTATGGGTAAATAATTTCCAAAAGGAGGATCTTGCTATCCGTTGGTGATCCTCTGGTTTGGGCTGTACCAAATTGTGAATATTCTTGCTGTGTTGTACCCAGTTGCTTTATATGAATACTGCAACTTGAAATGGGGAGGGTGGGGGGGGACAACGGGGTGGGGGAGGGAGGGGAGTGGGACGATAAGTCTTTTGAAGACATCAGCTCACTGTGCTGAGAGAGGGACCAAACTCAAGGAAACCTCTGATCTATACATTCAACTGCTGCATTTTTTTATAAATACATGTAAATGTCCTGTTGTAATATTTGATCTTGGAAATAAAAACAAAAACTTTTCAGTATTAGTTTTTTTGTGGTGGTGTTTTTGCAAGATAAGACTCTCTGGATATTACTTTCAGTAATACAGTTTAGATTCCAAAAGCTTGCCACACCTCCCCCCCATGTTCTCATTTAGGTCGGCTCCTGTTGATTGACAAAGGCTACTTTGTAGTCCCATCGTCAGCCTAATGCTCGCCAGCCTTTTTCTGCTCTTCCTGGCATTTCAAACATTGATGGTGAACACTCTGTAAATGTTAGTCCAGTTGTTACAGAAACACTGGGTGAGCTAGCCTTGTTAGGTGAGTATGATTCTGTGTTGGACATACTTGGGCAATTCAAGTGTCTAATTTTTCAGACCAGTGGTAATTACTAATAGTTAATTAAGGACTTAGTTTAAACAAGTGAAGGAAAGATACTTAATTAATGGACAAAAAGACAGGAGTTATGATTATATGGTGTAATAGAAATTGGTATTGCTGCTGGCTGCAGTGGCTCACGCCTGTAATCCCAGCACATTGCAAGGCTGAGACGGGTAGATCACCTGAGGTCAGGAGTTCGAGACCAGCCTGGCCAACATGGTGAAACCCCGTCTCTACTAAAAATACAAAAATTAGCTGCGCATGGTAGCACATGCCTGTAATCCTAGCTACTCGGGACGCTGAAGCAGGAGAATCGCTTGAACCTAGGAGGCAGAGGTTGCCGTGAGCCAAGATCATGCCACTGCACTCCAGCCTGGGCGACAAGAGCGAAACTCTGTCTCAAAAAAAACAAAAAACAGGCGTGGTTGTGGTGCCTATAATCCCAGCTGCTCGGGAGGCTGAAGCAGGAGAATTGCTTGAACCTGGGAAGTGGAGGTTGCAGTGAGCTGAGATCGCATTCAGCCTGGGTGACAGAGTGAGACTCCATCTCAAAAAACAACAACAACAACAACAAAACTGGGATTGCTGCTTAGCTCACAGTTCTACAGTGATGGGTTTGTGCTCCCCCTTTTCCTGTGGAACCATTTCTCATCCCAGTGCTTCAGATGTACCAAATAATAGGGATGTGTGTGATGGGGCCAAACAGATTCATCCTGTGCCCTCCAGAAACTGACTTTCTAGCTGGGAGCACGGACGATAAACATACATGGAAAAACAGATTTGATTCTAATAGAATTTTTAAAATATACAGAAAAGGAGCCAATAGAGAAATCTTTATTTTTTTTTTAAATTTTGAGACAGAGTCTCACTCTGTCGCGCAGGCTGGAGTGCAGTGGCACAATCTCAGCTCACGGCAAGTTCCGCCTCCCGGGTTCAAGCGATTCTCCTGACTCAGCCTCCCGAGTAGCTGGGACTACAGATGCCCACCACCATACCTGGCTAATTTTTGTGTTTTTAGTAGAGATGGGGTTTCACCGTGTTGGCCAGGCTGGTCTCGAACTCCTGACCTCAAGTGGTTCACCTGCCTTGGCCGCCCAAAGTGCTGGGATTACAGGTGTGAGCCACCGCACCTGACCTGGTGTTTCTTCTCACTGCCTGCGCCTCCTTGATTGGGTCTTTATGGTGGTGATCCCCAGGACCTGGCCCTCTAACTCTCCCTCAGTGATCTCATTCTCATAGTACCAACCACCATGTATAAAGCCAGTGAGTTCTCAGATTGACTCTAACTCCAGCCCGTCTCTCCTCCAAGCTTCAGACTCACATGTCCGACTTTTTGCATGACGCCTACTACAGTTGGAAGTGTCACTCTTACATCTAAAATGACGCCTCCCCACCCAGACCTGCAACGACACCACTACCCACGAACCTGCCAGAAACTTCAGTCATTTTCTTTTGCTCATTCCCCCATATCCAGCCCAACAGCAAGTCCTTTAACTTCTACCTCCAAAATGCATAAAACATAACCCTGCTTTTCAGTCTATTGCCATTACTGTGGTCCAAGTGACCTGCTTTTTTTCTTGACCACTGCAATAGTCTCTGCTCTTACTCTCTTCCGACCCGTTCTCCACATATTGGCTTCTCATTCCACTCAAAATGTCCAAGCTTCTTGCTTCGCGCCACCCCCTTTGCCCCCTGCCTGCCAGCTGACTGGCTTTCTCTCAAACCCCGACATCAAACAGCTTCCTGCTCCACAGCCGAGGCACTTCGTCTGCTTGAGTTCTCCTCGTCTTAGCATGTCACTTTTATCCTTCAGGTCTCAGCCTAAAAGTAAACTCCCCAACAATTTATTTAAAGGAGAATTCCCAGCCGGGCGCAGTGGCTCACGCCTGTAATCCCAGCACTTTGGGAGGCTGAGGTGGGGGGCTCACCTAGACCAGCCTGGCAAACAGTGTGAAACCCCATCTCTACTAAAAACCCAAAATTAGCCAAGTGTGGTGGCGCATGCCTGTAAGTCCAGCTACTCAGGAGGCTGAGGCAGGAGAATTGCTTGAACCCGGGAGGTGGAGGTTGCAGTGAGCCGAGGTCACACCACTGCACTCCACACCCCAGCCTGAGGGACAAGAGCAAAACTCTGTCTCGGAAACAAAACAAAACAAACCAAACACCAGAATGGGACGCCAAGGGAGCCAAGAGTGAGAATGTCCAAGAAGGATCCTGTGGCCAACTGTGTCTAGAGTCAAGAGGACAGTGAAGTGTTCATCAGAGACACGAAATTACTGGAGACCTAGAACAGTTTCAGTGCAGTGTTGGAGGCAGAAATCTAGTTTGGGTGGGTAGAAGTTTACAATATGTGTATACTACTGAGAAAACCCTAACTTCCTCTTCAGTGGTCTGGTATAAATGGCAGCCCTTTCAACATATCTTCCCCTTTTTCCTCCCTCCAATTAAAGGAATGTGCTCTCTTGTCAGCTTTCAGTTGAGTTTGGAGTCCACCCACAGGAGGCTGATTAGTCCTGTCACTCTTATCTGGTGAACACTAGAAAACAGCTGGCCTAGTTGTCTAGCTGTTTCATCTTCTCTCTTTTTCTTCTGCCAGTGAATTCTATTTTATCAGCTTCCTGAATTTCTTGCTCAAATCCCACCTTCAGATCCCACAATATACCCCAGAATGGAACATCTATCTGTCTAGCCTGTTCTGCCGAGTCTTTTTTTTTTTTTTTTTTTTTTTTTTGAGACAGAGTCTCTCTCTGTCGCCGAGACTGGAGTGCAGTGGCACGATCTCGGCTCACTGCAACCTCCACATCTGGTACTCAAGCAATTCTCCCACCTCAGCCTCCCCAGTAGCTGGGACTACAGGTGTGCACACCACGCCCCGCTAATTTGTGTATCTTTAGTAAAGACAGGATTTCACCATGTTGGTCATGCTGGTCTCAAATTTCTGGCCTTGAAACCGCCTTTGCAAAATGATGACAGTGAAAGAGATTCAACTGAACTGACTCCATCTTGCGTCTCACCGCCAAGCTGTCCTTCTTCATTCCTGGGCATAGGCTGAACTAACTTTGGGAGAAACTGAGTTTGTAATTTATAGTTTAAGCAAAGACAGTAACAGCCCTTTCCCAAAGCAGACCTCCTCCTTGCCTGGGGACTAGACTAACATTAGCCACAGGATTCGAAATCCTGGTTTAGGAGCCATGCGGCTGGAGGACACGATTCGGACCCTCCCTACACGGCTCCTAAGATCAGAGCTCGAGACATTCTGCAGACGCTGCACCTGATGGATCAGCTGGCACCACCCGGATCGATAACCTGGGGTCCGATCTCGTGACCCCCACCCAGGAACTGACACCCAGGAAGACAGCTCTGACTCCCCGGGATTTCATCCCTGCCCAGTGAGCCCTCGGTCCCTGGCTTCCCACCCAGCAAGTTTTCCTTAAAAACTGCTCAGGGAGACTGACTGAGTGATGAGGGAACCCCGGACTCCGCGCAGCCGCCTCGGCCTGAGTTACTGTCTCTCTACTGCGGTTCCCCTGCCGTGAAGAACCGGCTCCGTCCGGGCAGCGGGTAAGGTGGGCCTCGGGCGGCCACAGCCTCGACGGCTCCGCCGGCCTCGCGAAGTGCTGGGACTCCCGGTGCGGGCCACGGGCCTCCCAAACGGGTCGGCCTCGGGAAGCCTTTTGCGGCACGACCGGTCTCCCGGCCCCGGCCCGCCGGTCACGGTGTCCCCAGACTCCCGTCCGCTCCCCCCGGGCACCCGGCAGAGCCACCGCGGGCAGCCTCGCTCCGCACCGTGCACCGTCCGCCAAAAGGATGCTCCGCTCTCCCGAGGCAGCGAGAGGCTCCCCACGGGGGGCGAAGAAACAGACCCCACGCGGGCCGCAGGCGGCCTGTGCATCCCACCTGATTTCTTCAACAAGGGTCGTGTTCGGCCGGCGCGGTGGCTCCCGCCTGTAATCCCAGCATCTGGGAGGCCGAGGCGGGCGGATCACGAGGTCAGGAGATCGAGACCATCCTGGCTAACCCGGTGAAACCCCGTCTCTACTAAAAAAAAAACACAAAAAACTAGCCGGGCGAGGTGGCGGGCGCCTGTAGTCCCAGCTACTCGGGAGGCTGAGGCAGGAGAATGGCGTAAACCTGGGAGGCGGAGGCTGCAGTGACCTGAGATCCGGCCACTGCACTCCAGCCTGGGCGACAGAGCGAGACTCCGTCTCAAAAAAAAAAAAAAAAAAAAAAAAAAAAAAATCAAGAAATTCTTATATACAAAGCAACTCAAACAGTTTAGAAGGCTTAAACTGTGCTCACTTTGGCAACACATATACTAAAATTGGGACGACACAGAGAAGTTTAACATGGTTCCTGTGCAAGGATGACACGAAAATTAATGAAGGGTTCCAATTTTATTTTAAAAAATTAACCTGTGATAGTCAGTTATAATGATCCCTTCTCATATATGTGCATCAGGGGTTTTCTCAGTAATTGTTTTCATCACTGGCAGTAAAATCTGCATGCAGAGACTGTGTGTGTTACTTTACGCATTTGCATGAATGAATTCATTCATCGAGTGATTCTGGAGCTCCTGCCATGTTCCAAGCTCTGTGTGAGGCCCGGAACATACAGAGTTAGCCGCTGCCTGCAAGGGCCTCACAGCCATGAAGTGAGAAGTGAGTCACACTCCGGTGGGACATGGGCAAAGATTTCCTAAACAGACACTAGAAGTATTGACCATAAAAGAAGATAGATAAATGGAGCTGAATTAAAATTAGTACTTTCTCTTCATGAAGAGACATAATTAAGGCCGGGCATGGTGGCTCACACCTGTAATCCCAGCACTTTGGGAGGCTCAGGTGGGTGGATCACGAGGTCAGCAGATCAAGACCAGCCTGGCCAACATGGTGAAACCCCGTCTCTACTAAAAATACAAAACTTAGTTGAGCGTGGCAGCCCATGCCGGTAATCCCAGCTACTCCACAGGCTGAGGCAGGAGAATCGCTTGAACCTGGGAGATGGAGGTTGCAGCGAGCCAAGATCGTGGCACTGCACTCCAGCCTGATGGCAGAGCTAGACTGTCTCCAAAAAAAAAAAAAAAAAAAAAAAAAAATTTAAAAAAAAAAGACATAATAAAGAGAGTAAAAAGTCAAACCACAAACTGGGGGAAAACATTCACAATAAGTTTACCTGATAAAGGTCTCATACCTAGAATTATAATGAACTAGAAAACAGTAAGAAAAAAGATAACCAAAAATGGGCAAAAACCATGGACAGGAACTTCTCAAAGAGGATCTTCAAATGGCTAATACATATATGAAAAGGTGCTTACTCATCAAGAAGATGCAAATTCAAACCCAAGGAGATTACATTAAACACCCACCACAATGCCTAAAATTAAAAATGTTTGCAAGAATGTGTAGAAATGGAAACTGCCACACACTGTTGGTGGGCATGTAAATTAGTAGGAGTACTTTGGGAATCTGTGTGGCAATATCTGCCAAAATTAAATATTCACCTGCCCTATGATAGCAATCCTATTCCTAAGTATATTCTCTGAAAAATTAGTGCATAGTTCTGTCAAAAGACATGTAGAATAATATTCATGGCAGCATTATTTATAACAGGCAAAAGTTGAAAATATAAATGTCCATCAAGAGTAGAAAAAGTTGTAATATCCAACGAAATAATACTCAGCAATAAAAGAATAAATTACATGATGGATGAATCTTGCATATAGAATATTGAGTGAAGAAAGCCACACACAAAAGCCACACTGGGCCGGGCGCAGTGACACTCACCTGTAATCTAGCACTTTGGGAGGCCAAGGCAGGAGGATCACTTGAGCCCAGGAGTTCGAGACCAGACTGGGCTACATGGCGAGACCCCATCTCTACAAGAAATAAAAAAATCAGCCGGCGTGGTGATGCTTGCCTGTGGTCCCAGCTACTCGGGAGGCTGACGTGGGAGGATCACTTGAGCCTGGGAGGGCAAGGCTGCAGTGAGCCATGATTGTGCCACTGCACTCCCACCTGGATGACACAGCAAAATCCTGTTTTTTTTTTTTTTTAAAAAAAGGAAACTGTTTGATTGAATTTATGTGAAATTCAAGAACAACTGAAACCTAACCAACTATTGTAAGAGCCAAAATGACAGTTAACACAGGGGACAAGGGATATGAATGACAGGAGACACAATGAAGCCTGTGGGGATTTGGAATGTCCTGTATCTTGATTTGTGTGCTGGTTCACCTGGGTGTACATGTAAAAATTCATCAGATTTTATCATTAAGATTTGTGCACTTTAGGCCGGGCACTGTGGCTCACACCTGTAATCCCAGCACTTTGGGAGGCCAAGGCAGGTAGATCACCTGAGGTCGGGAGTTCGAGACCAGCCTGACCAACATGGAGAAACCCTGTCTCTACCTAACATGCAAAATCAGCCGGGCGTGGTGGCGCATGCCTGTAAATCCCAGCTACTTGGGAGGCTGAGGCATGCGAATGGCTTGAAGCAGGGAAGCAGAGGTTGCGGTGAGCTGAGATTGTGCCACTGCACTCCAGCCTGGGAACAAGAGCGAAACTCCCTCTCAAAAAAAAAAAAAAAAGAAAAAAAGAAAAGAAAAGATTTGTGCACTTTTACTGTATACATGCATTATAATATCTAGATGTTTAAAACACAATGGGAGCATAGAGAAAGAAGTACCGAACTCAGAGTAAAGAAATCCTGGCAGGCCGGGCGCGGTGGCTCAAGCCTGTAATCCCAGCACTTTGGGAGGCCGAGACGGGCGGATTACGAGGTCAGGAGATCGAGACCATCCTGGCTAACTCGGTGAAACCCCGTCTCTACTAAAAAATACAAAAAAACTAGCTGGGCGAGGTGGCGGGCGCCTGTAGTCCCAGCTACTCCGGAGGCTGAGGCAGGAGAATGGCATAAACCTAGGAGGCGGCGCTTGCAGTGAGCTGAGATCCAGCCACTGCACTCCAGCCTGGGCGATAGAGTGAGACTCCGTCTCAAAAAAAAAAAAAGAAAGAAAGAAAGAAAGAAAGAAATCCTGGTAGACTTCACTGGGAATGTTTGAACTGAATCTTGAATAGGAGCTTGTCCATAGAGGGTCACCGATCTCCCATGCAGAGAGCACCACAAAATCCTCAGAAATTTGGTGAGAGTATGGTACAAGATGATAGTGGCTTGGGGCTTGAACAAAACAGTTAGGAGGCTGAGTGTGGTGGCTCACACCTGTAATCTTAGCACTTTGGGAGGCTGAGGCGAACACCTGAGGTCAGGAGTCAGAGAGCAGCCTGGCCAAAACAGCAAAACCCCGTCTGTATTAAAAATACAAAGATGAGCCGGGCATGGTGGCAGGTGCCTGTAGTACCAGCTACTCAGTATGCGGAGGTGGGAGGATTGCTTGAGTGTGGGAGGTGGAGCTGGCAGTGAGCCGAGATCACGCCACCGCACTCCAGCCTGGGTAAGAGTAAGACCCTGTCTCAAAAAAAAAAAAAAAAAAGTTAGAAGTCTAGTACAGGAACCATGCCACACGTCGAGGCAGCCAAGGGCAAGGTAAGGAGAGTGATGAGGAAAAGGGGTGGCTGCCCTGCTTGGTGCTGTTCTGTCAAAGAGCCCAGATTCTTTGCGGGGTGGCAGATGAGGACAGGAACAGCTGGGGTGTGGAAAGCGTTGCTGCCTGGGGAGAGCAGAGGGTGAGGTGTTCCTCACGGGTGCATCCAGTGACTCATCAGGACCGTGGAGCTCATGAGGCCTCCTGTTTCCTGCCTTAGAATCACATGGAAATGAGCAGAGGGTGGGTCATCAGGACAGGGCTCTCCGAGGAGCGGAAGCGCCTTCAGTGCAGGCTGTGGGCAGGGGCGTGGGCGCGCACACACGCCTGGGTGACCTCTGCGTATATAGAGAGTCTCCCTGGCCCTCCTGGACAGAGTCCTGGAAAGACAACCTTCAGGTCCAGCCCTGGGGCTGCAGGAGCGGAGCCCCCTCTGAAGAGGCAGCCTTGCTCCAGGTTCTTTCTCTCCCAGTCTGAGTCTGGACAGCAGATGCAGGTAAGCAGAGAGGAAAGGGTGAGGTGATGGCCAGGGACAGCGTAGCCTCACAGACAAGAGTGCACGTTTCCACTCCAGCGGGCCTGGCTCTGCAGCTTGGCGGCTGTGTGACTGCGCAATTCACTTACCTTCTCCTTTTGCCTCAGTCTGTCAACTTCCGGCCTTTGCACCTAGGATACTCTTCCCTGCCTAGTACCTCACTGTCCATCAAGTTTGGGCATGGGCAGCCCTTCCTGCGGGAGGCTTCGTTTTGCTTCTGCCAGATAGGATTCGGGTCCTCCATGGGCTTCCATGACGCCTTAAGTTGGATGCCTCTGCCTGGTACTTACTGCAACCAGCGGCGAATCCAGCGAGTCTGCAGCAAACTCAGTCCTTGCCTTCTCGGGGGAGATTCAGCTGAGGGGCAGAAGTGGGTTTAAGGCAGAGGGAGAGGCCGAGGCAAGTTTTAGAGAAGGAGTGAAAGTGTATTAAAAACTTCCAGAGCAGGAATGAAAGGAAGTAAAGTACACTTGGAAGAGGGCCAAGTGCACGACTTGAGAGACCCAAGCGTGCTGTTCAGCCCTTGACTTGGGTTTTCTACAGGCGGATGGTTCCGCGGTCTCCATCTCTTCTCCCCTGATCTTCCCTTGAGGTGGGCTGTCCACACGCCCTGAGTCTGCCGCACAGGCACTTGGGAGGGGCCGCATGCGCAGTGGGGTTACTGAAGTCCTGCGCATGCTCACTTGAGGCGTTTTGCCCTTACCAGCGGAGAGGCGCTAGGGGACCGTCAGGAACCAGCTAAACTCCGCCATTTTGCTTCTTAGTGCACCTGCTGGAGCGCTGACGCCCAGCCCCCTGAGCTCTTATCAGGAAGCTGCTGATCACCAGGTTCAGGTATTTTCCATCTGTTGGGAGACTGCCTTTCCCTGACGCTGGCTGTGACCAATTATTATTTTAGAAAGACAACTAACAACTGCCTGACCATCACCTCACAGTCACCTGAGGTTACTGGGGTCGGGGCCTTCCCCGGCCCTGCTCGTGTCTGCTCTAACACTCACCACACTTCATTAGGATTGCTTTTTGGCCAGCCTGACCCACATGGTGAAAACCCGTCACTGCTAAAAATACAGAATTAGCTGGGGTGGGGCGTGCCTGTAATTCCAGCTACTGGGGAGGCTGAGGCAGGAGAATCGCTGGAACCCGGGAGGTGGAGGTTGCGGTGAGCCGAGATTGTGCCACTGCACTCCAGCCTGGGCGACAAGCGAAACTCTGTCTCAAAAAACAAACAAACAAACAAACAACCAGAATTGCTTTTTGCCTTAGCTGTGTCCCCAGTAAACTTTAAGCTCCTCAGGAAAAGGGATTACATCTTTTTCATCATTATATCCCTAGCCCCCAGCAAGTGCCTGTCAGGTAATGATCACTTAATAAATATCTGACTGAAGAAAGAATGAAAGAAAAGGCTTGCTAGGTGGCGAGGGAGATCCACAGGGGTAGAGAATGTGCGTTCTCTTCCTCCATGGAATTGAGCTGATCACTTCTGTTGTTGCCCTGACATGTAGCCGATGATTTGCTCACCTAGCCAGGACCTCAGGACAGAACAAGGAACTCCCCAACAGCCTGGTTTTAAGGTTTTACCTTCTGATATCAAATTAGCCCACCTCTTTGCTCACCTCCTGGTTCACATTTTTTGGAAGCGTTTCTCCAAATGTTATGATTTCTAGGGGGAATAAAGTCAGGAAGAGGAGGTGAAATTCACACGATGGCAAGCGCTTTTAGTGTTTGATTGGCGGACAGCCAGGGCTCTGAATTCCACTCATCCAAAAGCCATGCTCCAGCTGGTAGTTTTCCTCTCGTTGTCCATCATTTTTAGTTTCCCCTTTAAGACTTTTCTGAGCTGGGCGCAGTGGCTCACGCCTGTAATCCCAGCACTTTGGGAGGCCGAGGCGGGTGAATCACCTGAAGTCAGGAGTTCAAGACCAGCCTGGCCAACCTGGAGAAATCCGGTCTCTACTAAAAATACAAAATTAGCCGGGCGTAGTGGTGGGCACCTGTAATCCCAGCTACTCAGGAGTCTGAGGCAGGAGAATCGCTTGAACCCAGGAAGTGGAGGTTGCAGTGAGCCGAGACCGGGATGGTGCACTCCAGCCTGGGCAACAAGAGTGAAACTCTGTCTCAAAAAAAAAAAAAAGAAAAAAAGAAAAAAGACTTTTCTGATGGGAAAGTTTGTGTAGAAGAGATTGTTAGGGGGGCTGATGTTGGTGAAGTGTCTAGACAGTCCTTTCTCAAAGGTGGTGTGATTTGAAGGCACTAAATGCGTTCCTGCACTAGGGCGTCTCCTGGCCCTATGATCTAGAGCACCCGCTTGAGAGGCCACCACACACCCATCTTTCCTTGGGCCCCCGTCAGTCATCTGAGTGGGCAGTGGGTTAAAGTTGAGAGTTGCTGACACCCTGGGTGGTTAGTTTGCCTCAACACAGAATTACACACTGAAAGCCTCGCACTGCATGATGGGACCGTCTCGGAGGGAGGCTGTGCGGACCTGCAGGGGCATCGCAGCACTGTGGGCCGCTGTGAGGGGGCCTGTTTTCCACAGTCGCCCTGCTCCCAGGAGCAGGACAGGCTCCTTGCTGTGACTGAGGAGTCCAGTGGCCTGCCAGCCAGAGGGTTGACAGGGGAAGAGACACCCCATCCCTCCCGATTCCTGACCCCATGCTGCCCCAGGACCCTTGGGTCGCCGGAGTAAGGGTCACCGTTGGTTCATATCCTACCCCCACCCTCCCTGTGCACCCCTCCCCTCTCCTACCCCCACCCTCCCTGTGCACCCCTCCCCTCTCCAGCCCCCACCCTCCCAGACACCCCTCCCCTCTCCTACCCCCACCCTCCCAGGACACCCCTCCCTTCTCCTGCCCCCACCCTCCCAGACACCCCTCCCCTCTCCTGCCCCCACCCTCCCAGGACACCCCTCCCCTCTCCTGCCCCCACCCTCCCAGACACCCCTCCCCTCTCCTGCCCCCACCCTCCCAGGACACCCCTCCCCTCTCCGACCCCCACCCTCCCTGTGCACCCCTCCCCTCTCCTGCCCACACCCTCCCTGTGCACCCCTCCCCTCTCCTGCCCCCACCCTCCCAGGACACCCTTCCCCTCTCCTACCCCCACCCTCCCTGTGTACCCCTGCCCTTCCCTGCCCCCACCCTCCCAGGACACCCCTCCCCTCTCCTGCCCCCACCCTCCCCATGTACCCCTCCCCTCTCCTACACCCACCCTCCCAGGACACCCCTCCCCTCTGCTGAGATCTGGACTCCTTTTCATCTGGGACAAGCTCTTTATTCACTGTGGGAGACATGGCTTGGAGGGCTAAATACCCAATGGACAGGGCATGCGGTCAAGGCAGCTCATCATAACGAAATAGAAGAATTGCAGCCAAAAGTTCCCTCTGGGGAGGGGAGGGGCAGGAGATGAGCATGGGCTGAGATTAGAGGAAGCAAAGGTCACTGAGGGCTGTGGGGTAGGGTGAGGGAGAGGGGCCAAAGCGTACCCCCAAACTAAACAGCCTGGTCAGTGTTCTGTCTCAGTGTTTGTCTTCTTTACCATAAGCTACAGTCTGTCCGGGCTCGGTGGCTCACGCCTGTAATTCCAGCACTTTGGGAAGCTGAGGCAGGCGGATCACTTGAGACCAGGAGTTCAAGACCAGCCTGGCCAACATGGTGAAACCCCGTCTCTACCAAAAATACAAAAATTAGCTGGGCGTGGTGGTGGGCGACTGTAGTCCCAGCTACTGGGGAGGCTGAGGCAGAAGAATCGCTTGAACCTGGGAGGTGGAGGTTGCAGTGAGCTGAGATCGCGCCACTGCTCCAGCCTGGGCGACAGAGCAAGACTTCGTCTCCAAAAAAAAAAAAAAAAAAACTACAGTCTGAAAAAATAGAAAACACTCGACAAACCAAGTTTCTAAAAAAATTTTGAGTTCCTAAGTTGTAAAACTGTTTTTAAAAAGATATCATGAAGATGAAATATAGGATAGTGGTTCCTAGGAAGGAATCCAGAAAGAAGGCAGGATTGGAGAGGACACACCTGGAGCATCAATGATGTGATGGGTAATGACATATGTTTTACAATTGGTTGTGTTTACATGGGTGTTAATTATCCCACACAAGTTACACATATATTTTACTCATTAGGTTTAATTCTTTTTCAATGCAATTTTTTTTTTTTTTTTTTTTTGAGACAATGTCTCAATCTGTGGTCCAGGCTGGAGTGCAGTGGTGTTATCTTGGCTCACTGCAACCTCTGCCTCCCAGGTTCAAGCGATTCTCCTGCCTCAGCCTCCTGAGTAGCTGGGATTACAGGTGCACGCCACCATGCCTGGCTAAGTTTTGTATTTTTAGTAGAGATGGGGTTTCGCCATGTTGGCCAGGCTGTTTTGAACTCCTGACCTCATGATCTGCCCGCCTCGGGCTCCCAAAGTGCTGGGATTACAGGCGTGAGCCACCATGCCTGGCCTTTGATGCAAATTTTTAAAATATAATTTCAACTTTTATTTTAGATTCGGGGATACATATGCAGGTTTGTTCCATGTGTCTGTCTATTGTGTGATGTTGAGGTTAGGGTATGAGTAATTCCTGTCACTCAGGTAGTGAGCTCAGTACCTATAGATAGTTTTTCAGCCCTGGCCCTCCCCCAATGTTTAATTCTTTATGCTCTGAAATATTTCATTATTTATGTGTGATGTAAAGTAATCCTCCCTTATCTGCAGCTTTGCTTTCCAAGGTTTTAGCTATCTGTGGTCAACTGTAGTTCAGAAAACTTACATGAAATATTTTCAATGAGAAAGACCACATCCACATAACTTTTATTACAGTATATTGTTACAACTGTTCTATTTTATTATTGTTGTTGTGAACTTCTTACTGTGTCTAATTTATAAATTAAACTTTACTATAGGTACATATGTATATGAAAAAGCATAGTACAGATAGTCCTCTACTTATGATGGTTTGACTTCTAATTTTCCAACTTTACGACAGGTTTCTAGGGACCTAACTCCATCATAAGTTAACTCCTTACACGTTATGATAGGATTACAGTTTCTACTGAATACTCATTGCTTTTGCACCGTCATAAAGTCAAAAATAAGTTGGGGCCGGGCGCAGTGACTCACACCTGTAATCCCAACATTTTGGGAGGTGGAGGTGGGAGGATCACTTGAGGCCAGGAGTTTGAGACCAGCTTGAGCAACATGGTGAGAACCTGTCTCTACAGAACTAAAAAGTTAGCCAGGTATGGTGGCGCATGCCTGCGGTCTCAGCTACCCGAGGGACTGAGGTGGGAGGATCACCTGAGCCCAGATTAGGGCTGCAGTGAACAATGATTGTGCACTGCACTCCAGCCTGGGTGACAGAGCAAGACCCTGTCTCAAAACAAATAAATAAATAAACAAAATCCTAAGCTGAACCATTGTGAGTCAGGTACTGTCTACTATGTTGCCAGCATTACATAAATGCCTTTTGGACTTAGGATATTTTGACTTACAATGGGTTTATAGGAGCACGACCCCATCATAAGTGGAGAAGCATCTGAATATACAAGGTTTGGTATGATCTGTGGTTTCAGGTATCTGCTGAAGCTCTTGGAACATATCCGCTGCAGATATGGAGGACTACTGCGTGTGTGTGTGTACGTACATACACACATATATACACACATTATACATTATATGTGTATATGTGTGTGCATATAGAGAGAGCCTCTGATCCGTATCATATATATATATAAAATTTCCTTCCTCCCTTCCCTTCGCCTGCCTGCCTGCCTGCCTGCCTGCCTCCCTTCTCTCGCTCTCACTCTCGCTCTGTCACCCAGGCTGGAGTGCAGTGGTGTGATCTGGGCTCACTGCCACATCTGCCTCTCGGGCTCCAGTGATTTTCCTGCCTCAAGCTCCTGAGTAGCTTGGATTACAGGCGCCTGCCACCACGCCCAGCCTTTTTTTTTTTTTTTTTTGAGACGGAGTCTCACTCTGTTGCCCAGGCTGGAATTCAGTGGCATAATCTCTGCTCAATGCAAGCTCCGCCTCCCAGGTTCATGCCATTCTCCTGCCTCAGCCTCCTGAGTAGCTGGGACCACAGGCACCCGCCACCACGCCCGGCTAATTTTTTTGTATTTTTAGTAGAGATGGGGTTTCACCATGTTGGCTAGGCTGGTCTCGAACTCCTGACCTCATGATCCACCCACCTCAGCCTCCCAAAGTGCTGGGATTACAGGTATGAGCCACTGTGCCCAGCCTATATACACATATTTTCTGATTAAGTGCAAAGCAATGTGTTATAGGAGTGTCAAGAGCCTCAAGGGGCCAAGTGCAGTGACTCATGCCTGTAATCTCAGTACTTTGGGAGTCTGAGATGGGAGGGCCCTTGAGCCAAGAAGTTTGAGACCAGCCTGGGCCACATAAGGAGACCTCACCTGTATTACATTTTTTTTTTTTTTTCCTGAGATGGACTTTCACTCTCGTTGTCCAGGCTGGAGTGCAGTGGTGCGATCTCGGCTCACTGCAACCTCTGCCTCCTGGGTTCAAGTGATTCTTCTGCCTCAGCCTTCTGAGTGGCTGGGATTACAGGCATGCCCCACCATACTCGGCTAGTTTTGTATTTTTAGTAGAAACGGGATTTCACCATGTTGGCCAGGCCGGTCTTGAACTCCTGACCTCAGGTGATCTGCCCGCCTCAGCCTCCCAAAGTGCTGGGATTACAGGCGTGAGCCACCACACCCAGCCAAAAATAAATTTTTTAAAATTAAAAATAAGGCCGGGCGCGGTGGCTCATGCCTGTAATCCCAGCATTTTGGGAGGCCGAGGCGGGCGGATCACAAGGTCAGGACATCGAGACCATGGTGAAACCCCGTCTCTACTAAAAATAGAAAAAATTAGCCGGGCGCAGTGGCGGGCGCCTGTAGTCCCAGCTACTTGGGAGGCTGAGGCAGGAGAATGGCGTGAACCCGGGAGGCGGAGCTTGCAGTGAGCTGAGATTGCGCCATTGCACTCCAGCCTGGGCGACAGAGCGAGACTCCGTCTCAAAAAAACAAAACAAAAAAACAACAACAACAACAAAAAAAATTAAAAATAAAATAAAGAGCCTTAAGGGGAGACAGACATGTAACAGAACTGCACAGTGGCAACAGGCCACTTCCTGGGGATGTCATGACGCTGAGTTTTTTCAGATCCACATTGACGTGCGTCTGCCCAAATATTACTAGTCCTGTTTTAATTCATATATATTTATATATATGAGCTCCACTCTTGTTGCTCAGGTTGGAGTGCAATGGCAAGATCTCTGCTCATTGCAACCTCTGCCTCCTGGGCTCAAGCGATTCTCCTGCATCCACCTCCCGAGTAGCTGGGATTACAGGTGCCTGCCACCACGTCTGGCAATTTTTTTGTATTTTTAATAGACACGAGGTTTCACCATGTTGATCAGGCTGGTCTCAAACTCCTGACATCAGGTAATCCATCTGCCTTGGCCTCCCAAAGTGCTGGGATTACGGGTGTGAGTCACCGCGCCTGACCTTAATTCATATTTTTCTAAAAAACAAGTTCACATATCAATGAAAATATAAGAGAAAGGGAGAAAGGAATATAAGGAGTGGAAGAGACATTTTATAATTTATCTAGATGTGACATTTTAATTGTAATCAGCTTTATTGATATATAGTTAAAATTCAATACGATTCACCAATTTTAAGTGCAAAGTTTAATGAGTTTTGTCAATACATACAGTTATGTATTCACCACCAGAATCCAGACATAGAACGCTTCCACCCCTCAGCTTCCCATGCCCCATACTAACCCTCGACCCCATTCTCAGCCCATGACAACCATTCATCTGCTCTCTGTTAAAAGTGTCTTTTCTAGAATTTCATCTATATAGAAGCATGTGAGTGGTCTTTTGTTTCTGGCTTCTTTCACTTAACATCGTGCTTCTGAGATTCATCCATGTTGTTATATGTATCAGAAATTTACTCATTTTATTACCTAATAGAACTCGTGTGTATGATAACACAATTTGTCTTGATTCACTTATTGATTACTGATAAGTATTTGGGTAATTGCAAGTTTTTAAATTGATTTTTTATTGTGGTAAAGTATGTAACATCAAATTTGTCTTTTTAACTATTTTAAAGTGTACAATTCAGTGACAGTAATTACATTTGCAATGATGTACAACCATTACCATTATCTATTTCCAAAACTTTTCTTCACCCCCAACAGAAAGTCTGTAACCATTAAACTGTGGGCAGTGGCCCAAATCTGGTCATAGCTACTCTGGAGGCTCAGGCTGGAGGATCATTTGAGCCCAGGAGTTGAAGACCAGCTGGGGCAACATATTGAGACTGCATCTCTAAAAAAACCCCCAAAACCACCGGGCGTGGTGGCTCATGCCTGTAATCCCAGCACTTTGGGAGGCCGAGGCAGGTGGATCACCTGAGGTCAGGAGTTCAAGACCAGCTTGGCCAACATGGTGAATCCCCGTCTCTACTAAAAATACAAAAATTAGCCGGGCGTGGTGGCGGGCGCCTATAGTCCCAGCTACTTGGCAGGAGAATTGCTTGAGCCCGGGAGGCAGAGGTTGCAGTGAGCTGAGATCGTGCCACTGCACTCCAGCCCGGGTGACAAGAGTTAGACTCTTCTCAAAAAAACCAAAAAACCAAAAAAAAAACCCAAACCTCTGTAACCATTAAACAATAACTCCCCATTCTGTTCTCCCCACAGTCCCTGGTAACCTCCAGTCTACTTTCTTTCTCCGTAAATTTGTTATTTTGAATATTTCATATAAGTGGAATGATACAATATTTGTCCTTTGGCGTCTGGCTTATTTCATTTAGCATGATTTTTTTTTTGAGATGGAGTCGCTTGCTCTTGTCACCCAGGCTGGAGTGCAGTCACGTGATCTCGGCTCACTGCAGCCTCCGCCTCTTGGGTTCAAGCGATTTTCCTGCCTCAACCTCCGAGTAGCTGGGATTATAGGCAAGCACCCAGCTGACATTTAAATTTTAAGCAGTCTGATTAATCATGTTTTGTGGATTGTGCTTTTTGCATTTTATTAAGAAACCTTTATCTAACCCAAGGTGCCAGTGTTTTTGTTTTATTCTAGAAATTTTATAAAGCTTTTAGACCCATGCTCCATTTCAAGTGAATTTTTGAATGTGTTATGAAGTAACAGTGAAGGTAGTTTTGTTTTGCATATGTATTGTTCCAGCACCATTTGTGGAAGAGACTTTTTCCCACTGAATTGTTATCTTCTTAAAAAATCATTTATCGGCCGGGCGCGGTGGCTCACACCTGTAATCCCAGCACTTTGGGAGCCCAAGGCGGGTGGATCACAAGGTCAGGAGATCAAGACTGTCCTGGCTAACACGGTGAAACCCCGTCTCAACTAAAAATACAAAAAATTAGCCAGGCGTGCTGGTGGGCACCTGTAATCCCAGCTACTTGGGAGGCTGAGGCAGGAGAATCGCTTGAACCCGGGAGGTGGAGGTTGCAGTGAGCCAAGATCACGCCACTGCACTCCAGCCTGGGTGACAGAGTGAGACTCCATCTCAAGAAAAAAAAAAAAAAAATCATTTGTCATGGATTGGGTCTATTTCTGAGCTCCAGCCTGTTCCAGTAGTCCATATATGTTTCCTTACGCGGTGACTTCAGTGTCTTCAGTTACTGTAGCTTTATAAGTCTTGAAATCACATGGCGTAAGTTCGCCAGCTTTGTTTTTCAAAATTCCTTTGGCTAATCTTCAAAATGGTTTTGCATTTCCATATAAATTTGGATTCAGGTTGTCAATTTCTATAACAAAACTCTCCTAGGATTTTGACTGAGATTGCTTTAAATCTATGCATCAATTTAGGGAGAACATATTAGCGATTTTGAGTCTTCTGGTTCAGGAGCATGGTATGTGTCTCCATTTATTTAGGTCTCCATTAATTTTCTCAGCAATGCTTTGCAATTCTTACTATATAGGTCTTGCAGATATTTTGTTAAATTCATCCATATGTATTATATTTTTATGCTATTGTAAATATATTTTAATTTCAATCCTCAATTTGTCATTGCTTGTATATAGAAATACAATAGAATAGAATTTTTGTATATTAATCTTTTATTCTATGACCTTGCTAAACTCACCTGTTAGTTCTAATAATGTTTAGGATTTTCTACATAATGTGATCACATTATCTGTGAATAATAACAATGTTACTTTTTTTTTTTTTTTGAGATGGAGTCTTGCTGTGTCACCCACCCAGACTGGAGTACAGTGGCATGATCTCAGCTCATTGCAACCTCCGCCTCCTGGGTTCAAGCAATTCTCCTGCCTCAGCCTCCCCAGTAACTGGATTACAGGCGCCTGCCACCATGCTTGGCTAATTTTTGTATTTTTAGTAGAGACAGGGTTTCACCATGTTGGCCAGGCTGGTCTTGAACTCCTGACCTCATGATCTGCCCGCCTCGGGCTCCCAAAGTGCTGGGATTACAGGTGTGAACCACCATGCCTGGCCGGCAATGTTACTTCCTTCTTTCCTATCTGTATGGCTTTTGCTTCCTTTTATTTTCGTACTGCGCTGGCTAGGACCGGCACAACGCTGAATAGAAGTGGGGACAATGGACATCATGAAGCCACCTTTAAACATTTCTTTTTGTCGGATAGAAATAATCACTGGCTGTAATAGAGGCATAAACAAAATATGATGGAATGCAAACTATGTATGTATGGACAGGGGTTAGCAGAAAAGGAAACAATTAAATCCTAGTCCCTGGGGAAGATTCCTAAGGAGCAGAGTTTTTAAGCAGGTTGCTTGGCTCATTGGTCTGTCCCTGGAAGGTGGCGGTTTTTGTAGTGTTTCCCCAGCCATCACATGCTGCTGGAGTTCCCTTCCCCATCCCCCACAGCAGAGCTGCCGCGACTCCTATCTGTCCCAGAATGCTGTCTTCTCCCTGCACGCCAGCACGCTCACGGGCTCACGGACCATCCCCCGACAGCAGCGCTGCCGCGACTCTCTATCTGTTCCAGGATGCTGTCCTCTCCCTGCATGCTGGCAAGCTCACGGACTTGCTCCCGTATCCTGGGGCTGAGCCTTGGGACTGCAGCCCTGTTTGCTGCTGGGGCCAACATGGCACTCCTCTTTCCTAACTGGGATGTGACCTACCTGTTGAGGGGCCTCATTGGCAAGCATGCCATGCTGGGAACTGGGCTCTGGGGAGGAGGCCTCATGGTAAGTGTGTGGGGTTCCCTGAACGCGAACTCTCAAAGAGATCCCCGGGGGGGAGCAGGAAGGTGGCACGGGAAGAGTGTTTTGATTCCTTGCAGGAAAGTTTATTCTAACAAGCTGGTCTTGGGTCTGCAGCAGCTTTAAGAGACAGGACGACTAACTTGGGACCAGGCAGGTCAGGTGTGAAAGTTAACATCCACACATCCACAGCGTTAGATCAGGCTAGTCATCCAACTGTGGGTCCCCGGAGTCAGAGTCAAGAGGACAACTGAGTTCATGGGAGGTGCCCAGCCACTCTATTTCAACAGCTGTGGGCAGCACCTAGAAACAGCTGGCAAAGTAAATTTCCCCATCTCAACATTCTTCTCTCTCCTGCAGGTACTCACTGCTGCTATCCTCATCTCCTTGATGGGCTGGAGATACGGCTGCTTCAGTAAGAGTGGGCTCTGTCGAAGCGTAAGCACCAGATTCCACTCTTCTAACACTGAGAATGTCTCCACCTCTATTACTCTAGAGGCAGGATGGTAAAGAGGCAGTTTTGGTCTTGGGGCCTGAAGTCAGGTCCTCACTGTGACCCTCAGTAATGCTAAGTTCTTTGGCAAGTTGCTTTATCTTTCCATTTTCAAGCTTTCATCTGTAAAATGGGAGCTGAGCAAGTCAAGGGAGTAGTGCTTAGTGAAGCCCAGATGTCTGTCCTAGTGGGAGGAACTGTTATTCTCTTAGCGTGCTGGACAATATGGACTGAGTTATGACACTGTAATCGTGTCATTGATGGAAATTTTCCTAGTTATTTTAACTAATATTTTCTTAGAACAGGAAACTTTTCTAGAGATCTAATCACTAGATTCTAATTTAACCCCTCCATTTTACAGATAAACTGAGGCCCAGAATAAATTTGTAACTTATTAATTATAGCAGCAACTGTATAAACTTGAAAGATCTCAGTATATGTGTGTAACACACACACACACACTCGGTCTCAGACATAAATCTGTGGCCTTATGGTAACTCCACAGCCTGCTCTGATATCTGCAGCCCACGTGTTGGGAAGCCCACTGACTCAGTTACATGTTAAAAAATTAAATATAGACTGTGCATGGTGGCTCACGCCTGTAATCCCAGCACTTTGGGAGGCCGACATGGGTAGATCACCTGAAGTCAGGAGTCCGAGACCAGCCTGGCCAACATGGTAAAACCCTGTCTCTACCAAAAATAGAAAAATTAGCCGGGCGTGGTGGCGCGTGCCTGTAATCCCAGCTACTTGGGAGGCTGAGGCAGGAAAATCGCTTGAACCCGAGAGGCGGAGGTTGCAGTGAGCCGAGATGGCGCCACTGCACTCCAGCCTGGGCGACAGAGCTAGACTCCGTCTCTAAATAAATAAACACTTGCACATTTCTTTCACTGTCCTCATTCATGCACTGTCTGTTCTCAGTCCCGTCTGGTTTTCCCTGAGGCACGTAGTTCTGACACTGAGTATGCATCAGAACCACCTGGAGGGCTTTTGCCAGAACACGGATTGCTGGGCTCCTCCCTAGAGCTTCTGATTCAGGAGTCAGGGGGAGCAGGAAGTTTTGCATTTCTAACAAGTTTTCAGGTGATGTAATGCAGCTGGACAGGGACCCCATTTTGGGAACCACTGCCCTAGGCTTACTAGTTCATCTTGAATCTTTTAACTCAGAGTCAAAACTTACTATACACCTTTCTCCAGTCCCTCCCCAACTCCAAACCAGCTTGACATCAATGGGAAAATGACTCCATGACTCTGAAGAAAAACGCTATGTAGGTGTTACTCAGATTTTTAAAATACACATTTTTGGAGGAGGGAGAAAAATATCTAGAACCCTAAGAAAGAATTCAATATGGGCCGGGCACAGTGGCTCACACCTGTAATCCCAGCAGTTTGGGAGGCTGAAGCAGGCGGATCACAAGGTCCGAGACCAGTCTGACCAACACGGTGAAACCCTGTCTCTACTAAAAATACAAAAATTAGCTGGGTGTGGTGGTGCACACTTGTAGTCCCAGTTACTCAGGAGGCTGAGGCAGGAGAATTGCTTGAACCCAGAGGCAGAGGTTGTCGTGAGCTGAGATCGTGCCACTGCACTCCAGCATGGGCAACAAGAGTGAAGCTCCATCTCAAAAAAATAAAAAATAAAAAATAAAAATAAAAAGGAAAAGGGAGGGAGGGAGGAAGGCAGGCAATATAGAAGCAGGCTAGAAACCTGTCAAGGAAGGAAACCCAGTTATTTTCTGGGAGGGCAGTGAGGGCACACACCGATCGCCACGGGAGCTCTTGGCTGGAGAAATGCAGCAACAGAAGTGGAGTCATTTCAGAGTCTGACTGCAGCTCCTCTCTCGCTGTTTCTCTCCTTTCCCTCCCTCCCACTTCTCTCCTTCCCTTCTTTCCTCCTTCTTTCCCTCCTTCCTTCTTTTTATCCTTGATTTGAAAAAGAGAAAAATCAGAGTTGGGAGCCTGGAACTTTTGAAAATGCACCTTTTCCTCAGAAGAGTCAGAGGCGGGCCTGTGATAACCTGCCTCTTTAGCTCAGGGGCTGAATGGCTGTAATCTGCAAAAGGTTTGTGATGCCAAGCTGCCGAGTAGCTCAGGTGAACTCGCTGAGTCAGGGAGATCCGGGGCCAAGAGTCTGCGATTCTCCTTCTTGGTCCTTTCTCTCCCAGCCCTTCCTGGCTCTACCTGGAAACCGCTCACTGGCCTCCCCACTTTGGGTGATGCTTCTATCTTGTGTGCCATGGATAGAATTCTCCCCCGTAACAGGACAGAAGAACGCCTGAGACCAGAGACGTTAGACCTGTGCAGACCGCCCCACGGGCTCCCCAGCCGCCACCGTCTTAGCTCGCCGTTTCTCCTTCCCTCCGCAGGTGCTTACTGCTCTGTTGTCAAGTGGCCTGGCTTTACTTGGAGCCCTGATTTGCTTTGTCACTTCTGGAGCTGCTCTGAAAGATGGTCCTTTTTGCATGTTTGACACTTCATCCTTCAATCAGACACAAGCTTGGAAATATGGTTACCCATTCAAAGACCTGCATAGTAGGTAAATGGGTGGAGGCTCGGGCTTGGTCTTTTCAGAGAGAGAGAGAGAGAGAGACAAAAAGACACACACATCCTAGCATCTTGCTCCTCTGATGCTCAGAAAATTGCAAATGCAGCAGGAATGGTCACCCTCAGGAGCCCAGTCCCATGACCCAGTTAGGAGAGGCTCCCGTTTTCTACTGGGGTTGCCTGTTTCGCTTTCCTTACTTATTGCCCGACCCCTGGTCTCCTGATTTTTTGGGATAGGAATTATCTGTATGACCGTTTGCTCTGGAACTCCATCTGCCTGGAGCCCTCTACAGCTGTTGTCTGGCATGTGTCCCTCTTCTCCGCCCTTCTGTGCATCAGCCTGCTCCAGCTTCTCCTGGTGGTCGCTCATGTCATCAACAGCCTCCTGGGCCTTTTCTGCAGCCTCTGTGAGAAGTGACAGGCAGAACCTTCGCGTTCAAGCAGTGGTGTTTTCATCATTGGTTGCCTGAATCCTTTCTACAAGGAGTGGGTACAAATTATAAACAAACTTTCCCTTTGGGTATCTCTGGAGAAATAATGACAACAAAATTCACTGCATGTCGGCTGAATGATAGAATGCATTTTAAATCACACTGTAATCTTCCAGGTGATCCATGGATAGGACAAATAACTAAGTCATTATAATTGTGTAGGAATGTGTAGTTCATAAAATACCCTCCAGCCAGGATCTCGTTTCAGCTTCTTGACAATCCCATACAATTGGCCGTTTGTTACACGTCGAGAAGCTGAGGCTCACAGAGGGCGGCAGGCTTGCTACACAAAAGCACACAGTGAAATTCAGGGGAAGTCGGCACCCGACCCCCATCTCCCTGTTTTTCTGTTGTTATTGAGACAGGGTCTTGCTCTGTTCCCCTGGTTGGAGTACAGTGGCACAACCATAGCTTACTGTAACCTAGAACCCATGCATTCAAGCGATCCTCCTGCCTCAGCCTCTGACTAGCTGGGACTACAGGCACACACCACTCTACCTGGCTGATTTTAATTTTTGTACAGATGGAGTCTTGCTACATTGCCCAGTCTGGTCTTGAACTCCTGACCTCAAGTGATCCTCCCACCTTGGTCTCCCAAAGTGCTGGATGACAGGCGTGAGTCACTGTGCCGGGCCCCAACCCCCATCTTCTAAATTCAAGTTCTTCAGTTATTATGGACTAAATAGTGTTTCCTCCAAATCCATAGGTTGAAGCCCTAACCCCCAGTGTGACAGTCTTTGGTGACGGCACTTTTTTTTTCTTTTTTTTGAGACAGTCTCGCTCTGTCACCCAGGCTGGAGTGCAGTGGCAAGATCTTGGCTCACTGCAACCTCCACCTCCCAGGTTCAAGCGATTCTCCTGCCTCAGCCTCCTGAGTAGCTGGGATCACAGGCGCATGCCACCACGCCCGGCTAATTTTTCTATTTTTAGTAGAGACAGGGTTTCACCATGTTGGCCAGGCTGGTCTCGAACCCCTGACTGCAAGTGATCCACCCACCTCGGCCTCCAAAAGTGCTGGGATTACAGGGGTTTGAGGCTAATCTGGGCAACACAGTGAGACCTCGTCTCAAAAAAAAAAACAACAGATGATTAAATGAGGCCATAAGGGTGGGACCCTAATTAAATAGGACTGGTGTGCTTATAAAAAAAGGAAGAGCGAACAGAGCTCTCTACACTGGCTCAAAGAAAAAGGCCCTGTGAGGACCCAGTGAGAAGGCGGCTGCCTGCAAGCGCAGGGGCGAGGCCTCAGGAGACACCAAACCTGCTGGCACCTGGTTCTTGGACTTCTAGCCTCCAGCACTGAGAAAATAAATTTCCGTTGCTTAAGTGGCCCAGTTGGTAGTATTCTGTAACAGCAGCCTGGCAGACGGGAGTTCAACAACTAGATCCTGAGGAGCATCACCTCTGTCCACACAGTTTGGATATCTGTCCCCACCCAAATCTCATGTTGAATTGTGATCCCCAGTGCTAGAGGTGGGGCCTGGTGGAAGGTGTGTGGATCATGAGGTGGCTCCCTCACGACTGGGAGCTGTCTTTGCAATAGTGGGTTCCGTGAGATCTGGTCATTTAGAAGCGTATGGCACCTCTGGCGTCTCTCTCGCCTGCTCCTGCTCTCACCATGGGACTCACCTGCTCCCTCTTCACCTGCCGCCATGAGTAAAAGCTCTGAGGCCTCCTCAGAAGCTGGGTGATGTGGGTGGTGTGCTTCTCGTAACGCCTGAGAACCGTGAGCCAATTAAATCTCTTTTTTTTTTTTGAAATGGAGTCTCGCTCTGTCGCCCAGGCTGGAGTGCAATGGCACCATCTCGGCTCACTGCAACCTCTGCCTCCCGGGTTCAAGCAATTCTCCTGCCTCAGTCTCTTGAGTAGCTGGGATTACAGGCACCCGCCACCATGCCTGGCATTTTTTTTTTTTTTAAGTAGAGACGGCATTTTGCCATGTTGGCCAGGCTGGTCTTGAACTCCTGGCCTCAAGCAATCCACTCGCCTTGACCTCACGAAGTGCTGGGATTACAGGTGTGAGCCACCATGCCCGGCCATCTCTTTTCTTAATAAATCACCCCGTCTCAGGTATTTCTTTAGAGCAGTGCAAGAACTGCCTAACACACTGTCTCTACAAAAAACTAAAAAATTCGCCAACGGTGGTGGTACGTGACATCGTCTCAGCTACCTGGGATGCTGAGGTGGGAGGATAGCTTGAGCCTGGGAGGTTGGGGCTCCAGTGAGCTGTGATCACACCACTGCACTCCAGCCTGGGCGACAAGAGACCCTGCCAAAAAAACAACCCCTGCAAAACCCATAGTATATAATGAGTACCCACTCTGTGCCTGGCACTGCCATACATACTGTGGATCCAAAGGTGACCAAGACATGGTCCTTGCCCTTGGATGCTACCCTGCTCTTGAAGAGCTCTTGTTTAGGTCGGAAACAAATACATCTACTAGTGATTCGAGCATCAAATGCAAAGGGCCATGCTAGAGCTCACGCAGGTGCAATGAGAGCTCGGTGGAACAACAAGCCTCCTGGCGGAGGACCTGGGAGAACTCAAGGAAGGCCTCGCTTGCCCCGGAGCTGATTCTTTTTTTTTTTTTTTTTTTTTTCGAGATGGAGTCTCACTCTGTCGCCAGGCTGGAGTGGAGTGCAGTGGTGCGATCTCGGCTCATTGCAACCTCCACCTCCCAGGTCCAAGCAATTCTCCTGCCTCAGCCTCCTGAGTAGCTGGGATTACAGGCACCCACGCCACCATGCCCGGCTAATTTTTTTTGGTATTTTCAGTAGAGACAGGGTTTCACCATATTGGCCAGGCTGGTCTCGAACGCCTGACCTTATGATCTGCCTGCCTCAGCCTCCCCAAGTGTTGGGATTACAGGCGTGAGCCGCAGTGCCCGGCCTGAGCTGAGTCTTCAGAGAGCTGGCCCAGCGAACAGGGGAGGGAGGTATCCACAGGCTGGTGTGGTGAACTGTAATGCCACAGCTCCTTTTTTTTTTTTTTGAGACGGAGCCTCACTCTGTCAGCCAGGCTGGAGTGCAGCTGCAGGATCTCAGTTCCCTGCAACTGCCGCCTCCTGGGTTCAGTTGATTATCCTGCCTCAGCCTCCCCAGTAGCTGGGACTACAGGTGCACGCCACCACGCCTGGCTAATTTTTTTTTTTTTTTTTGATTTTTAATAGAAGTGGGGTTTCACCATGTTGGCCAGGCTGGTCTCAAACTCCTGACCTCAGGTGATCTGCCCGCTTCGTCCTCCCAAAGTGCTGGGACTACAGGTGTGAACCCGACCTCACAGCTGCTTCTCACACGGCACCTAGAAGCAGAGGCCTCCTGCTCTCCTGCTGCGGGGTTTTCAGTCAGGTTAGGCTGGGTGGTGAGAAGAGTCAGAGCGGAATGAAGGACATGCTGGCGGGAGAGTGTGGTATGATGGGCAGGAAGAGGACAAGGCAGGCAGAAGCAGCCTGGGAAGAACCTGGAAGATGGGCACTGGCAAGAAAAGTGGGCAGGCCCCAGAAACGAGTTAGAGAACCCCAGGCTCTGGCCAGGTCCGTGGCTCACACCTGTAATCCCAGCACTTTGGGAGGCCAAAGTGGGTGGATCACCTGAGGTCAGGAGTTTGAGAGCAGCCTGGCCAATATGGTGAATCCCCGTTTCTACTAAAAATACAAAAAATGAGCCGGGCGTGGTGGCGAGCGCCTGTAATCCCAGCTGCTCGGGAGGCCGGGGGAGGAGAATCGCTTGAACCTGGGAGGTGGCGGTTGCAGTGAGCTGAGATCGCGCCACTGGACTCCAGCCTGGGCGACAGAGCTAGACATCGTTTCAAAATAAATAAATATATAATTTAAAAAGCAGGGAATGCACCCTAAGTCTCTCTTCTTCCTTTTTTTTTTTTTTTTTGAGACGGAGTCTCGCTGTGTCCCCAGGCGGGAGTGCAGTGGCCGGATCTCGGCTCACCGCAGGCTGCGCCTCCCGGCTTCAACAGCTTATTCTGCCTCGGCCTCCAGAGCAGCGGGGCTTACAGGCGCCGCCACCACGCCCGGCTAACGTTTGTACTTTTAGCAGAGACAGGGTTTCACCATGTTGGCCAGGCTGGTCTTGAACTCCTCCTGACTCTGGTGACCCGCCCGCCTCGGCCTCCCCAAATGATGGGATTACACGCGTGAGCCCCCGCTCCCGCCCGCCGCAATGATTTCTGCACCAACCTAATACCTCAGGTCCAAGAGCCTCAGGCCCGGCGTCTATTTCCTCCGACGGCTGCGCGGCCGATACCGCCCGAGGTGGGTGGAAGCGGTTGCGGGTCCGGACGCAACCAGTTCCCGCCCAGCAGCCGGTGCGCAGGCGCGGGAAGGGCGGGGCGGGGCCGGGCTGGCGGCGGGGCGGGGCCGGGCTGGCGGCGGGGCGGGGCCGGGCTGGCGGCGGGGCGGGGCCGGGCTGGCGGCGGGGCGGGGCGCTCGCGGGGTTCAGCCAGGCCGGAAGGCGGCCCTGTTGCCCTGGAGACGCTTTCCCAGCTGCCGGCGGCTGCCGCAACCCGCCAGGCCTTCGTCGCGAGCGACGCCCGGACCGAGAAGCCCCGGCCATGGCCACGTCCACCGGGGTGTCCTTCTTGGTGGGCGACGGGGTGCCCGAGGCTGAGAAGAACTCGGAGCCGGAGAACACCTATATTCTGCGGCCTGTTTTCCAGCAGAGGCGGGTAGAGGACGGGCTGTGGCGGGGCGACCTCGAGCGCGCTGGTCTGAGGGGCGGAGCTCGCCTGGGACCTGGGCCACGGAAGGAGCGCGGGGGACGCGCGGGGTCTGCGGGGCGGGGGGCGCGAGGCGGGAGGGCGGCCCCGCTCTGACGTCCGGACGGCCCGACGACCCTCCCGCCGCAGAGCCGCAGGGGACCCCACCCGCGGCCACAGTGTTGGGGCGCCGGGCGCGTCTTAGGGTGGCGCCGCGGGAATGGTTGGCCCTGGGAAACCCAGGATGGCGTCCTGAGTAAGGAGATGGGTGGAATAGAGGCAGGAGGCCATCGCGTGGGATGCCGTGATTCGAGGGTTACCGTGTGCGCACGGGTGCCAGGATGGGCTCCCTCCCGGCGCGGGAGCTGCATGTGAGCAAAGTTCTACCAGGCGGGATCCGGAGGCCCTTAGACCACCGCACCGAGACCTTCCCGTGGTTAAGGCTCACGGGCCAGAGCAGAGGGCACTCAGCTGGGTCTGTAACATCACTCACTTTACACACTCACGCACACAGATTTAAAAACACGTCCCCGTCTCCTCTGTTGTTTGAAACCGGATTGCTGAATCTGATGCTTGGCAAATATGGAAACCAGGAGTTTTGATTATAATGTGATACAAATTTCTCTGTTTATTTTTATTCTCTTGGTAACTCACAGAAAAAGTGATACACATTTCATACAGAAATTTTCCCTTGGGTAGAATGAACACAGAAAAAGATATGCTTAGTTATCTTGGGAAAAGGTTCTGAATACTCAGAATGCCATTCTGCCGTATTTTTTATTTTATTTATTTTATTTTATTTTGTGAAAGTGTGCAGAACAAGATTGACAACAAATATATATTTTGTTTTGAGGGAGAGGGGAGTATGAGAAGCTCATTACTGGATGTATTGAGTTGCCTAATAAACTTCCAGATGGAGCATGAGTTGGAATGTGTTGAAGTTCAGTGTAGGTCCAGGTTGAAGATACACATGTGGCCTATGATTTGTCTTAATTTGTTTATATTTTATAATAAAAAATATCAAAAAGGATTAAGTGGTACTAATGACAGATGGGAGAAGTTGAGGTGTGAAGGTAAGCTGGGGTTTTGGAGTCACCGACTAGATGTCCACAAATTTTTCCATTCAGGTTCAGGCCCTCTGTGGTGAAAGACTGTATCCATGCTGTGCTCAAGGAGGAACTGGCAAATGCAGAATATTCTCCAGAAGAAATGCCTCAGCTCACAAAACATTTATCAGAAAACATTAAAGATAAATTAAAAGGTAATCATGCTGATAACTGGAAATGACTCATTCTCTTCAAAGACTCAGTGCTACCCATTTGCCCCCTTGTCCATCTTTAAACAAAGGACATTGGGGCCAGGTATGGTGGCTCGTGCCTGTAAACCCAACGCTTTAGCATGCCAAGGCAGGAAGATTGCGTGAGTTCTGGAGTTCAACACCAGCCTGGGCAACATGGTGAGACCTCATGTCGTTTGTTTGTTTGTTTTTTTTTTGAGACAGAGTTTCACTCTTGTTGCCCAGGCTAGAGTGTAATGGTGCGTTCTCAGCTCACTGCAACCTCTGCCTCCCGGGTTCAAGCGATTCTCCTGCCTCAGCCTCCCGAGTAGCTGGGATTACAGGCATGTGCCACCACACCTGAGTAATTTTGTATATTTAGGAGAGATGGGGTTTTTCCATGTTGGTCAGGCTGGTCTCGAACTCCCGACCTCAGGTGATCCACCCACCTCGGCCTCCCAAAGTGCTAGGATTACAGACATGAGCCACTACGCCGGGCCGACCTCATGTCTATTAAAAAGCAAAATAAAGGCCGGGCGCGGTGGCTCACACCTGTAATCCCAGCACTTTGGGAGGCTGAGGCGGGTGGATCACGAGGTCAGGAGACCGAGACCATTCTGGGTTAACACGGTGAAACCCCATCTCTACTAAAAGTACAAAAAATAGCTGGGTGTGGTGGTGGGCGCCTGTAGTCCCAGCTACTTGGGAGGCTGAGGCAGGAGAATCACCTGAACGTGGGAGGTGGAGGTTGCAGTGAGCTGAGATCGTGCCACTGCACTCCAGCCTGGGTGACAGAGTGAGACTCTGTCTCAAAAAAAAAAAAAAAAAGCAAAATTAAAAAAATTAAACGTCTCTATTAAAAATAAAAACTTAAATAGAATGTTAGCTGTGGATTCTATCAAATCCAACTTCTTCTTCCGTATCTTGTCTTCTCTAATTATTTGGTGACTTTTACTCATGTAAGTTTTTACAGATGGTGAGAAAGAGTGAAGATGTGGAATAAAACATTACAGGGAACCACTGTCCAAAAAATCTTAGTATTCAGAAAGGCCAGAAAGTACAGGGACGCCTTTCCCCTTATTTCTTGGTTGTTTCTTCCCCCAAGCTGTCAGTTCCTCAGCCTGGCATTTAATACCCGCAGTCCATCTCTCCTCCCTCATCCTTAACTACTTCCCTTCCTCAGCCCTCCACTACCCGAGGTCCATCCCTCCTCCCTCATCCTTAACTACATCCCTTACTCAGCCCTCCACCCTACCAAACTACATCTGTAGAGCATATTTTGTGCTTTTCCTACCCTGTTCTCTTTGTCTCTCTGTTTTGTTTTGTTTTTGAAATAGGGTCTTGCTCTTTTGCCCAGGGTGGAGTGCAGTGGCGTGAACATGGGTCACTGCAGCCTTGACCTCCTGGCTCAAGTGATCCTCCCCTCTCGGCCTCCCAAGTAGCTGGGTCTACAGGCTTGTGCCACCATGCTTAGCTAATTTTTTAAGTTTTAAATTGTTTGTAGAGATGGTGTCTTGCCTGTGCCCTGGCTGATCTTGAGCTCCTGGCCTCAAGTGATTCTCCCACCTTGGCCTCTCAACGTGCTGGGATGACAGGCGTGAGCCACTGCACCTGGTCTCTCTTGTTAATAATGTTATGCCATCTGAAAAGTTCTTTTTTTTTTTTTTTAATCTTTTTGAGACAGAGTCTTACTCTGTTGCCCAGGCTGGAGTGCAGTGGTGTGATCTCAGCTCACTGCAACCTCCTCCTCCTGGGCTCAAGTGATCCTCCTGCCTCAGCCTCCCAAGCAGCTGGAATTTCAAGCATGCACCACCACACGTGGCTAATTTTGTATTTTTAGTAGAGACAAGGTTTCACCATGTTGGCCAGGCTGGTCTTGAACTCCTGACCCTCAAGAGTTCCTCATGCCTTGGCCTCCCAACGTGCTGGGATTACAGGTGTGAGCCACCGTGCCTGTCCTATTTCTATCTGCTCTTCTTAGAAGACACCATTTTTTGAAGGGAAGGAATATCTTCATAAAAGTAATACATGCTCATTGTAATAAACCTAGACAATACAAAAAAGTATCCATAAGGTTTTTTTTTGAGATGGGAGTTTTGCTCTTGTTGCCCGTGATCTCAGCTCAGTGCAAACTCCATCTCCCAGGTTCAGGTGATTCTCCTGACTCAGCATCCCGAGTAGCTGGTATTACAGGCATGTGCCACCACACCCGGCTAATTTTTGTATTTTTAGTAGAGACGGGGTTTCTCCTTGTTGGTCAGGCTGATCTCGAACTCCCGACCTCAGGTGATCCATCCACCTCGGTCTCCCAAAGTGCTGGGATTACAGACATGAGCCACTGCGCCTGGGCCCTTAAAGTTTTAAAATATTAACCAAAGGCAGTTGCTATTTAATATTTGTGTTTACTGTTTTTTCTGAATTTGTTTTAAGTTTTAGAAATTAAAAAATACAGAAAAGTACAAAGAAGAAAATAGCAATCCTGTGTATTTCCATCACCCAGAATTAACTGCTGTTAGTATATTAGCATTTTTGTTTTTAGACTTTTGAATGAAGGTTCATTGTTAAGATTTTTTGTAAAAAATGGTACACATTCATTATACAAAATTTAAACACTAGAAAAATAAAATGAGAAAAATCACCTGAATGCCACCACCAATAAACAATCATTAATATTGGTCGGGCACAGTGGCTCATGCCTATAATTCCAGTACTTTTGGAGGCCGAGGCGGGCAGATCTCTTGAGCCCAGGAGTTCAAGACTGTCCTGGCCAACATGGCAAAATCCTGTCTCTTACAAAAAATACAAAAATTAGCCAGGCTGGTGGTGTGCACCTGTAGTCCCAGCTACTTGGGTGGCTATGGTGTAAGGATCACCTGAGCCCAGGGACAGAGATTGCAGCGAGCCAAGATCATGCCACTGTGCTATAACCTGGGCGACAGAGTGAGACTCTGTCTCAAAAAAAAAAAAAAAAAACTAGGTGAACATTACAACAGACTTCTTTTCTACATTATATATATATATATGGACAAATGACAATGGGATATTGTAGACCTGTTTGCCATAGTCATGTCATATTCATTCTGTAACTGGATCAGTTTTCTCCTGTTTAGTCCCTTGACCATGTCATTTTCATGGTTGAGTTCTTGATTTCTTTTCTTTTTTTGAGACAGAGTCTTTCTCTGTCACTCAGGCTGGAGGGCAGTGTTGTGACTTCAGATCACTGCAGCCTCAGCCTCCCGGGCTCAAGCGATTCTCCTGCCTCAGCCTCTGAAGTAGCTGGGAAGAGTTCTTTATTTCAGCTCTTAGATGATGAGATCTTGTTGTAAGTCATTTTCAGAAAGGACTCAGAAATGCTGTATTCCCTGGGTTCTTTTGTGTTTGAGAGCGCCTGCCTTTTGCCTTTAAAGTAAAATATACTATGGGCCAGGCGCGGTGGCTCATGCTGGTAATCCCGGTGCTTTGGGAGGCGGAGCCGGGCGGATCACCTGAGGTCAGGAGTTTGAGACCAGCCTGGCCAACATGCTGAAACCTTGTCTCTACTAAAAATACAAAAATTAGCCGGGCATGGTAGTGGGCACCTGTAACCCCAGCTCCTTGGGAGACTGAGGCAGGAGAATCACTTGAACGTGGGAGGCAGAGTCTGCAGTGAGCCAAGATAGTGCCACTGTACTCCAGCCTGGGCAACAGAGCAAGACTCCATCCCCCGCCTCCCCCCGCGAAAAGTCGAATATACTTTGGATGAATATATTTTTGAGGTAATAATGTGTTTTCTTGACTCTTGTGCTTCATTGCCCTCTGACCTTCAGTGGTAACTTGTCTGTCAAGAAATCTGAGCCCAGCTTGATGTTCTCTGCCTAAGGAATCCTCACCTTTGGCTGGACGTGGCGGCTCACGCCTGTGTTCCCAGCACTTTGGGAGGCCGAGATGGTTGGGTTACCTGAGGTCGGGAGTTTTAGACCACCCTGAACAATGTGGTGAGACTCCGTCACTACTAAAAATACAAAATTTAGTGGCCAGTCGTGGTGGCTCACACCTGTAATCCTAGCACTTAGGGAGGCCAAGGTGGGCGAATCACTTGAGGTCGTGAGTTCGAGACCAGCCTGACCAACATGGAGAAACCCTGTCTCTTGGCCGGACAGTGGCTCAAGCCTGTAATCCCAGCACTTTGGGAGGCCGAGACGGGCGGATCACGAGGTCAGGAGATCGAGACCATCCTGGCTAACATGGTGAAACCCCGTCTCTACTAAAAAATACAAAAAACTAGCCGGGCGAGGTGGTGGGCGCCTGTAGTCCCAGCTACTCGGGAGGCCGAGGCAGGAGAATGGTGTAAACCCGGGAGGCGGAGCTTGCAGTGAGCTGAGATCCAGCCACTGTGCTCCAGCCTGGGCGACAGAGCAAGACTCTGTCTCAAAAAAAAAAAAAAAAAAGATACAAAATTAGCCGGGCATAGTGGTGCATGCCTGTAATCCCAGGCTGAGACAGGAGAATTGCTTGAACCCAGGAGGCAGAGGTTGCAGTGAGCCGAGATCGCGCCATTGCACTTAAGCCTGGCCAACAAGGGCGAAACTCTGTCTCAAAAAAACAAAACAGAACAAAAATTATCCAGGCGTGCTGGTCTCAAACTCCTGACCTCAGGTGACCCCCCCTGTTTCAGCGTCCCAAAGTGCTGGGATTTCTTGGGAGGCTGAGACAGGAGAATTGCTTGAACCTGGAAAGTGAAGGAGGTTGTAGTGAGCCAGGATCGTTCCACTGCACTCCAGCCTGGGTGACAGAGCGGACCTCTGTCTCAGGAAAGAAAGAAAGAGAGAAAGAGAGAAAGAGAGAAGAGAGAGAGAGAGAGAGAGAGAGAGAGAGAGAGAGAGGAGAGAGAGAGAGAGAAAGAAAAGAAAGAAAGAAAGGAAGGAAGGAAGGAAGGAAGGAAGGAAGGAAGGAAGGAAGGGAGGAAGGGAGGGAGGGAGGGAGGGAGGGAGGGAAGGGAGGGAAGGAAGGGAAAGAAAGGAAAGAAAGGAAAGAAAGGAAGAAAAAGAATCCTCATCTTCACCTTTATGCTCAGTAGCTTTTCTAAAGATTCTGACTTTCTAATGAGTGTTTTATAGCTTTCAATCTGCAGACTTTATTCTTTCTACATCAAGGAAATTTCCTTACATCTCTGAATATGTTTCCTATTCTACTTGTTACTTCCTTGTCTTCAGGACACCAAATATTGTTAAGTTAAGCCATCTTTGCCTTCTATATTTATTAGTTTTTCTTTGCCATAATTTCTTTCTTCTTTCTTTTTTTTCGAGACAGGGTCTCACTGTCCGCCAGGCTGAAACGCAGTGGTGCAGTCTCGGCTCACTGCAGCCTCAAGCAATCCTCCCATCTCCGCCTCCCAAGTAGCTGGGACTACAGGCGCCGCCACCACACCTGGCTAATTTTTGTATTTTTTGTAGAGATAGGGTTTTGCCATATTGCCCAGACTTCTTCCTTTTCTATTGCCATTTACTCATGATTTTCTTAAACCAGTAATTGTTTTCATTTGTGGCTTTTTTCTTGCCATTTGAATTTATTGGTTCTGGAATGATCTTTTCTGGGTATTCTGTTTATTCCCCAGGGCCGTGGTCTTTCTTTTCATCTGTTTATGTTGCTTAATAACCTGATTGAGGCCGGGTGCGGTGCCTCACGCCTGTAATCCCAGCACTTCGGGAGGCCAAGGCGGGCGGATCGCCTGAGCTCAGGAGTTCGAGAACTACCCTGGGCAACGTGGTGTAACTTCGACTCTACTAAAAGACAAAAAATTAGCCAGGTGTGGTGGTGTAGCCCTGTAGTCCCAGCTACTTGGGAGACTGAGGCAGGAGAATTGCTTGAACCCAGAAGGTGGAGGTTGCAGTGAACTGAGATCGCATCACTGCAGTCCAGCCTGGGCGACTTAGGGAGACCCTGTCTCCAAAAAAACAAAAACAAAACAAAACAGGCCAGGTGAGGTGGCTCATACCTGTAATCCCAGCACTTTGGGAGGCCAAGGTGGGTGGGTCACTTGAGGTCAGGAGTTCGAGACCAGCCTGGGCAACATAGTGAAACCCTGTCTCTACTAAAATACAAAATTTAGCTGGGCATGGTGGTGCATGCCTGTAATCCCAGCTACTTGGGAGGCTGAGGCACGAGAATTGCTTGAGTCTGGGAGGTGGAGGTTGCAGTGAGCCGAGATCTCGCCATTGCGCTCCAGCCTGGGCGACAAGAGCAAAACTCTGTCTCCAAAAAAAAAAAAAAAAAATCCATAACCTGATTGAGTTCTTGTTTCACTGAGTTTATAAGCTTACATTGTTCTAGTATTGTGAAGTAAATGTGAGGAATAACTCTTTGTTCGTTGATTTGTATTATTTTCTAGGTTGATTTTTTTTCTTTCTTTTATTTTTTTTTTGATGGAGTTTCAGTCTTGTTTCCCAGGCTGGTGTGCAATGGTGCGATCTTGACTCAATGCAACCTCTGCCTCCCGGGTTCAAGCGATTCTCCTGCCTCAGCCTCCCAAGTAGCTGGGATTACAGACGTGCACCACCATGCCCCGCTAATGTTGTACTTTTAGTAGAGATAGAGTTTCTCCAGGTTGATCACCGTGCCCAGTCAAATTTTTTCTGTTACACAACTCCCTCCCTCCCTTCCTTCCACTTGAAGTTTCTTTCTTTTCTTAAATATTTTTTGAAAAATTATTTTGTGGACCGAGTGCGATGGCTCATGCCTGTAATCCTAGCACTTTGGGAGGCTGAGGCAGATAGATCACCTGAGGTCGGGAGTTTGAGACCAGCGTGACCAACATGGAGAAACCCCATCTCTACTAAAAATACAAAATTAGCCGGTTGTGGTGCTGCACGCCTGTAATCCCAGCTACTCAGGAGGCTGAGGCAGGAGAATTGCTTGAACCCGGGAGGCGGAGTTTGCGGTGAGCTGAGATCGCGCTATTGCACTTCAGCCTGAGTAACAAGAGTGAAACTCCGTCTCAAAAAAAAAAATGTTTTGTGGAGATGGTGGTCTTGTCATGCTGCCTAGGCTGGTCTTGAACTCCTGGCCTCAAGAGATCCTCCTACCTCAGCCTCCAAAAGTGCTGGGATTACAGATGTGAGCCACGGCACCCAGCAGTAGCTTGTTCTTCTTTGTTACTCTTTTGTTTTTGCGACTGCATCTTTGTTTATTGCCATTTGGCTGCATTTCATTTTGTTGTGGCCATACATCATAATTGCTCTGATACGACGTGGGGATTTTTCATTGCTCTGATATGATGGGGGGATTTTTCATTGCTCTGATATGATGGGGGGATTTTTCATTGCTCTGATATGATGGGGGGGATTTTTAATTGCTCTGATATGATGGGGGAATTTTTAATTGCTCTGATATGGGGGGATTTTTAATTGCTCTGATATGATGGGGGGATTTTTCATTGCTCTGATATGATGGGGGGATTTTTCATTGCTCTGATATGATGGGGGGATTTTTAATTGCTCTGATATGATGGGGGGATTTTTCATTGCTCTGATATGATGGGGGGGATTTTTCATTGCTCTGATATGATGGGGGGGATATTTCATTGCTCTGATATGATGGGGGGGATTTTTCATTGCTCTGATATGATGGGGGGGATTTTTCATTGCTCTGATATGATGGGGGGGATTTTTCATTGCTCTGATATGATGGGGGGATTTTTAATTGATATGATGGGATTTTTAATTGCTCTGATATGATGGGGGGATTTTTAATTACTCTGATATGATGGGGGGGATTTTTAATTGCTCTGATATGATGTGAGGGATTTTTAATTGCTCTGATACGATGGGTGGCATTTTTAATTGCTCTGATATGATGGGGGGATTTTTAATTGCTCTGATATGATGGGGGGATTTTTAATTGCTCTGATATGATGGGGGATTTTTAATTACTCTGATATGATGGGGGGGATTTTTAATTGCTCTGATATGATGTGAGGGATTTTTAATTGCTCTGATATGATGGGGGGGATTTTTCATTGCTCTGATATGATGGGGGGGATTTTTCATTGCTCTGGTATGATGGGGGGATTTTTCATTGCTCTGATATGATGGGGGGGATTTTTCATTGCTCTGATATGATGGGGGGATTTTTCATTGCTCTGATATAATGGGGGGATTTTTAATTGCTCTGATATGATGGGGGGATTTTTAATTGCTCTGATATGATGTGAGGGATTTTTAATTGCTCTGATACGATGGGGGGGATTTTTAATTGCTCTGATACGATGGGGGGCATTTTTAATTGCTCTGATATGATGGGGGGATTTTTAATTGCTCTGATATGATGGGGGGATTTTTAATTGCTCTGATATGATGGGGGGATTTTTAATTACTCTGATATGATGGGGGGGATTTTTAATTGCTCTGATATGATGGGGGGGATTTTTCATTGCTCTGATATGATGGGGGGGATTTTTCATTGCTCTGGTATGATGGGGGGGATTTTTCATTGCTCTGATATGATGGGGGGGATTTTTCATTGCTCTGATATGATGGGGGGATTTTTCATTGCTCTGATATGATGGGGGGATTTTTAATTGCTCTGATATGATGGGGGGATTTTTAATTGCTCTGATATGATGTGAGGGATTTTTAATTGCTCTGATATGATGGGGGGGATTTTTAATTGCTCTGATATGATGGGGGGCATTTTTAATTGCTCTGATATGATGGGGGGGATTTTTCATTGCTCTGATATGGGGGGATTTTTAATTGCTCTGATATGATGGGGGGATTTTTAATTCCTCTGATATGATGGGGGGATTTTTAATTCCTCTGATATGATGGGGGGATTTTTAATTGCGCTTATATGATGTGGGTTTTTTTTAAGTTCCCCTCCCCACCATATCTGAGACTCAGATTTTCCCCTCAGAACTGTGATTTAAGGGTTGGGTATTTATTATTCTAGACACATTTCTGTAGGATTCGGAATTGGTGAGAGAAAGGAGGAAGCTCCGCTGAGGTGTGCGCAGTGTTTTTTAAAAACTACTTGGACTCTGTCTTTTAGGATTTTGTTAAACACTCTGAATTAGGCTCATGCCCCACATGGGAGATCGCTGTAGTCTTCAGATGGTCCAGTTTACAATGGAATCTTGGAACCTGTACGTTCATCAGAGAGAGCTGGCTCTGTTTCAGCTTCGCTTATTTCACTTTTTTTTTTTTTGTTTAAAAAAATTTTCCACTATTCCTTGGTCAAAAAAGTAGAAAGATTTAAAAATGCCCATTCCGTTTTTTTCTCTTCAGAGTTGCTGTTAGTGATAATTTTCAGGATTTTGCTGCTTTAGAATGTAGTTTCTGGGGTAAACAGCTAAATGTGCTGGATCACCTCATTTTGCTCTGGAATCTTCATTTTTTTCTTGTCTGTCTGACCGAACAGCTTACAGTTTTCTGGAGATGCCATGCCTTCCTGCTGTGCACGTGGCCCTCTGTCTCAGGCGTGCGGAGAGATGGGGCTGACCTGGTCCCCTCTCACTCAGCCCTCAAGGCTCAGCTTATTGGCCGGCCACATCCTCCAAGAAGTCTTCTCCAGTGATTTCTTGCCACTGCCCAGACAGAGGAACTGCCCGCACTGGCTCTGTGTTCCTGGTGTACATCGCACATGCCACTCCTTGAATTATAAGCATATTGCATTCTCAATTTATTTTTCTATTTCCTTTTCTTTTTCTTTCTTTTTTTTTGGAGGTGGAGTTTTGCCCTTGTCGCCCTGACTGGAGTACAATGGTGCGATCTTGGCTCACTGCAACCTCTGCCTCCCAGGTTCAAGAAATTCTCCTGCCTCAGCCTCCCGAGTAGCCGGGATTACAGGCACCTGCCACCATGCCTGGCTAATGTTTATATTTTTTAATAGAGACAGGGTTTAACCACGTTGGCCAGGCTGGTCTCAAACTCCTGGCCTCAGGTGATCCACCGGCCTCGGCCTCCGAGAGTGCTGAGATTACAGGTGTGAGCCACCATGCTGGGCCTATTTTTCTATTGTCCTTTGAGTTCTTTACTACTGTGAGTTCTTTAAGGCAAGAAAAACGTCGTCTTTATTTCTCTGTCTTGAAGGTTCAGCTCAGTAGCTGACTTATAGTAGGGGAAAAAGGAAGGAAGTAAGGTTTATTGAGGGACTAGGATTTAACAGCACTGTTTAGATGCTTTAGATTACTATATCTGGTCAGGTGCAGTGGCTCATGCCTGTAATTCCAGCACTTTGGGAGGCCAAGGTGAGTGGATCACCTGAGGTCAGGAGTTCGAGACCAGCCTGGGCAACATGGTGAAACGCCTTTTCTACTAAAAGTACAAAAATTAGCCGGGAGTGGTGGTGCATACCTGTAGTCCCAGCTACTGAGGAGGCTGAGGTAGGAGAATCACTTGAACCCGGGAGACAGAGGTTGTGGTGAGCCAAGATCTTGCCACTGCACTCTAGCCTGGGCAACAGAGCGAGAATCCATCTCAAAAAAAAAAATACAAAGATACTACTATATCTTATCTAACCTTGTAACAGCCCTGGGAGGTAGGTACTGATATTCCTGTTTAATGAGGGGGACTTAAACTGGAGAGTTAAATCACTTTCTAAGGTTATACACCTGGTGAGTTACAGTTAGGGTCTGTCTTCATGTCTTCCTGACTCCCAGGCTTACCATCATATTCATTAAGTACTTGTGGATTGAATGTTTTTGTCCATTTCTAGGCAAAGTTGTCCTCAATAAGTAATTTTACTACATATTTGCTTATAAACAAGCTTATTTTTTCTTTCTAGAAATGGGATTTGACCGATACAAAATGGTGGTGCAAGTAGTGATTGGAGAACAAAGAGGTGAAGGAGTATTGTAAGTAGCTGGATTTTTCCTTCTTGTTTTATTCATCTATATTACGAGGTATCTGTCCTTTTGACAATTCAGTAAGAGTGTCTTTACAAGAGTGAGGGGGGCCTTGGCCTCCTAAAGTGGTGGAATTACAGGTTTGACCCAACATGCCAGACCTATTATTTTCTTTTTTTTTTTTTTTTTTGAGACGGAGTCTCACTTTGTGGCCCAGGCTGGAGTGCAGTGGCCAGATCTCAGCTCACTGCAAGCTCCGCCTCCTGGGTTTACGCCATTCTCCTGCCTCAGCCTCCCGAGTAGCTGGGACTACAGGCGCCCGCCACCTCGCCTGGCTAGTTTTTTGTATTTTTTAGTAGAGACGGGGTTTCACCGTGTTAGCCAGGATGGTCTCGATCTCCTGACCTCGTGATCCGCCCGTCTCGGCCTCCCAAAGTGCTGGGATTACAGGCTTGAGCCACCGCGCCCGGCCTATTATTTTCTTTTTTACAATTTTTTCAAATTAAGATTCAAATAAGGTCTACACATTGCATTTGGTTAATATGTAAATTAGGATTTTTTTTTTAAGACATAGGATCTTGCTGTATTGCCCAGGCTGGAGTGCAGTGGCTATTCACAGACGTGATCATAACACACTACAGACTAGAACTCCTTGGCTCAAGTGGTCCTCCCACCTCAGCCTGCCAGGTAGCTGGGACTATAGGTGCACACCACGGCATCTGGCTTTAAATTTACTTTAATCTGTCATTTTTGCTGCCTCATTTCTCTCTTTCCTCTTTTAATCCTGCCATTGAATTTTATTTTTATGACGGAGTCTTGCTTCCTCACCCAGGCTGGAGTGCAGTGGCATGATCTCGGCTCACTGCAACCTCTACCTGCCAGGTTCAAGTGATTCTCCTGCCTCAGCCTCCCGAGTAGCTGGGATTACAGGTGCTCACCACCACGCCCAGGTAATTTTTGTATTTTTAGTAGAGATGGGGTTTCACCATATTGACCAGGTTGGTCTAGAACCCCTGACCTCAGGTGATCCACCCACCTTGGCCTCCCAAAGTGCTGGGATTACAGGTGTGAGCCACCATGCCCAGTCATTTATTTATTTATTTATTTATTTATTTATTTATTTATTTTCCTGCCATTTATTTGTTGAAGAAATTGGTTTGTCCTGTAGAGTTTCCTATATTCTGGCATTTGCTGATTTATATACCTGTGGTATTGTTTAGTATGTCTTCTATTTCCTGTACTTCTTGAAAATAAGTAGTTAGGTCTAGTCTTAATTAGCCATAGGTTTGAGGTTGGGGAAAGACTGTTTTCTGTACATCTTATTGCATCTTCTCAGGAGGTACAAAACAGCTGGTCATCTCTTTTTACCTGATTAAGGTTGATCGTGGAGTTCAGATACTGTCGATGGATCCATCTGTTATAAAGTCCCCCATCAGGGCCGGGCATGGTGGCTCACACCTGTCATCCCAGCACTTTGGGAAGCTGAGACAGGAGGATCACTTGAGCCCAGGAGTTCCAGACCAGCCTGGGCAACACAGCAAAACCCTGTCTCTACAAAAAAATACAAAAATTAGCCGGGCATGGTGGCACACGCCTGTGGTCCCAGCTACTTGCGAGGCTGAGGTGGGAGGACGGCTTGAGGTCCTCAACCCAGGAGGGTTGAGACTGCAGTGAGCCGTGATTGTGCCACTGCACTCCAGCCTGGGTGACAGAGTGAGACCCTGCCTCAGACAGGTAGGTAGGTAGGTAGATAAGTGTTTACATTGTCTTCTAGTTTCCATTGTTTCTGTTCATAAGTCAGCTGTAAGTTTTATTATTCAATTGAAGATGATGTGTTCTCTCTAGCCACTATTACTTTATATTTATTCTGCTTGGAGCTCTCAGAGTGTCTTGAATCTATGGGTTGATTTTGTTTTGTTTTTGAGATGGAGTTTTGCTCTTGTCGCCCAGACTGGAGTGCAGTGGTGCGATCTTGGCTCACTGCACGCTCTGCCTTCCGGGTTCAAGAGATTCTCCTTCCTCAGCCTCCCAAGTAGCTGGGATTATAGGTGCCCAGTACCACGCTTGGCCTTCCAAAGTCCTGGGATTACAGGTGTGAGCCACTACACCCAACCAGGTTGATTTTTTTTATCAGTTTGGGAAAATTCTTAGCCATTGCCTTTGTTTAAAATAGTTTTTAGGCCGGGCATGGTGGCTCACTCCTGTAATCCTGGCACTTTGAGAGGCCGAGGCGGGCGGATCACGAGGTCAGGAGGTCGAGACCATCCAGGCTAACAGAGTGAAACCCCATCTGTACTAAAAATACAAAAAATTAGCCGGGCGTGTTGGTGGGTGCCTGTAGTCCCAGCTACTCGGGAGGCTGAGGCAGGAGAATGGCGTGAACCCGGGAGGCGGAGCTTGCAGTGAGCGGAGATGGCGCCACCACACTCCAGCCTGGGCGACAGAGCGAGACTCTGTCTCAAAAAAAAAAAAAAAAAAAAAATTGTTTTTGGCCATGTGCGGTGGCTCACACCGGTAATCCCAGCACTTTGGGAGACCGAGGTGGGTGGATCACTTGAGGTCAGGAGTTCGAGACCAGCCTGGCCAACCCCATGGCGAAACCCCATCTCTACTAAAATTACAAAAAATTAGCCGGGCGTGGTGGTGAGCACCTGTAACCCCAGCCACTTGGGAGGCTGAGGCAGGAGAATTGCTTGAACCTGGGAGGTGGAGGTTGCAGTGAGCTGAGATCATGTCACTGCACTCCAGCCTGGGGAACAGAGTGAGACTCTGTCTCAAAATAAAAAAATAAAAAATAAAAAAATCAAGTTTTTATTTTAAAATAGTTTTAGATTTATAGAAAAGTTGCAGAGTTTGCATGTACTCCACACCCAGTTTCCCCTATTAGTATAAGAATATAGTAATAGAATATAGAATATATTCTATATATACAGAATATAGTATTGAGACAGTTCTTGCTCTGTCACCCACGCTGGAGTGCAGTGGTGTCATCATGGCTCACTGCAGCTTTGACCTCTTGGGCTTAACCAGTCCTCCTGCCTCGGCTTCCCAAAACACTGGGGTTACAGGCATGGTCTGCCGCACCTGGACTTCCTATTGTTACCATCTCCATCGAATGGAGCATTTGTTAAAATGAATGAACCAAGAGCAGTCCCTGTTGTTACCATCTACATAGTGTGGAACATTTGTGAAAATCAGTGAACCAATGTTGATACAGTGTTATCAAATAAAACTTTGTTCTGATTTATTTAGTTTTTTCCTAAAGTCCTTTTTCTGCTTTAGGATTCTTTCTAGGATGCAGCATTAAATGTCTCTTTAGGCTCTTCTTGGCTGTAACAGTTTCTCAGACTTTCTTGCTTGGCATCACCTTGACATTTTTGAGGAGCACTGGTTAGGTATTTTGTAGAATGTTCCTCCATTGGGAGTTTTCTGCTAATGATTAGTCTGGGGTTACAGGTTTCTGGAAGGAAGATCACAGAGGTCAAATGCCATTCTCGTCATATCATATCAATGGTACATACTGTCAACACGACATATCACTATTCATGTGAACTTTGACTACCTGCCTGAGGTAGTGCTTTTCAGGTTTCATCACTGTAAAGTTACTCTTTCTATAACTGCGCAGTGGGTTCACCTTGCCCTCTGCCTAGACAGAGCGGATTCAGAGGAATCGCAATGGAGAAAGAGTAATTCACGCATCAGCCTCCCCAGCGTTTGAGGAGCAGAGTTTTTAAAGACAGCTCGGTGGGTTGGGGGAGCCAGTGAGCCGGGAGTGCTGACTGGTCCAGCTGTGGCCCCTGAGAGCTTTCAGTGGATTCCTGTGTCCCACTGACTCTACTCTTGTGGGTTTCTTTGAGCACTTCCTTACTTTCTAGCACTATAAGAAGCTGCATTGTGTTTATTCCCTGCCCCAGCCCTAGAATTCAGCTGTTTCTCCAAGGAGCCCCTGTTCATTGTGTTGGAGAATGGCATTAGAAATGAAGCTCAGGGCCCTAGAGGTGCCTGTTCTCTTTTAAAACACTGCTGCTGCTCCATCCGCTCTGCTCGCTTTTTAGGACTTAGGTTACATGTGCGTTTGGTCTTTTCTCTGTATTCCGTATGTCTCTTATGCTTTTTTCTGATTTTTCTTTTTCCTGTCTGTGCTTCAGTTTATATATTTTTCTTTTTTGAGACGGAGTCTCGCTCTGTCGCCCAGGCTGGAGTGCAGTGGCGCGGCCTCGGCTCATTGCAAGCTCTGCCTCCCGGGTTTAAGCGATTCTCGTGCTTTAGCCTCCCAAGTAGCTGAGACTATGGGCATGCGACACCACGCCCAGCTAAATTTTGTATTTTTAGTAGAGATGGGGTTTCACCATGTTAGCCAGGCTGGGCTTCTCAAAGTGCTGCGATTACAGGCATGAGCCACTGCGCCCAGCCAATTCGTATATTTTTCTATTGCTCCCCACTCTTTCTACATTTTAGTCATACTAGTTATTTTATTTTATTTTATTCTATTTTTGAGACAGTCTCAGTCTGTCGCCCAGGCTGGAGTGCAGTGGTGCCATCTCGGCTCACTGCAGCCTCCACCTTCTGGGTTCAGGCAAGTCTCTTGCCTCAGCCTCCTGAGTAATTGGGATTACTGGTGCCCACCACCACACCCGGCTAATTTTTGTATTTTTAGTAGTGACAGGATTTCACCATGTTGACCAGGCTCATCTGGAACTCCTGATCTCAAGTGATCCGCACCCCTCAGCCTCCCAGAGTGTTGGTATTACAGGCGCACCACGGCGCCCGGCCACAATAGTGATTTGAAGGTTGTTTTATGCTTACTCTGGTATCTGAGTCATGTGTGAGTTTGTTTCCATTGTGTTTTTCTTGATAATCACGTATATGGCTTTGTCTCTTGGCATGCCTAGTTTGAATCCTAGACATCGTTTAAAAGAACCGTAGACCTCCAGATGATATTATTTTCTTCCAGAAAGGATTTAACTCTTCTGCTGTGTGGGAAGAGTATTGGCTGCTTACCTTCAGGTACTGAGCTGAATTGAGGTTGGGTTATAGTTTGATCTTTTTTAAAAATTTTATTTTCTTGTGCCAGCTCATCTGAGAGTTGCAGTTTTAAAAAGGCCCTATCTTAAATTCATCATTTTTTTTGTTTTTTTTCTTTCTTGATACAGAGTCTCAACTCTGTTGCTCAGGCTGGAGTGCAGTAGTGCGATCTCAGCTCACTGCAACCTCCGGCTCCTGGGCTGAAGTGATCCTCCTGCTTCAGCCTCCCGAGTAGCTAGGACCGTAGGCATGAGCCACCATGCCCAACTAATTTTTGTATGTTTTTGTAGAGATGGGGTTTCACCATGTTGCCCAGGCTGGTCTTGAAGTCCTTGGCTCAAGTGATTCTCCTGCCTCGGCCTCACCCTTGTTTCTTTCTTTCTTTTTTTTTTTTTTGGAGAAAGAGTTTTGTTCTTGTTGCTCAGGCTGGAGTGCAATGGCACAATCTTGGTTCACTGCAACCTCAGCCTCCCGGGATCAAGTGATTCTCCTGCCTCAGCTTTCCGAGTAGCTGGGATTATAGTCGCCCACCACCAAGCCAGGCTAATTTCTGTATTTTCAGTAGAGATGGGGTTTCACCATGTTGGCCAGGCTGGTCTCGAACTCCTGACCTCAGGTGGTCCACCCGCTTCGGCCTCCCAAACTGCTGGGATTACAGGCATGAGCTACTGTGCCCGGCCCCCTTGTTTCTTAATTGTAGCCCTCCAAGTGTTTCAACCAAGAACCTCGAGTGCTCATTAGGCCTCTACAGGCCTCTACCTCCAACAGGTACTGACTTTCAGATCTTGTCTCCTCAGCATAAAACTTTGCTCTTCATGTCATAGGCTTTTTCCTTAGCGTACTAGTTTCCTGTTGCTGCTGTAACAAATTATCACAAACCCAGTGCTTAAAATGGCACAAATATATTATTTTACAGTTCTGGAGGTCAGAAATCCAAAATGGGTTTCATTGAACTGAAATGAAGATGTCAGCAGGGCTGCATTCCTTCTGGAGGCTCTAATAGAGAATCCATTTCCTTGTCTGTTCCAGTTAGAGGCCCCTGAACTCCTTATAGCCCGACCCACAAGCCGTTCCCTTGTCTGTTCCAGTTAGAGGCCCCTGAACTCCTTATAGCCCATAAGCCGTTCCCTTGTCTGTTCCAGTTAGAGGCCCCTGAATTCCTTTATAGCCCATAAGCTGTTGCCTTGTCTGTTCCAGTTAGAGGCCCCTGAACTCCTTAGCCCACAAACCGTTTCCTCCGATTTCAAAGCCAACAGCATCTTCAACTCTCTGACTCTGACTTTTGTAAGGACCCTTGTGATTTAACTGGACCCACCTGAATAATCCAGGATAACCCCGTTTCAAGACCTTAATTTAATCAAACATCTGCAAAGCCCTTTTTGCCATGTAACATAACATAGTCACAGGTTATGGGGGTTGGGACATAGACATACCTGGAGGACCATTATATTGGTCAGGACACTTAGCTTTTTAGGTTCCTACTTACAGTTTCCTGAGTCTTGCACTGTTGCCCAGACTGGAGTGCAGTGGTTCGATCTCCGCTCACTGCAGGCTCTGCCTCCCGGGTTCACGCCATTCTCCTGCCTCAGCCTCCTGAGTAGCTGGGACTACAGGCGCCGCCACCACGCCCGGCTAATTTTTTGTAGTTTTAGTAGAGACGGGATTTCACCATGTTAGCCAGGATAGTCTCGATCTCCTGACCTCGTGATCTGCCCGCCTCGGCCTCCCAAAATGTTGGGATTACAGGCGTCAGCCACCGCGCCCGGCCTGAATTCAGCATATCTTGAAAAGAAAACCTACCATGTGATAGGCTTAGTTCTACTTTTTCCTTTTTTATGGGATCTTCTTCCCTCCAGACTCTCATTTTACCTCCTTAGCTTTGTTAAGACTGCCGACTCGGCTGGGCACAGCGACTCACTCCTGTAATCCTACCACTTTCGGAAGGCCAAGGCGGGCAGATTGCCTGAGCTCAGGAGTTGGAAACCAGCCTGGGCAATATGGTGAAACCCTATCTTTACCAAAAATACAAAAAATTAGGGCAAAGCGGCCGGGCGCGGTGGCTCAAGCCTGTAATCCCAGCACTTTGGGAGGCCGAGACGGGCGGATCACGAGGTCAGGAGATCGAGACCATCCTGGCTAACACGGTGAAACCCCGTCTCTACTAAAAAATACAAAAAAAAAAACTAGCCGGGCGCGGTGGCGGGCGCCTGTAGTCCCAGCTACTCGGGAGGCTGAGGCAGGAGAATGGCGTGAACCCGGGAGGCGGAGCTTGCAGTGAGCTGAGATCCGGCCACTGCACTCCAGCCTGGGCACAGAGCAAGACTCCGTCTCAAAAAAAAAAAAAAAAAAAAAAAATTAGGGCAAAGCACGGTGGCTCATGCATGTAATCCCAGCACTTTGGGAGGCCGAGGTGGGTGGATCACTGGAGGTCAAGAGTTTGAGACCAGCCTGCCCAACATGGTGAAACCCCATCTCTACTAAAAATACAAAAATTAGCTGGGCGTGGTGGCGGGCTGCTGTAATCCCAGCTACTTGGGCCTGGGGTAGGAGAATCACTTCAACCCGGGAGGTGATAGTTGCCATGAGCCAAGATTGCACTACTGTACTCCAGCCTGGGTGACAGAGCGAAACTCCATCTCAAAAAAAAAAAAAGCCAGGCATGGTGCTGCATGCCTGTAATCCCAGCTATTTGGGAGGCTGAGACATGAGAATTGCTTGAATCAGGGAGGCAGAGGTTGCAGTGAGCCGAGATCGTGCTGCTGCACTCCAGCCTGGGCCACAGAGCAAGACTCTGCCTTAAAGTAAAATTAATAAATAAAAAATTTAAAAAAGTAAAGACTGCCAACTCTCCTACTAGTTTAATTTTCCCTCAGTAATTGGTTCTCTGCCTGGGCAAGGCCCAGATTCTCAGCCCTGTGCCCTGAATTGGCAAATCCCCCAGGAAAAAAGTCTGCTGCAGAATATCAGCTTACCTCCTACAGTTCACCTCTTTCTGGAATTTTGGCTGCTCTAGGCCTGTTTGCTTTGGCAGCTCTCTGATTCATTTCATCCAGCTTTTCTTACTGTTCTTGGTGGGAGCATTGCCTGCTACAACCTGTACCATTATGCCTCTTCCAAGTCACACCTGTAATCCCAGCACTTTGGGAGGCTGAGGGGGCCAATTGCTTGAGCTCAGGAGTTTGAGACCAGCCTGGCCAACATGGTGAAACCCTGTCTCTACAAAAAATACAAAAATTAGCCAGGCATATGTGTAGTGCACGTGTGTAATCCCAGCTACTTGGAAGGCTGAGGCAGGAGAATCACTTGAACCTGGGAGGTGAAGGTTGTGATGAGCCGAGATTGTGCCATTGCACTCCAGCCTGGGTGACAGAGTGGGACTCCCTCTCAAAAAATTAAAATAGAAATAGAAGTAAATAAAAGAATTGGGGTCTCACTATTTTGTATTTTTGTCTCACAAACAAAACAAAACAACAACTCTCGTGTTGTGTGCTTGATTCTGCTTCTTGTCATGTCTTCTTACAAGTCTTAAAATTAAGTGATTCCTGGCCAAGAAACAAAAGCCAAATCGTGCCATTCTCCAGTGGATCTGGACGAAAACTGGTAATAAAATGAGGCACAACTGGAAAGGAGACGTTGCCGAAAAGCCAAGCTGCGTCTGTAAGGAGCTGCACATGAGCTGGCTGGCACACGTATGCACGCTGTGTCAGGGTCACGGCCGTCTTACCATAGCAAGCTGAAAATGTCACCACCGTCTGGACAGTTGGACGTGTTTTATTGGGAATATATTTTTTCTCTTTGTTTATATGCCCTGCGATAGTAGGCTGGGTTCGGTAATGAATATGTGAGACCTTTTGTTTCAGGAAAAGAAAGAACCGATATAATATAAGGTATATATATATCTTTCTCTGTAGGTATGGGTTGTGGACTGCCTGGGTTCAAAGCCAAGCTTTGTCACCTAGTTGTATGACCTTGTGCACTTAATTTCTCTAATCCTCAGTTTTCACATTCACTAAATGGGTATAATTATAGTACCTCATAGGATTCAGTGAGTTAATACATGTAAAACACTTAAGACTAGTGAATGGCACAAAGTGAGTGCTCAATAAGTGTTTGCATGATAAATCATACACGTAGTTTAATAGAAATGTAAAACATTTGTAATTATTTTTTTCACTTAACATTATTATTATTTATTATTATTTTTTGAGACAGAGTCTCTGTCGCCAAGGCTGGAGTGCAGTGGCACGATCTCAGCTCACTGCAACGTCCACCTCCTGGGTTCAAGCGATTCTCCTGCCGCAGCCTCCCGAGTAGCTGGGATTACAGGCGTGTGCCACGACGCCCAGCCAATTTTTGTATTTTTAGTAGAGATGGGATTTCATCATGTGGCAGGCTGGTCTCAAACTCCCAGCCTCAGGTGATCCACCCACCTCAGCCTCCCAAACTGCTGGGATTACAGGTGTGAGCCACTGCGCCCAGCCTATTTTTTTCACTCAACATTATATTGTGAATAGCTTTTCATGTTCTTGGAATTTGTTTTTTTGAGAGCCAGGGTCCTGCTGTGTCTCCCAGGCTGGAGTGCAGTGGCTGTTCACAGGTGTGATCATCACGTACTACAGCCCTGGGCTCCAATGATACTCCCTGCTTCAGCCTTCTGAGTAGCTGGGACTACAGGGACACATCACTGTGTCTTGCAAAACTTTTCTTTAAGGTCTACATAGAATTTCGTTGCCAGAAAACATCATTATTTCTTCTTTTATCTTCTCTTTTCTCTCGGATCCTGAGAAATACCATAATTTCATTTACCAATCCAGTCCTACTGGGCTTTTAAGTTGTTTCGATTTTTAATTGGCTTTTATTTTGACTAATATTTTTTTCTTATCCAAGAATTACAGAGAGGAGAATATCCAGTTTCGAGGGAGTTTAGCATTCTGTAGAGATATTTCTGGAGTTATAATTGGTTAGAAGACTGAATTCTAGTTCAGAGTTTGCTCCTTTTTCTGGGACTCTATAAAATGATCAGGTTGGACTAAATCTGTTGGGCTCTTTGTGTGCCTTCCTTGTCCTGTTATTGTGCAGGAGCTGAGCTCATTAAAAGTCACACACAAATCTCGAGTATTGATCCTTATAACCATTAGGCAGGGCCTGAGGCTGTCAGAGTCGCAAGCAGCTTCATCTGACTCTAGTTTCTCTAGCTGACCCAGTATACTCTCCGGTACAAGTACAGTATCCTGTGGGTACCAACCTGTGAAAGGTTTGGAAGTACAGATCTGAGAATGGACTAAGGAACACTTTTGCTCATGGCAGATATGTGTTGTTTAGGTCCTTGTTGGATTGTTGATAATTCTTCATTCTTGGATTTTTTTAGCATGGCTTCTCGCTGTTTCTGGGATGCTGACACTGACAACTATACTCATGATGTTTTCATGAATGTAAGTGTATTTGGAAACCTCTTTTCCCTTTCTAAGGACGTGGGCACTGCAAATCAAACTCCTCACTATTGATTAGGATGGAAAGACGCTGCAGTCTTAGTCATTCATCTTTGACTTCTGGATGAAATGATTTGACTGTTAGTTTTTGTGTTACTAAAGCCGAAACCTAGCGTGCTGCTTATAGGCAAGGAAACTTGCATGTTTACGTATGACATAATTTTTCATGGTTTGAATTTGTGAATAGCATATTGTTTAGTTAGCATATTATTTAAAATTATTTTTAGCCACTTCCTCCATAAATCACTGTGTTCTAAAACTCAATCCTGATAATCCTTATTAAAGTAATAATTTATAACTAAAACTTTAAAATCACTTATTTGTTCATTCAAACAAATCACGCTTTGCTAAGTTGCAAACAAATTTGGATGGCAGGGATTCCATAAGCAAAGGTGATTTTTCTTTTAGTAACAAAATTTATTACTTATCTTAAAGCCATTTATTAAAATTAAGCAAAAATAAAGAGAAATCTTTAAAAGGAGGTTTCAGGCCGGGTGCAGTGGCTCACGTCTATAATCCCAGCACTTTGGGAGGCCAAGGAGGTCAGGAGTTCGAGACCAGCTTGGCCAACATGGTGAAAGCCTGTCTCTACTAAAAATATAAAAATTTGCCGAGCATGGTCGTGGGCGCCTGTAATCCCAGCTACTCAGGAGACTGAGGCAGGAGAATCGCTTGAACCCCGGAGGCGGAGGTTGCAGTGAGCCGAGATTGTGCCACTGTACTCCAGCCTGGAGACAGAGCGGGACTCCATCTCAAAAAAAAAAGAAAGAGTTTTTTTTTTTTTTCTTTGCTTCTCGGAGTTAAAACTGCATCTTTTTTGTTTGTTTCTTTGTTTTGATACAGAGTCTTGCTCTGTCACCCAGGCTGGAGAGTGGTGGCACCATCACGGCTCACTGCAACCTCTGCCTCCCAGGTTCAAGCAATTCTCCTGCCTCAGCCTCCCGAGTACCTGGGACTACCGGTGCATGCCACCATGCTTGGCTAATTTTTGTATTTTTTAGTAGAGACAAGGTTTCACTATTTGGTCAGGCTGGTCTCCAACTCCTGACCTCAGGTGATCTGCCTGCTTTGGCCTCCCAAAGTGCTGGGATTACAGGCATGAGCCACCGGGCCCGGCCAAAAAATGCATCTTTAGATGATACAATTCATTCATTCAACAAATAGTTCTGAGCTCCTATTTTGTGTCAGCTTCTGCACTGCAGGGGCTAGGGATAATGATGAATAAGGCAGGCACGATTTCTGCCTATTAACATCCAGTGGGGGCCACTTAATATTCAAATGAACAATATGTAATAAAAAACTTTAGGCCGGATATGGTGGCTCACATCTGTAATCCCATCACTCTGGGAGGCTGAGGCAGGCGGATCACCTGAGGTCAGGAGTTCAAGACCAGACCAGCCAACATGGTGAAACCCCATCTCTACTAAAAATATAAAAACTAGCTGGGCGTGGTGGCGGGCACCTGTAGTCCCAGCTACTTGGGAGGCTGAGGCAGGAGAATTGCTTGAACTCACAGGGTGGTGGTTGCAGTGAGCCAGGATCATACCACTGCACTCCAGCCTGGGCAACAGAGCAGGACTCTGTCTCAAAAAAAAAAAACAAAACACTTTTTTTGGGAGATTCCAGGAAACATTAGTAGAGACAGAGGAAATGCGAGAGGAGGGCAAATCATGTGCCATTGAGCAGAAAACTGCTGTGGATAACAGGGCTCAGTCCTGTTGGAGAACTCTGGGTGGTGCTGTAGGACAGGGCCACTCACGGGGGGTGCACAAACCAGCACCACCAGGGCCACTCACAGAGGGGTGCACAAACCAGCACCACCAGGGCCACTCACAGGGGGGTGCACAAACCAGCACCACCAGGGCCACTCACAGAGGGGTGCACAAACCAGCACCACCAGGGCCACTCACAGAGGGGTGCACAAACCAGCACCACCAGGGCCACTCACAGAGGGGTGCACAAACCAGCACCACCAGGGCCACTCACGGGGGTGCACAAACCAGCACCACCAGGGCCACTCACGGGGGTGCACAAACCAGCACCACCAGGGCCACTCACAGGGGGGTGCACAAACCAGCACCACCAGGGCCACTCACGGGGGTGCACAAACCAGCACCACCAGGGCCACTCACGGGGGTGCACAAACCAGCACCACCAGGGCCACTCACGGGGGTGCACAAACCAGCACCACCAGGGCCACTCACGGGGGTGCACAAACCAGCACCACCAGGGCCACTCACAGGGGGGTGCACAAACCAGCACCACCAGGGCCACTCACGGGGGTGCACAAACCAGCACCACCAGGGCCACTCACGGGGGTGCACAAACCAGCACCACCAGGGCCACTCACAGGGGGGTGCACAAACCAGCACCACCAGGGCCACTCACAGGGGGGTGCACAAACCAGCACCACCAGGGCCACTCACGGGGGTGCACAAACCAGCACCACCCTGTGACCTGTTTGTTACAGGTCCATGATGAGGTAAGCACATACATTGAGTATAAGGGTTGGTGTAGAAAATCTTACAGCAATTTGATGAAGTAATCTTTTGTGCAGTGAATCTAAGAAAAAAAATTGGGGCTGTATTTTGTATGTTCTTTTTTTCCATTTCATGTTCTGAGTTATCTATTTTTACTGCATTTTACAAAAGCATCCTTCCATGAGGGACTGGAAGTTAAAAACAAAGCAGGTCCTTTATCACAGCACTGTTGTAGAACACAGTTCAGAGTTATCCACCCAAGGAGCCAGGGAGCTGGGCTAAACCAAAGAATTTTGCTTTTGGTTAATCATCAGGTAGTTGAGTTGGAATTGTTTTAATCCCATCATTACCAGGCTGGAGGTGAGGTTAGTGGTTCAGGAATTGCTGAGGCAGGTGGAAATCTTGTAAGAAGTGCCTAAAAAGTGTTTTAAGCAGTTTGGGCTCTGGAAAGCATTTTGTGATTCTGAACTAAAAGATGGACGAATAAATTTTATCAATTAAGAACAAACACCCAGAGACTATTTCTCTTATCCAGAATTTATGACAAGGTCCTGTTGTTCTTATTATCAGTGGTACTTATAACATGGTTTCTTGGGATGAGTAATTTTACTCATCAGTTTACTCCAAGAAACTCAAAGCATTTCATACATTATGTCTGCGATAAATCAGGAAATATGTGAATAATTATTTTATGAATATGTATTACTTAAAGTTCATTAGTTCACATTTTATTTCTACATTCAGAAAATCTAATTCTTTACCCATCCTAACCCTTTAGCAAGCAATTTTGTAGTTACTCTCAGGCAAGCAATAGTGTAGCTGTACTCTGGAAACCCTTCACTTCTTGAAGAAGGAAAAAGTCTTCCTGATTGAAAATTGGTGGCTGGGCGAGGTGGTTCATGCCTGTGGTTCCAGCACTTTGGGAGACCAACGTTGGGTGGGTTGCTTGATCCCAGGAGTTCAAAACCAGCCTGGGCAACATAGCGAGACCTCATCTTTACAAAAACTACACAAAATTAGCCCGATGTGGTGGCATGCCCCCGTGGTCCTAGCTACTCTGAAGGCTGAGTTAGGATTGCTTGAGCCCAGGAGGCCAAGGCTGCAGTGAGCCAAGATCACACCACTGCACTGCAGCCAGGGTGACAGAGTGACACCCTGTCTCAAAAAAGAAAAAAAAAATTGGAAAGATCTGAGATGGTGTTAGTTTCGATTGCCTGTGCTGCTCTCATTCCCTCTTCAGTACTAACATTCTGGATGTGTGTGTGTGTGTGTTGTATTTGTTTTTTAGGACAGTTTGTTCTGCGTTGTAGCAGCATTTGGCTGTTTCTACTACTGAATGAATCTTTGAAAAGCTGGGAAGAGACATGACCATGAAGAAATCTGAACTTTTTAATATTGTTAAATATCTTGACAAAATAAAGATGTAGTTTGACAACTGAATGTGTTGTGTTTTAGGCCTTATATTTTTAATGTTTTGATTTTGTTATCCTATGTCTTTCCCTTTACCTTTCCTTTTCTTTTTATTTTCTTTTCACAGTCTCGCTCTGTCGCCCAGGCTGGAGTGCGGTGGCACGATCTTGGCCCACTGCAACCTCCACCTCTTGCGTTCAAGCGATTCTTCTGCCCCAGCCTCCCAAGTAGCTAGGACTACAGGCAAGTGCCACCACGCTCAGCTAATTTTTGTATTTTTACTAGAGACGGTGTTTCACTATATTGGCCAGGCTGGTCTCAAACTCCTGGCCTCATGATCCATCCGCTTCAGCTTCCCAAAGTGCTGGGATTACAGGCGTGAGCCACTGCACCTGGCCCTACTGTGTTCTTGTTAAACACTTGGAACACAGAGAAAAAAGTAGAGGAAAATCCACTTCAATTGTTCAAACATAACCAATGGTAAAAAGTGTGGTATATTTTCTACCAATGTTTTTTATTTCCAAGGTTTTAAAAAAACATACAATTTTGTAACCTCATTTTTCATTTCTCATGATGTTATGAACAGTTTTTTGTTGTTGTTTTTTTTTTTTTTTTTTTTTTTTTTGAGACGGAGTCTCGCTCTGTTGCCCAGGCTGGAGTGCAGTGGCACAATCTCGGCTCACTGCAAGCTCCGCCTCCCGGGTTCTCGCCATTCTCCTGCCTCAGCCTCCCGAGCAGCTGGGACTACAGGCGCCCGCCACCGCGCCCAGCTAATTTTTTTTTGTATTTTTAGTAGAGATGGGGTTTCACTGTGGTCTCGATCTCCTGACCTTGTGATCCGCCCGCCTCGGCCTCCCAAAGTGCTGGGATTACAAGCGTGAGCCACCGCGCCCGGCTATGAACAGTTTTTATGTCATTTTATTTGCATTATGATTTTAAGATGCATGACTTAGTAGCGGCATTTATTTCAATGGGTTATGCCATTGTTACTTTTGCCAGTTCCTTATTGAGGGTCTGCTTATTTCTGATTTTTCACTATTATAAAAAATAAAGACATGGCTTTATTTGTGCATAAAGCTTTTCTCTACATTCTTTAAAATAACTTTTGACTTTATTTATTTACATTTTCAGAGAATGGGCCTTGTTCTGTTGCCCAGGCTGGGGCACAGTGGTGGGACTGTAACTTGCTGCAGCCTTGAACTCTCAGGCTCAAGTGATCCTCCCATGTCAGCCTCCCGAGTGGCTGGGACTATAGGCACGCCAACACACATGGCTGTTTTAAAACATGTTTATTTTTATTTATTTATCGAGACGGAGTCTTGCTCTGTTGCCCAGGCTGGAGTGCAGTGGTACGATCTCGGCTCACTATAACCTCTGCCTCCTGGGTTCAAGAGATTCTTCTGCCTCCCGAGTAGCTGGGACTACAGGCATGCCAACACACATGGCTGTTTTAAAACATGTTTATTTTTTTTTATTTATCGAGATGGAGTCTTGCTCTGTTGCCCAGGCTGGAGTGCAGTGGTACGATCTTGGCTCACTGTAACCTCTGCTTCCTGGGTTCAAGAGATTCTCCTGCCTCCCGAGTAGCTGGGATTACAGGCAGGCACCACCATGCCCACCTAATTTTTGTATTTTTTTTTTGTAGAGATGGGGTTTTGCCATGTTGGCCAGCCTGATCTCAAACTCATGGCCTCAAGTAATCCGCCTGCCTTGGCCTCCCCAAGTGCTGGGATTACAGGTGTGAGCCACCACACCTGGCCAGTAATTTTATTTATTTTTTGAGATGGAGTCTCACTGTCACCCAGGCTGGAGTGCAGTGGCGCCATCTCGGCTTCCTGCAACCTCAGCCTCCCAGGTTCAAGTGATTCTCCTGCCTCAGCCTCCTGAGTAGCTGGGATTATAGGCGTGTGCCCCCACACCCAGCTAATTTTGCATTTTTAGTAGAGGCAGGTGTTGGCCAGGCTGGTCTCGAACTCCTGACCTCATGATCCGCCCACCTCAGCCTCCCAGCAGTAATTTTATTTTTTATAGAGATGAGGCCTTGCTATGTTGCCCAGGCTAGTCTTGAACTCCTGGCCTCAAGTGATCCTCCTGCTTTGGCCTCCCAATATGCTGGGAGTACAGGCATGAACCACCATGCCTGGCTGCTTTTTCCTACATTTTGAATTGTTGCCTTCATCTTTCTCACACAGTGTTTTTGCTCAGCTCTTGCCATCCTATGTCTTACATAGCTTATTAGCATAAACACCCATCCATTTTCTTTGTCCACAGTGTCAGGGTCATATGAAATCAATCCTCTGTATGAAATTCATCCTCCCTTAAGACTCTCTGAGATTCTGATGTTGGTTACTATCCAAACTCTTATTTTTGTAGTGATGTTCCCCATAGAGGCCCCGGTGTCTCCTCCAGCTAACTGTCCTTATTTGGGGTACCTTAGTCTATCCACCATGTTCAAAGACATACTTGAAATTCAGATTTAAATCCTTTTTCCCCCTGGAGGCTCCTCAGCAGATGCACAGTTATACCCATCCTCTTTCTTCTCAGCCACTTTGAAGTTAAGCATCTTGACCAAGCTTATCCAAGCCGCGGCCCAGGACAGCTTTGCAATGCGGCCCAAAAAACACACATTTGTAAACTTTTAAAAAACATCATGAGGTTTGTTTTGCGATTTTTTTAAATAAAGCTCATCAGCTATTGTTAGTGTTACTTTATGCGTGGCCCAAGACAATTCCTCTCCTACCAGTGTGCCCCAGGGAAGCCAAAAGATTGGATATTGTTGATGTAGACAAATTAAAAAAAAAAAAAATCCAAAAAAGCAAAGCAACAACAACAACAAAAAAGTTAGCTGGGCGCGGTGGGCTGTGATCCCAACACTTTGAGAGGCCGAGGTGGGCAGATCACTTGAGGTCAGGAGTTTGAGACCAGCCTGACCAACATGGTGAAACCCCGATTCTACTAAAAATACAAAAATTAGCCGGGCGTGGGGGCGGGTACCTGTAATCCCAGCTGCTCGGGACAAGGCACGAGAATCCCTTCAACCCGGGAGGCGGAGGCTGCAGTGAGCCGAGATCGCGCCACTGCACACCAGCCTGGGCGACAGAGCGAGACTCCGTCTTAAAAAAAACAAAAGTAAAAGAACAAGTAAATAAGTTAAAAATGTCTTTTACTTCAGTTCAGTTGGTAATTAAAAAAAATAAAAATTTTTTACAGCCTTCTTCCATAACATTGTGTAGCCACTTACATCTACTGATCAAAAGGGATCCTTCCCAAGGTTCATTCTAGCAAAGGAGAACGTTTCTTCCCCCCATACACCCCCCGGCAGGTGTCTTGATCCACTTCTGCCCAACTAGCGCTCAGCGGATCCCTGGAGATTTGTTATTATTATTTGAGCCAACCTGGGTCAGAAAAAGGAACGGGGTGGGTCAGCCACCGGTTTTCAGCGGACGGGGCTGGCGGTCGGAAATTCCCCTTCCATCCCCACGCAGGGAAAAGCTGACGCTGCGGCGAGGCGGCCGCGGTCGGGGCGTCTCCGCGGAGGGCTGCGCGGTGGCGGCCGGGTGCGGGGTGCGGGGTGCGGCGGGAGGACCTCCGCGCACAGGCCCGCCTGCGCGGACACGGCCCGAGCTGGGCCACGGGGGAGCCGCCGGGCAGCGCGTCTTGACGGACCGGCGAGCTCTTGTGCCCGTTCACATCGTATCCCTCTTCAAGGAGGCGTGTTCGCTGCATCCTCCGGTTCCGGGCGGAGACTGACCCGGGCCATTCCGTCTCCGGTCTCTGGGATTTCTGCTCGGTCACTTCGTCCCCGGGGCCTCTGAGGAGGCGGAACTACGGTGTCAGGAGTCGCGGTTTTCAAGAAGTCGTGGTCGGATTGACGGGTGGGGGAAGTAGGCGGGACTTCCGTCCGGCTCTTCCATCGGCTGCCTTTCCCGGGCGTCTCCCCGCAACCTCCTCGACTTCCCTAGTCCGTGACGCGGCGCCGGGCAGGAATCCGAGCGGAGCGGGCTCGGGGAGCGTGAGCCGCGGGTGTGCGCCTCTCCGTGCGTCTCCGAGAGGACACTCTGTGGGGCTGGGACCGCGGGGCCACCGTGACCGAGGAAGAGCGGTGAGTGACAGCCAGGCGAGTGGGACCGGGGCTGCGAGGCCACTGTGACCGCCGGCCGGTGACAGCGGGGGACTGTGACCCGGGGGAGGGAATGCGAAACGCGCGGCCGCGAGGGGACTGCGCCTCAGGGCAGTGACTTGGAGAAGAGGGTGGGTCAGTGGTGGGCGATGCCACCGTGGGGTTGTGTGTGGGCACGGGCTGCGATGGGCTGTGGCTGGGCAGAGAAGGCGGTTGGTGGGAAGAACACTGGTCTGGAATTAACAGACAGGCCCGAGGTGGATTTTCATGGACAGACCTCACCACTGAGTTACAGTTTCTTCATCAGTGAGTGGGAAGTTTGGACGAGTTCAATGTCTCCCACACTACGGGTTTCTTCCCAGTACTGAGCTGGGAAACCAGTGTAGTGCGTGGAACTCTTTTTCTTTTTTCTTTTTTGAGACAGTTTCGCTCTTGTTGTCCAGGCTGGAGTGCAGTGGCGCAATCTCAGGCTCACCGCAACCTCCGCCTCCCTGGTTCAAGCGATTCTCCTGCCTCAGCCTCCCTAGTAGGTGGGATTACAGGCGTCCACTACCACGCCCGGCTAATTTTTGTATTTTTAGTAGAGACGGGGTGTCTCCATGTTGGCCAGACTGGTCTTGAACTCCTGACCTCAGGTGATCCACCTGCCTCGGCCTCCCAAAGTGCTGGGATTACAGGCGTGAGCCACTGTGCCTGGCCTGAACCTGTACTTTTCTTTTAAAAAGTTGAATAGAATAGAAACTTTCAGTGTGTTTACATAGCAAGGGTAAGTATTGTTTCATGTGATTTGTTTGAGTTATGTGTGTATGAGATTATGATGTAAAATAGATTTTGTACATCTCAAAGGGTAAGAAGCAAAATGTACTTTAAAAGTTTGAAAAACATTGGACCAGATTGTTTCTGAGTGTTCTTTTGGTTCTAAAATGTAATGATTCTATGAATAGGGAACTGTCTGGAAGTACAAAGATGCAATTGGGAACAGGCTGTATTACATTGGCCTAACTGGAGGAGGCTTCCTGAATGTAATTGAGGTGACTAGCTCTGAGAGCTGAAACTCAGGATCTCAGTTGGGAGAACCAGAAATTATATTGAAATAGGGACACTGGGTGAGTGTGGTGGCTCATGCCTGGAGTCCCAGCTACTTGGGAGGCTGAGGTGGGAGGATTGCTTGAACCTAGGAGGCGGTGGTTGCAGCGAGCTGAGATTACACCACTGCACTCCAGCCTGGGTGAAGAGGGGGACTCTGTCTCAAAAAAAAAAAAAAAAAAAAAACGGGACAGTGATATTTATAGAGGCAGTGAGGATTTAGGGGTTTGTAGTATGAGGAACTGCTAATGGGGAACTGGAAGCTTTGAGCGTAGGAACAAGGGTTGGGAAGGAAACTCAAGATAAGGACAGAAAATATTCTGCCAACAATAAAATGGAAGTAGGAAGGAAGATATGAACTCCAGAGCCTATTTATCTTGATATTTAGTGATTTGGCAAGTACAGAAACTTGCTAGTAAGAAGATATTGAGAATGGGATTTGGTGCAGTAATAGCAGTAAACAAATGATGACATGATGAGAAAGAAAGGTGGACAAAATGATGATACCCGCGATGTCAATGATGGTGATTGGAATGCCACATGGGAGAGACTTCAGTGTACTTAGTTGTCTAATTCAATGGTTTGTATGCTGGAGGCCACGCCTGACATGCTAGGAATGATGCCACACTATGGGTAATGTAAATGAAGTTTTAGCTGCTGACTTTATTTCCTACACATTCCCTTTCTTTAGGGCTGTTAGTGATGTAGATGAAATTAAAGTGAATGTTACTACTTCTCTCTTACAGCCCTTTTTGTTTTATTTATTTATTTATTTATTTATTTTTGAGACAGAGGCTTACTCTGTTGCCCAGGCTGGAGTGCGCTGGCACGATCCGAGCTCGCTGCAACCTCCGCCTCCTGGTTCAAAGCGGTTCTCCTGCCTCAGCCTCCTGAATAGCTGGGACTACAGGCGTCTGCCACCACACCTGGCTAATTTTTGTATTTTTAGTAGAGACAGGATTTCACCATGTTGGCCAGGCTGGTCTCAAACTTCCAACCTTAGGTGATCTACCGGCCTCAGCCTCCCAAAGTGCTGGAATTACAGGCATGACCACCGTGCCTGGCCTTACAGCTCCTTTTAGAAGGTGCTACTGACGGTGCCACCAAGTGCTTTTTATAATAGGAGAAGTATGAGGTCATTCAATTTATCGGACACTGTATTAATCTGATAACCACTCCTGCCTCTACACTCTGTAATAGGGGAATAGGGTTCAGATAGGTTCTTGAATGGCAATGAGTTGAGAATGGTGGGGGATAGCCTTTTCTTGGCTAAAAAAGTTGGCTAGTTACACCTTTTTCTAGCACATTAGATGTTTACTTGACTTACATTCTACTTAACTAAAAGGAACTACCCAAGGATTTCTTCTAGAACAGCATATATGCTTCAAGGTAACAGGCTATAGAAGAGGCTTGGGATTCTACAGTACTCCCTCTGGGGTCTCTTTTCTTTGCTGAATGAAATGAATCTTTTTGTAGGACAAAAGATTTGCTTTGCAAATTCCCTTTGAAAACTAGCATGATGGCCTTGTTGATAAAGAATGAGCTTCATTCCCCCTCAGTCTGTGATTCTTCCCCCATAAGCAGTGGGGTTTTATTTTCCTTGGGGACCTGCTTTTTGAATATGTGATCCCTCAGGAAGAATGATCTAGTTAGATAGAGCCCTGGATTTAGCAGTCCCTGGTTACTTTCTCTGAGATTAACATTGACTTGCCCTGTGACTATGTATGGAAAGCATTATTGCTTTCTCTTGTTTTAGATTTTCTAACCATGGCCAGAGGTAACTGTTCTTACGATTAAACAGCCCTTTAATAATCTGAAATATATGTGAACTTACCAAATTTTATATATAATTTCATAGAGTTTGTAAACCATCTGACTCCATTTATAATTCAGAGCTGCCTAGCCTTTAGGTTAGACAGGATTTCCCTAGGGATCTGAATAACCTCTCCTGGAGATGTTGAAAGTACTGATAGAATTAGTTTTTGAAATGCTCAAATAAAAAGCAAGCATAATTTTCCATTGTTATTAATGATGGATAATAGCAAAATATCTGTTAATAACAGTAGAGTTCTTACTCAAGCATCACGCTTTTCTAAGTATTTACGTAACTCTGATCTGAAGCAGACCTTCTGACTTTTCTGCCAATAGAAATCTTCCTGTCTAAATCAAGCAGAAGTAGGTCTCCTTCTTCTGGAAAGAATACATTTTTCTAAAAGTCATTTTTTTCTTGGATTTTTTTTTTCCAGTTAGAGAAACCCTGAAGTCAGAGTACTTGCCAGTTATCACGGGAGAGTCCCTTTTTTGCTCAAGATTGTGGCTGGCTGCTTGTATGTCTTTGACATTGTCACACATCAAGCACATGAGAAAAAGGGGTGGCTTGGGAGAGGGAGGGGTCAGGACTCTAGGCCTTGTCAACCCTCCTGCTTATCTGCTTGGCCACTTCTGGCATCTCCTTTTCCCTCCGTCCTTGAAACTCTTTCCTAGGCATAAACCTTTCTGCTTTTCGTCCTAAACGTCTCTTTTCACAGTATTCCTGTCAAATGAGTACTTGGACATGTGTTTCATATGTGATTTGTTTTGTTAATTGCTTTATGGATTATTTGTGGCAGAATGTAAATCCTAATTCCTTTCTACAATTTAGCCAGTAAATTCCGGGAATGTACCTTTTTACATTTGCAGCATGTGCCGAAGCGCCACCTCAGAAGATAAAAAGAAATGAGTCTCATATTTGGCATTCTTTTAGGTTTGTTTACCTACCTTATTCATTAATGTAAATAATTGAATTACCTATGTTTTTACCATTCATAAACCAGGTTAATAGATATATATTAATAGCAGGCTTTCTGTGTGTGTCTTTTCCCCCTTTCTTTCCATTTATTTATTTATTTATTTATTTATTTATTTATTTATTTATTTTTTTTTTGAGACCAAATCTTGCCTTGTTGCCCAGGCTAGAATGCAGTGGTGCCATCTTAGCTCACTGCAAACTCTGCCTCCTGGGTTCAAGCGATCTCCCGCCTCAGCTGGGATTACAGGCGCCCGCCACCACGCCTGGCTAATTTTTGTATTTTAGTAGAGACGGAGTTTCACCATGTTGGCCAGGCCAGTCTCAAACTCCAGACCTAAGTAATCCACCCACCTTGGCTTCCCAAAGTGTCGGCATTACAGGTGTGAGCCACCGTGCCTTGCCCCTTGCCTTCTTTTGGGAATTCTCTTGTACCACAAGTTGAAAGTTATGTTAGTTTGAGACTTTCTATGTTTGGACTAGGATGACTGCCAATGAGCCAGGGGAGTCCATGAATCTGCTAGGCTGTTATATCACATTCACAACTACTTGCAAACCAGTTTTAAGGTGAAGGCTGCCAAAAATAATGACATATGGTTCCTGCTCTATAGACAATGAGCATATAACCCTTAATAAAAAAACAGGTAGTTTTTTTATATACAGAGAATTACAGTAAATGTGATTATGTTTCTTTATTTTTTGACTGCAGAACACGAATCTTAATCTTTTTTGTGTTATGGACTCCTTTGGCAGTGTGGTGAAAGCGTTTAGAGTTCCTTTTTGGAATATGTTTTCATATGCAAAAATAAAATACATAGAACTATAAAGAAAACCAGTTATATTGAATTATATTGATATATAGTTATCAAAATATAACAAGTATAATATGATATGAAAATATCCATGATTTCTACTGGTAACAAATCCATTTGTCTAATAAATCTTCTGTTACTGCTGTAGCTTATGTTCATAACTAAAGTGAAAATAAAGATATGGTCTTTTTCATCCGACTTCACAGACTTCCTGAATTCTGTTATAGACCCTGCCTTAGAGATATGAGTTCACAACCCACTCTAGGAAGATCACATTCTAAACACAAGAGTTTACTCACCAAATATTCTGGTAGAATAGTGGCAGAGTAAAATTGTTCAGCTGTAAGAACTATTCCATGTGTCCCTCATGGTTTTTTCTTTCCTGAAATGTCCTACTACGTGTCCAGGCTGAGGAAGTGTAAGCTTTATTGTGTGCCGGTGGCTAACCCAGGGTCTGGCGCGGAGTAAGTGCTGCTCAGTGTGTGTTGAACAAGGGTTTCTCAGACGAAATTAGAGGGAAGAGATCCAGGTCACAGCTAAGGTCTTAAATGTGATAGTTTATAGGGCTCATGACAAGTCACACTGAGCTTCAGTTTAGAACTAATCTGTCTGAGAAGCTCATGTTTTGAAATTCACTTTTATAAGTTCTCAGCCTGGTGTGGTAGTTCATACCTGTAATCCCAGCACTTTGGGAGGCTGAGGTGGAAGGATTGCTTGAGGCCAGGAGTTTGAGACCAACCTGGGCAACAAAGTGAGACCCGCATCTCTATAAAAAATTAGCTGGGTGTGGTGGCATGGGCCTGTAGTCCTAGCCACTTGGGAGGGTGAGGCAGGAGGATCACTTACACCCAGCAGTTCGAGGCTGCAGTGAGCCGTGATTGCACCACTGCACTCGAAATAATTCTATTTCTAACACCGTTTTTCACTTTAGATTGGGTAAATTTAGGTAGAATTTGCCACCAAATTATTTATAAAGCTGGTCCTGATTTCATCTAGGATGAGAGGTAGCAAACTTTTTCAGTAACGGGCCAGATTGTAAATATTTTAGGCTTTGCAGGTCACACAGTATCTGTGACTACTCAACTCTGCTGTTGTAGCACAAAAGCAGCCACGGACAGTAAATATAACAGTGAGTGAGCATGGCTGTCTGTGTTCCAATCAGATTTTCATTACAAAAACAGGTAGTGGGCCGTCTTTGACCTGCTAGCTATAGTTTGCTGACCCCTGATCTAGGAGATTTTCTGGTTCCTTTCCCTACTTTCGGTTAGCCATATACTCCCTCAAGCTTCAAAGGCCTTTACGCAGGGGCAATGTCCTTACACTGTTATCTCCAGAAAGACCTGAGTGTGCAGCAAGATGATATGACTAATGAATGCCAGGAATATTAGCTGCACTTTAACCCTTGAGTTTCCAGAGCGTGCCTCTTAGAGCACCAGCTTATTTAGTACCACCATGGCATAAGCAGGTCAACATCCCAAATGGAAAGTATGCTTGCGAACTCGGCTTTGGAACTGGGCATTGGTGTGCTGGTGGAAAAATACTGAGCACTGGGTTTTAGTGGGGAGGATAATGTAGGCCTAGAGATGGGGAAGGCAGGAATAGAATGTAAAAGAAAAATTATGCCTCATCTTTTTGCAAATAGTTCCTTGTAGAAATCGGTCAAGTCTGAGTTAGATTTTTGAAATGTGGAATAGCATATGTAATTGCAACTTGCTACTAAGAGAGCTCTCCCTTAGTGGCAGCTCTGTTTTCTGTGGTTTCAGTTACCCCCAGTCAGCCACGGTCAGAAGATGGTTGTGTATGATATAGTAAGATATTTTGAGAGAGAGAGAGAACAGCCACATTCACATAACATTTATTAGAGTATATTGTTTAATTGTTTTATTATTAGTTATTGTTGTTAATCTCTTACTGTGCTTAATTTATAAATAAAACTTTATCATAGCTCTGTGTGTATAGGAAGAAAACAAAGCAGAGTCAGCCTTCTGTGGCCATGGGCTCCACACCTGCAGATTCAACCAAACTTGGATCGAAAATATTCGGGAAAAAAAATAATAAAAAAACCAATACAACAATACAAAAAAATGCAAATAAAAACCCAATATGGTATAATAGCTGGTTACATAGTATTTACTTTGTATTAGGTGTTGTTAGTAATCTAGAGAAGATTGAAAGTATATAGGAGGTGTACATTATATGCAAATTTGACATTGTTTTATATATATAAGGAACTTTTGAGCATCTCTGGATTTTGGCATCTGCAGATCCTGGAACCAGTGCCCTGCAGATTCCAAGGGACAACTGTCCATATAGGGTTCCATACTCTCCAGGGGTTCAGGCATCCGCTGGCATCTTGAAACATTTCCCCTGTGGATAAGAGAGGACTCTGCTATATTTAGATTGTTACATAGTTCAGGAAGCAAAGTCCGTCTCCTCTTTCGCTTGGTAGGTCTGTTTGCAATAAGGAAGTTGAATGGAAAGGATTGAATAGGAGTCCCTCAAACTGCTTGTAGGAGCTTTTCATCTTTGAGACTCAAGCATAGACATGCCAGCACCTAGATTCTGTCTCCTTCAGGACATTCACATTGGAAAAATATGACTAGGTGTATCCTTAGTATCTCCTCAGTGCTGCCCCACCCCTCCACAAACACATTTTCCATTTGTCTAGCAAAGTTGATGTACCCAAGCAGGCATCTATGGGAACATGGAGGAACAAGGCAAGCAGTGTGTGCTGGTAGCTGAGTCAGCAGAAACCGAGCCAGAGTTTTGTGAGTTGGAGTAAAAATCACAGGCACAGATACTGCATTCTGTGTTTTGAGGGCACTTTGGAGACACGAATACACTTGGCAGGCAGGTGTTGGGGGTGGGTTTTTATGTCCATATTTAGAATCTGTACTCAAATTTCAGTGGTGAAGATAAGGTGACTTATCTAGGGAGTGAATAGGCAGCAGTGTTGGAAAGATCGGGCCTTACAAATGCTGTATTCTGGCTGTCAGCCCTTTTTGTTTGTTTGTTTTTGAGATTGAGTTTCACTCTTGTCATCCAGGCCGGAGTGCAATGGCGTGATCTTGGCTCACTGCAACCTCCGCCTCCTGGGTTCAAACGATTCCCCTCCCTCAGCCTCCTGAGTAGCTGGGTTTACAGGCACCTGCCACCATGCTCGGCTAATTTTTGTAGTTTTAGTAGAGACCAGGCTTCACCATGTTGGCCAGGCTGGTCTTGAACTCCTGACCTCAGGTGATCCTTCCACCTTGGCCTCCTAAAGTGTTGGGATTACAAGCGTGAGCCACCACACCTGGCCTAGCTTTTTTTTTTTTTTCTTTTTCTTTTTCTTTTTTTGAGATGAGGTCTTGCTCTGTCACCCAGGCTGGAGTACAGTGGCATGATCTTGGCTCACTGCAACCTCTGCCTCCTGGGTTCAAGCGATTCTCCCACCACAGCCTCCCAAGTAGCTGGGTCTACAAGCACGTGCCACCACTCCTGGCTAATTTTTTGTCTTTTTAGTAGAGATGGGGTTTTGCCATGTTGGCCAGGCTGGTCTTGAACTCCTAGGCTCAAGCAATCCATTTGCCTGGGTCTCCAAAAGTGCTGGGATTATAGGCTGGGATTATATATGAGCCACTGTACTGGACTGTTATAGCCTTTTTGACAAAGAAAATGTTCTGAAGGATGAACCACTAAACAAACAGGAAGTGTTGGCCCATCCTAGTAGGGCTCTTGACGGAGGTTCTCTATTCTATCTCCAAATACTTTTCTTTCTGTCTCATTCCTAAGGATCTGTCTGCAGGGCATTAGGTAATTCACTGCCCCGTGTTCACCTCCTACTGTATTGGCTCTGAGGAGGCGCAATCATTTCCCAGTCCCACTGCCCGCTGGACAAACAGGGATATTAAGGCAGCCTGTGTGTGTGCATGTATTTTTCCCCCTTTGAGTGTGGATATTTAAGGCCACCTCCTTTTCCAGAACCATCACTGTACCTGACTTGAATGGTATTGGTTTATTACAGAGGCGCACTTACCATAAACTGAGAGTCCAAGAAATATTGTTCCTCATTGTTGGAGGTGTTCAGAATGGTTACTGGGCAGTTATCAGTGTTGTAATGGTGGTGTGGCTTTAGGTACACCTAAGTTCCAGTGTAACAAATTAAGAAGCCAACACGATGTTAGGATGTATTTACTGTCTTCAGTGCACCCTCATCCTCCCATATACCTTTTCTCTATACTTTCTCAGTAGCAAAGGTGATGTGTCCGGGCAAGCATCTTTTGGAACATGAGGAAGACTGGGGGTAACTTGTTCCATGATTTTAAACATCAGTTATTATTCTGTATGCTTTGGTGCTGCGGTTATAAGTTAGTAGATGTGAGAGAACATTGGGATGGCCTAGGAAGGCCGGTGAAAAATGAAAAAAACTTGTAAGACCTACAGAGTAAAAGTTTATTATTGTTGTTATTATTTTGAGACAAAGTCTTGCTCTGTCACCCAGGCTGGAGTGCAGTGGCGTACGATTTAGGCTCACTGCAACCTCCACCTCCTGGGATCAAGTGATTCTCCTGCCTTAGCCTCCCAAGTAGCTGGGATTACAGGTGCCCGCCACCACGCCCAGCTAATTTTTGTATTTTTAGTAGAGATGGGGTTTCACCATGTTGGCCAGGCTGGTTTTGAACTCCGGACCTCATATGATCCACCCACCTTGGCCTCCCAAAGTGCTGGGATTACAGGCATGAGCCACCGCGCCCGGCCCAGAGTAAAAGTTTAAACAGCAGTAATTCTAGACAAAAGTCATGAGGATTAATCTTTTCATAATTTCTAAATTCTTTTAGGGTTATCATTATGGAATATCTGTGACCCAGATGTTTTCCATCTCCCGAGAAGTGTGTAAGATAAAGAAGTGTCTTACGCTAAAACCTAAAAAGCAGTGGGTATGTTTATTTTAAATTCAAAGAATCTAAAGACTTCAGTTTAAAGAATAGTGTAAAATACAATGTAAAACCGAAAAGTCATCTTTAGAAAATGTAAGAACTGTATGTAAGTAGATAAGGAATAGTATAAACACATAATAGTGTAAGGTGGTAAAGAAAAATACTTTTTATTTTTTGAAACGGAGTCTCACTCTTGTCGCCCAGGCTGGAGTGCAATGGTGCAATCTCGGCTCACTGCAACCTCCGCCTCCTGGGTTTAGGTGATTCTCCTGCCTCAGCCTCCCAAGTAGCTGGGATTGCAGGTGCCTGCCACCACGCCTGGCTAATTTTTATATTTTTAGTAGAGACGGGGTTTCACCATGTTGGCCAGGATGGTCTCGAACTCCAGGCCTCAGGTAATCCGCCTGCCTTGACCTCTCAAAGTGCCGGGATTACAGATGTGAACTACTGCACATGGCATTTTTTTTTTTTGAGAAAGGGTCTCGCTTTGTTGTCCAGGCTGGAGTGTAGTGGCATGATCATGGCTCGCTGCAGCCTTGTCTTCCTATTCTCAAGTAGTCCTCCTACCTCAGCCTCCTGAGTAGTGGGCCTACAGGCATGTGCCACTACACCTGGTCAGTTTTTTTGTAGAGATCAGTTCTATGTTGCCCAGGCTGGTCTTGAACTCCTAGGCTCAAGTGATCTGACTGCCTTGGCCTCCCAAAGTGCTGGGATTACAGATGTGAGCCACTGTGCCCAGCCCCTCCTTTGTAATTAATAAGTAATCTATGGGGAGATACTTTGCAAACTGCAAATATCCTGTTCTTCAGCAAACTTTCACCCCATGGTTTTAGAATCCTGAAGAGCGTTTTTATATCATAAACATTTTTTTAACATCTTCTCGGATACCAATATCAAAAATATTTTTGAGGTAGAGCTCTGTGTGTGTTTTCCATGCCTTAATTGAAGCCTCCTTGAGAAAATCGTTTGTACTTAATTTTTTTTTTTTTCCATTTTTCGAGATGGAGTCTTGCTCTGTTGTCCAGGCTGGAATGCAGTGGTGCGATCTTGGCTGACTGCAGCCTCTGCCTCCTGGGTTCAAGCAATCCTCCCGCCTCAGCCTCCCGAGTAGCTGGGATTACAGGAATGCACCACCAAGTCTGGCTAAGTTTTGTATTTTTGTAGAGATGGGGTTTCACCATGTTGCACAGGCTGGTCTCGAACTCCTGAGCTGAGGTGATCCTCCACCTCAGCCTCCCAAAATGCTGGGATTACAGGCGTGAGCCATTGCGCCTGGCCTTTAATTTTTTAAATTGATGATTAATAATTGTTTATGCCACCACGCCCAGCCACATTATTATTTATTATTGTCACCATTCTGTGCAATAGATCTCTGCAGCTTACTTCTCCTTTTGTTGTTGTTGTTACGGAGTCTCGCTCTGTTGCCAGGCTGGAGTGCAGTGGCGTGATCTTGGCTCACTGCAACTTCTGTCTCCTGAGTTCAAGCGATTTTACTGCCTCAGCCTCCTGAGTAGCTGGGATTACAGGTACGCGCCACCACGCCCAGCTAATTTTTTGTACTTTTAGTAGAGACAGGTTTCACCATGTTGGCCAGGATAGTCTCGATCTCTTGACCTCGTGATCCACCCGCCTCAGCCTCCCAAAGTGCTGGCATTACAGGTGTGAGCCACCGTGCCCGTCCTATTTCTCCTTTCAAAACTGAATTTTTGTACTCAACATCTCCCTTTTCACTCTCCACCCTCTTCTGTCCGTCTCTCGTAACCACCATTCTACTCTGTACTTCTGTGAGTTCCACTCTTTTAGATTCCACAAATAAGTGAGATCATTTGTGGTATTTGTCTTTCTTGTCTGGCTTATTTCACTTAGCATAATGTCCTCCAGGTTCAGTTTGTACTTAAAAATTATGATACAGTACTTTGTAAAACAGTGAGTACTCTTTTTTTTTTTTTTTTTACAGAGTCTTGCTCTGTCGCCCAGGCTGGATTGCAGTGGCCGGATCTCAGCTCACTGCAAACTCCGCCTCCCGGGTTCATGCCATTCTCCTGCCTCAGCCTCCCGAGTAGCTGGGACTACAGGCGCCCGTCACCTCGCTTGGCTAGTTTTTTGTATTTTTTTTAGTAGAGACGGGGTTTCACCGTGTTAGCCAGGATGGTCTCGATCTCCTGACCTCGTGATCTGCTCGTCTCGGCGTCAAGTACTCATATTTTTGACTGCCCGATATTATTGACTTCAGCCTGATGCCAAATTGCTGATTATATTTCTCATAGTGGATTTTGTGTCTTTACACTTAGAAGAATTGAGCAGATACTTACAGAAGAGTACTGTGCAAATTAGATGTGCAAATTAGAAAACTGTCATTAATTGGATGGATTAGGCATTTTGAGTAGTTCACTCAGACCATGGAGATGAGAGTACTGACCTCTGAATATTATGAAAGAATCGTTAATAACAATAGCGAAGGCAAGCTCTGACCATTGTCTCTGGAAGAACTTAGAGTCCAGTGTACAGTACCCTTCCTCCATTGTAATTTGCATTTGTGAGGAAAGGATGTTTCTAGGTGGTGCTCATCTTTCACTTTGGACTCTGACATTTTTTGATGTTGGCCTAACACTTAGCCATGACTCATGGGGTGCCACCTTCAGTCTCTAAGAATCAGGCCAGGTTTCTTGTAGATCTTGTCATATTGCCACTTGGAATTTAGCCGGAGAAAAGAAAGTAAGGCACAATTGCAGTTGTTTAGATGAACATCTCAGTCAGGCTTATGAGAGGCAGTAGGGCAGAGTAGACTGTCCTCATTCTCTCTGGCCTTTGTTTTCCACCTGTTCTGAAGATTCTTCTCTGAACCGTATCCTGTGCAGAGATGACAGTTGATCATAGAGGTTCCCCTACCCCCAATTTCGGGCTGATTCCTAAAATTTCATCAGTATCAAGAAAGTAATTTATTTGTTCAAATTTTATTACTCAAGAAAAATGCAGCTATCCCTGCAGGGAGCTAAAAAGCCAACATCTAAATGATGGCAGCGGTGGCCTGTCTGGATGGGCTACTGCCATGATGCCAGCTGCAGGCGGGGAGGCATGGTCTGCACTGCACACCCCATGGAGCCAGTGGGAGCCAGGAATAGGTGGAAACCCTGCCTGCTTCCAGGTTGGCGGGGCAGGAGCAGCCGTGGCTACATACCTGGGCATCCCTGTGCTTTTGGGGGCCCAGGAACCTCCCCTGCCCCTGCAAGCTTGAAGTGCCTGCTCCCACTGCCTGGCCTCTCCTTGCTCCTGGTGCCCGCTCTGATCCTGGTGCCCGCTCTGATCCTGGTGCCCGCTCTGATTTTGGAGCAAAGTTGAGGCCAAGCCTGGGCACTGTCATGACCTGGCTGGGTGTGCATGTGCTAGGGGCAGCGCTGACACGCCAGCCCCCTGCTGCCTTGGCCCCGTCTACATTTTGGGTGTCCAGGAGCACAGGAGGGGAGGCCAAGGCGGAGCTGAGGGCAGCTTCATGCAGGCCTGCAGGCGCCCCTTGGCACGAATAGCCAGGGTGCCTTGATAGCAGCAGGAGGCAGACAGGCTCCTAGGCGGAAATGGGCGGGTCCCTGGTGAATCCCCACCTTCAAACCAGGGATGGCCTGAAGCCTGGGGCCCAGGCTGCCAGTTCTGTGGACTGGAGTGAGAACTTATGGTGCTTTTTCCAGGCTGCCCATGGCTTCCCAATGGGCCAATCAGCATGTACTTCCTCCCCTCTGAAGCCCATGAAAACCGTGGACTCAGCCAGACTTGACAGGACGGCGGACTGCGGATAGGAGCTTCCCACTCCAGCTCTCCTCTCCACTGAGGGCTGCGGAGACAAAAGGATGACCTGCCTTCAGATAGGAGCTATCCACTTTTGGTCCCCTCTCCGCTGAGGACTGCACAGATGCTGGGACGACCTGCTGTGGAAAGGAGCTACCCACTTGGGGTCTCCTGAGAACTATTGTGTTGCTCAACAAAGCACCTCTTCACCTTGCTTATCCTTCAGTTGTCCATGTACCTCATTCTTCCTGGACGTGGGACTAGAACTCGGGATCCACCAAATGGCAGGACTGAAAGAGCTGTAACAAACAGAGCTGAAATATGTCCCCAGCTCCCCCCACCCACCACTTGCCACGTTGTGAGCAAGAGAAAGAGACAAGAGAGGAGAGAGAGAAGAGAAGAGTTGCAGCCCTTTGGGAAGCCCAGACCTAGGAGCTCCCTGAGCCTGGGCTGTGACCCCCTCTTTGGAGCTCTGTGGTTCCTAGCATCTCCAAGCTTCTGGGCACCACCATGTTCCCCAGTGCCTGCATTGGAAGCTGCTTGTGGTATGCCTGGTTCAGCTGCAGCCTCTCAGGGAGCTGGCGCCTGGAGCTGCCCACCCCCTGGCAGCTGGTGTGCCTGGCTGTGCACAGTGGCCGGAGCCTGTGTTCACTTGCCTGTGCACTGTTTGCTGCTCCGTGCCTGGCTTGCCCTTGGCGTGCATGGAATCTGTGCTGGTGACACGAGCTGAGCGTAGCCTGCCAGGCTGAGTGGACGGAATGGGCCCAGAGGGCCTGAGCAAAACTCAGGCAAAGGCGCCACTGGCCACAGAGGTTTCTGGCTGGCAAAGCGACACCCCAAGTATTCTGTGACATAAACATGAAATATAGAATATTCAGAACTTTGCTGTAATAGCTAGTTGCTAGAAGCTGTCTGCTAAATGAGCCAATAATAAATAAGCTTACCTTTGGGGGAAGGAGAATCCCTGAGGGAGTTTTAATAGCTGGAAACTGTGAACAAGCTTGAGGTGTTAAGACCCTGAAAGAGGAAAGGGAAATGAGTACTGAGAAAAGAAGGGGAAGGGCCAGGTGCAGTGGTTTACACCTGTAATTCCGGCACTTTGGGAGGTCGAGGTGGGTGGATCACCTAAGGTCAGGAGTTCAAGACCAGCCTGGCCAACATGACAAAACCCTGTCTCTACTAAAAATACAAAAATTGGCTGGGCGCAGTGGCTCATGCCTGTAATCCCAGCGCTTTTGGAGGCCAAGGCAGGTGGATCACGAGGTCAGGTGTTCAAGACCATCATGGCCAACATAGTGAAACCCCGTCTCTACTAAAAATACAAAAAATTAGCTGGCGTGGGAGTGGGTGCCTGTAGTCCCACCTACTCAGGAGGCTGAGGCAGGAGAATTGCTTGAAACCAGGAGGTGGAGGTTGTAGTGAGCCGAGATCGTGCGATTGTACTTAGCCAGGGTGACAAAGTGAGACTCTTTCTCAAAAAAAAAAAAAAGAAAAGAAGGAGAAGGACATTTTAAAGACATTATACTGGCCCTAGCTATTCTGGAGGCTCAGGTGGGAGGATTGCTTGAGCTCAGGAGTTTGCGGCTACAGTGTGCTCTGATTGTGACTATGAGTAGCTCCTGCACTCCAGCCTGGACAACCTAGCAAGACCCCATCCCTTAAAAAAAAAAAGTAATAAAAAAGGAAATAAAAACCGTTATGCTGCTCTACAACTTTCATAGAACTAACCTTGGTGAAGTGGTCACTGAAATCTGTAGAGCATTTAGAGTTAAGACATCAACTCGTGCGGTGGTTCATGTGTATAATCCCAAGTCTTTGTGAGTTTGAGACAGGAGGATCCCTTGAGGCCAGGATTTCAAGACCAGCCTGGGCAACATAGCGAGGCCTGTCTCTTAAAAAAAAAAAAAAAAAAAAGCTGTGTGTGGTGGCACGTGCCTGAGTCCTGGCTGCTTGGGAGGCTGAGGCAAGAGGGTCACTTGAGCTGACAAGGTTGAAGCTGCAGTGAACCAAGATCATACCACTGCACCCCAGCCTGGACAACAGAGTGAGACCCTGTCTTAAAAAAATAAAATAGAGTTAAGAAATCCATGTTTTGTTAATCCAGGACTTGTTGAGAGCCATCCCTTTACAAAAGGCTCTTTTCTCTACCTGCACCAGTCATGCCTTCACATTGCCTTATACCTGTCGTATCGATGATATGGAGGGTAGTGGGAGAGTCTATGTAACTGTCTTTCTCAGACAAATTATTCCAATCTTTTGCATGCAATCAGGGTTTAAAATTAGCAGTTAGTATGTAGGCTGCACTATGAGGGGGAATGACTTCCAACTTCAGGCAATTCATTGTGGCCGTTGTTCCACAGAGAGGCATTTCAGTATTTCTACTGGAGCCTGTGTTTTGTGAAGCTTCGTTGTTTTTGCCAGATGCCATTGGCTCATCTTGGTGAAGTACATGCTATAGAACTGATATTTTGCTGAGTGTATCCTTGTCAACATTTCGGAAATACTGGTGACAAACTCTTTTCCCACCCCAATGAGAAAATGTTTGTTTTCACTTTCTATGACCAGTTAAAAGAAGATGGATGCACAGTGTTCAGCCAAAGTCAATGCAAGGAAGAGGAGGAAAGAGGCGCCTGGACCCAACGGGGCAACAGAGGAAGATGGGGTTCCTTTCAAAGTGCAGCGCTGTGCAGTAGTAAGTGGAGACGAACCCGGCAGGGGGAGGGTAGAAACCGATACAGCGTTGATGATATCAGTGTTACACGTCTTCTGAAATAATGAAAAGAAGGAATAGTAGGTGTATTTCACAGTCACTGGAAATCTGCCTTTTTACTAGATTATGACTCAGCTCAGTTGTAGAAGCTTTACACTGGATTTAGAAAAAGAAATGTTAGGAAAATATGAAAGTTGCGTGTGTATTAGGCTAAAACTATTGAAATATGGCCAGGTGCGGTGACTCTTACCTGTAATCCCTGCACTTTGGGAGGCTGAGGTGGGTGGATCACCCGAGGTCAGGAGTTCAAGACCAGCCTGACCAACATGGTGAAACCCCCTCTCTACTAAAAATACAGAATTAGCCGGGCGTGATGGCACATGCCTGTAATCCCAGCTACTGGGGAGGCTGAGGCAGGAGAATTGCTTGAACTCGGGAGGCGGAGGATGCAGTGAGCCAAGATCGTGCCATTGCATTTCAGCCTGGGCAACAGAGAGAGACCCTGTCTCAAAAATAAAAATAAAAATAAAAAATAAGTAAATAAATAAATAAATAAAACTAATAAAATAGAAAAATTGGGGCTCTAGGCAGTGTTTTGATCTTCACATCATCTCGTGTCTAGTGCGTTTTTTCTACTGTTTTTTCTCCCTATATCATTCCTCCATTCTATTACTAGTTATATCTTGAATGAGAACCTTTTTCCATTTATGCCTACCTTATGCTCCTTTATCTCTGGAAATGTATCTCTGTATTTCCTCATTATTGCCAAACCTTAGATGAAAGACCCCATTCCACACTGCCTACCTTGTCTCAGCTTGCTACCCTTCTAAAACTTTCCATAATAAAAACATGTCAGAGAACACTTATACACAATTGAAGCTACTGTTGTTAATATTATTATGAAATCTGTGTTTCAAAATCCCAGTGACAGAATTGTATGTTTCTTTACCTATATTGACCATTAGCCATTGATCAAACTCAGTTTCCACTGGTTAGTTCTAGAGCTTCCCAGCCCAAAGGGAAAAATCTATTCTGAAGCAATTAATAGTTATTCCAAGTGAATGCTCTGTCTTGAGCAATAAAAGCAAATAATACCCCACAAATAAACAAATGCCTGCAGCTGATATTGATCATAAGGGCAAGTATATATATTTGTTTCCTGTTGCATTTGTAACAAATTACCATAATACAAATATACAAATGAATTATCTTACATTTCTGGATATCAGAAATCTGAAATGGGTTTCAGAGGACTAAAATCAGGGTGTTGGCAGAGCTGGAGCATCCAGGGGAAAGTCCGTCTTCTTGCCTTTTCCAGCTTCTAGAGGGTCCCCATATTGCTTAGCGCTTGGCACCAGCCAGTGCTTACATCACTCTGACCATTGCTTCTGCCATATCTCCTGCAGATTCTGAATGTCCTACTCCCTTTTCACTTACAGGGACTCTTGTGATTACCTTAGGTGTACCCAGATAAACCAGAATAATCTTCCTGTCCTTCAAATCCTTTATTTAATCATATCTGCAAAGCTTCTTTACTATTTTTATTTGTATTTGTATTTTTGAGACAGAGTCTCGCTCTGTCGCCCAGGCTGGAGTGCAGTGGCGCGATCTCAGTTCATTGCAACCTCTGCCTCTTGGGTTCAAGTGATTTCCCTGCCTCAGCCTCCCAAGTGGCTAGGATTGCAGGTGCCCACCGCCATGCCTGGCTTACAATTTTTATTTTTATTTTTAGAGTAAGGGTTATGTTACCCAGGCTGGTCTTGGACTCCTGAGCTCAAGCAGTCTTCCTACCTCGGCCTCCCACAGTGCTAGGATTACCAGGCGTGAGCCACTGTGCCTGGCCTGCACAGTCTCTTTTGCCCTGTGTGGTAAAACAGTCACAGGCTCCAGGGAATGGGTGTGGCCATCTGTAGGGGGGCGTTATTCTGCATACTATAGTAAATAAGCTCAGAAAATGACTCAGCAATCAACAAAACAGGGCATTGTTGGTTTCTGAATATTTCTTAGAGAATTCAGATTGAAGAAATGGTGGTACCAATTCAGCAGCATCACTTGGAGCAGGAACAAGTTATAACCAAATAGGTGATACTGTCAGCTAATCAGCCAATCACTGTAGCTAGGAATAGAGCAAAGGAAGTCAGTCTTTTCAGTGGAATGAGCTCTGAGAAAACTTAAATTTCTTGGTCTTTAAAGTCTGGGGAGTCTTTTTTTTATTTTTATTTTTTTAAATTCTTCTGGGGAGTCAATGCTTTAAATTCCTTTGTTTCATCTATTCATGTGAAATCAGTTCAGTGACTTGCTGCCTGTTCCACATTCCTCCCTGAAACACACAGGCTATTTAGCACAGGCGAATGGTCGAAGAGCCACCCAACAGCCTGGACCAACGTTGGTGAGGAGGGGCGTCTGCTAGTAAATGTGCCTGTCATCTCACTGTACGCCTGTACTTTCTCACTCTGAATCTCCTTTGAACGCTATAACAAAAACAAGACTTTTTTCTTTTTTTTAACAGCTTTGTTGAGTTATAACTGACATATCATTTACAGTATACAATTCAGTGGTTTTTAGTTTAGTCACAGAGTTGTGCAGCCATCACCATGACCAGTTTTAGAATTTTTTTCTTTATTTTTTTGAGACAGGGCCTTGGTCTGTTACCCAGGCTGGAGGGCAGTGGTGTGATCATAGTTCACTGCAGCCTCAACTTTCTGGGCTCAAACCGTCCTCTCACCTCAGCCACCCACGTAGCTGGGAATATAGGTGCACATCACCATGCCTGGCTAATTTTTAAATTTGCTTTTGTAGGGATGGGGTCTCACAGCGTTACCCAGGGTGCTCTCAGTCTCCTGGATCAAGCGATTCTCCTGCCTCAGCCTGCCAAAGTGTGGGATTGCAGGCGTGAGGCACCAGGCCTGGCCTGGGATATTTTTATCACCCCAGAGAGAAGGTGTCTACTCAGGAGCAGTCACTCCCCGTTTTCCCCCAGTCTCTCCAGCCTCTGGAGACCACTAACCTGCCTTTTGATTCTGTGGATTTGCCTGTTCTGGGCGTTACATACAAATGACATCATACAGTATGTGGTCTTTTGGGGCTGGCTTCTTCCGCTGAACATGTTTTGAAGATTCATTCATATTGCAACATCTATAAGTACTTAATTTTTTTGAGACAGAGTCTCGTTCTGTTGCCCAGGCTGGAGTGCAGTGGCGTGCTCACGGCTTCCCAGGTTCAAATGATTCTCCTGCCTTAGCCTCCCGAGTAACTGGGACTATGCAGGCACCACCACTCCTGGCTAATTTTACCATGTTTCTCAGGCTGGTTTCAAACTTCTGACCTCAGGTCATCCGCCCACCTCAGCCTCCCAAAGTGTTGAGATTACAGGTGTGAGCCACCACGTCTGGCCAGTACTTCAATTTTTTTTTATTGGCAAATAACGTTCCATCATATATCACATGCTACTTTTTAGTTATTAATTCCCCAGTTGACATTTGGGTTGAGTAAGCAAGATTTTATTGCATGTTTATTTATTTATTTTTTGAGACGGAGTCTTGGCTCTGTCACCCAGGCTGGAGTGCAGCAGTGTGATCTCGGCTCACTGCAAGCTCCATCTCCTGGGGTCACGCCATTCTCCTCCTGCCTCAGCCTCCCGAGTAGCTGGTAGTACAGGCGTCCACCACCATGCCTGGCTAATTTTTTGTATTTTTTAGTAGAGACGGGATTTCACCATGTTAGCCAGGATGGTCTCAATCTCCTGACCTCGTGATCTGCCCACCTCGACCTCCCAAAGTGCTGGGATTACAGGCGTGAGCCACCGCGCCCGACCTTTATTGCATATTTACAATGCGCTAGTATGGCAGTAGGTGGTAGAGGTGTAAAGATAAACAAGACCTTCCTTTTATGAGATGTGAGCATAGATTAGAATTCTATAGCCTAGAGCTCACTAACTTTTTTTTTTTTTTTTTTTTTTTAATGGGGACTCGCAGGCCAGGCACAGTGGCTCACGCCTGTAATCCCAACACTTCGGGAGGCCGAGTTGTGTGGATTACCTGAGGTCAGAAGTTCGAGATCAGCCTGGCCAACATGACAAAACCTTGTCCCTACTAAAAATACAAAAATTAGCTGGGCGCAGTGGTGGGTGCCTGTAATCCCAGCCACTCAGGAGGCTGAGGCAGGAGAATAGCTTGAACCTGGGAGGTGGAGTTTGCAGTGAGCTGAGATTGTGCCACTGCACTCCAGCCTGGGCAACAGAGTAAGACTTCGTCTCAAAAAAAAAAAAAAAAAAAAAAAAGAAGGGTTGGAGACCTGCTGTGTTGCCCAGGCAGGTCTTAAACTCCTGGGCTCAAGCTGTCCGCCTGCCTCTGCCTCCCTGTGCTGAGGTGACAGGCGTGGACCACCACACCTAGCTTTAGAAAAGCACTTTTCTTGCAAGTAAAGAAAGGAATAGGAAGGATCACCAAGTATTAGATACCTGGGTTGGCGGGTCGGGATGAAATGGATAGAAAAGAGACAAAAGAGTTAAGAAGGAAAAACTTTATGGCTATTTTGTCTATAAGTATAAATCATTTATTGATACCGATGTTTCTAAAGGTTCAATCAAAAGGATCACAAAAGTATTTATAAAACATAAGACATTTAGCTTATCTTAATATATATCCGGCTGGGCGCAAGTGGCTCATGCCTGTAATCTTAGCACTTTGGGAGGCCAGGGAGGGCAGATCACGAGGTCAGGAGTTTGAGACCAGCGTGGCCAACATGGTGAAATCCCGTCTCTACTAAAAATATAAAAAAAATTAGTGGGGTGTGGTGGCGCACGCCTGTAGTCCCACCTACTCAGGAGGCTGAGGCAGGAGAATGGCTTGAACTCGGGAGGCAGAGGTTGCAGTGAGCCAAGATTGTGCCACTGCACTTCAGCCTGGGTGACAGAGTGAGACTCTGTCTCAAAAAAAAAAAAAAGCAAAAAAAAGAATCCTTAGAAAGTAAAAAGTGTACTGGGAAGACAATATCAAATTCTAGTCTCATATTATTTGAATTATGTCCATTTTCCTGTTAGTGTGGATGCTAGAATCTCTCGTTTGCACTGAAATTTTGAGAAATAGTGAAATAATGTGTGTGAATATAGTCTGGAAAAAGTTGTTATGGAAGCAATATTGCATTCAGAGACAATTCATAATTTGGAGACTGTTGATTGCCATTATAACTTTTAGCTGCATACATTTGGAAAGTTTATATAGCATTTTAGAAGCTAACCTCTTAGATTAATAGAGGTTAATCTTGTTAGCATGCTGAAATCTGTGTTCTATAGGATACAAGAGGAAATGAGCTAGTGACAAATTTGTTGAGTGCCTGCTTTTGTGATACATTGTGCTAATTACTTTGCAGATGCTACTTTGTTTAATCCTCATAGTAAACTGGTAGGGCAGGTATTGTTTTCTATTTTGTGGAAGATGAAATGAAAGCTTTAGAAACTTGCTGTGATTTCACAGCTATTAAATGATAGAGTTGGGATTTAATCTAAATTTTTCAAGTTCTAACCTCATGCTCTTTCATTTATACCTCGCTACCAGATAGTCTTAAGGCTTGAAAGCAATACTGTGGGGTTCCCTTGAGGTTAAAATGAATGAGATGTATTTTAGGAGAACATAGACATATTTAGTCCTACTTTTATAAACCTCAGCTTCTAGAGACACTGTTCTTTGAGAATAACACAGTGTTTTAAAAAATACTACCTTTTCTAGCTGGAAACAACTCTAGAAAAAAAGATTTTGCTGGTTTATTATAGCGGCACAGTGTTAGTTTCACTCCCTATACTTAGGAGAAACGGGTTCAGCACACACCCCAGCCAGGAAGGACAGCTGTATTTGTCTTCTACCTGGGAATAGACACAGAATGTGAGAAAGACTGAAGAAACAGTTGTGAAAGATAAGATATGTAAAATACCTTTTTTTTTTTTTTTTTTGAGATGGAGTTCTGCTCTGTGGCCCAGGCTGGAGTGCAGTGGCGTGATCTCGGCTCACTGCAGCCTCCACCTCCCGGGATCAAGGAATTCTCCTGCTTCAGCCTCCGGAGTAGCTGGGACGACAGGCGCCCACCACAGTGCCCAGCTAATTTTTGTATTTTTAGTAGAGGCAGGATTTCGCCATGTTGGTCAGGCTGGTCTCGAACTCCTGACCCCATGATCTACCTACCTCAGCCTCCCAAAGTGCTGGGATTACAGGTGTGAGCCACCACACGTGGCCAATATATCTTTTAAAATTTGGGTAAAATTCACATAACATAAAATTCATTATTTTAACCATTTTAAATTATATAAGTCAGTAGTTTATAGTCTAGCCATACTGTTGTATAACCATCACAACTATTTAATTCCAGAACATTCCATCACCACAAAAAGAAACCCCCTGTATTCATTAGCAGTCATTCCCTATTTCCCCTCCAGCTACCTCCTGGCAACCACTCATCTGCTTTCTGTCTCTACAGCTTTGCCTAGTCTGAACATCTAACGTAAATGAAATCATACAATATGTGGCCTTTTGTGTCCGACTTCCTTTGTTTGGCATAATGTTTTCAATATCCATCCAGGTGGTAGCATGTATCAGTACTTTATTCCTTTTTATAGGTAAATAAAAATATTCCATTGTATGGACATACCATTTGTTTATACATTCATTGATGGACATTTGGGTTGTTTCTACTTTTTGGCTATTACGAGTAATGCAAGTGTGTGAACATTTTTCATGTATAAGTTTTTTGTTTGTTTGTTTCTGTTTTTGTTTTTGTTTTTGTTTGAGGCAGAGTCTTTCTCTGTCTCCCAGTGAGCACAGTGGCACAATCTCAGCTCACTGCAACCTCCACCTCCTGGGTTCAAGCAATTCTCCTGCCTCAACCTCCCAAGTAGCTAGGATTGCAGGCATGTACCACCCCACTTGGCTAAGTTTTGTATTTTTAGCAGAGACAGGATTTCACCATGCTGGCCAGGCTGGTCTCGAACTCCCGATCTAAGGTGGTCTACCCGCCTCGGCCTCCCAGAGTGCTGGGATTACAGGCATCAGTTACTGTGCCCTACATAGTTTTTTTTTCTTAATATATGTTTTCAGTTATCTTGGGTGTATACCTAGTAGTATAATTTCTGGGTCATATTGTAATTCTGTTTAACATTTTGAAGAACCGTTTTCCAAAGCTGCACATTATTTTATATTCACAGTAGCAATGTAAGATGGTCTAACTTCTTCACATCCTTACCGAGACTGTTATTGCCTGTCTTTTTGCTCGTAGCCATCCTGGATGATATGAAATAGTATCTCCTTGTGGTTTTGATTAGTATCTAGGTCCTTGGTTCTATTTTTAAAAGTATTCCAAAGAATAACAACACACACACATATCTAAAAATGAATGTCTTGGCTGGGCGTGGTGGCTCAAGCCTGTAATCCCAGCACTTTAGGAGGCCGAAGTGGGCGGATCACTTGAGGCCAGGAGTTCAAGACCAGCCTGGCCGACATGGTGATACCCTGTCTCTACTAAATATACAGAAATTAGCCAGGTGTGGTGGTGCATGCCTGTAATCCCAGCTAGTTGGGAGGCTGAGGCACGAGAATCACTTGAAACTGAGAGGTGGAGGTTGCCGTGAGCCGAGCTCGCACCACTGCACTTCAGCCTGGGCGACAGAGCAACACTTTACCTCAAAAAAAAAAAAAAGAATGTTTCCATTTATATCATTAAGTATATCTTAACTAAACTTATATAAGTGATTTTTTTTTTTTTTTTTTTTGGAGACAGGGTCTTGCTCTGTTGCCCAGGCTGGAATGTGGTGGGGCAATCTCAGCTCACTGTGACCCCTGCCTCCCTGACTCAAGCAACCCTGCCACCTCAGCTTCCCAAGTAACTGGGACTACAGGCATACGCCACCGCGCCCGGCTAATGTTTGTGTTTTTTGTAGAGACAGGGTTTTGTCATGTTGCCCAGGCTGGTCTTGAACACCTGGGCTCAAGCAATCCACTAGCCTGGGCCTCCCAAAGTGCTGGGATTACAGGCGTGAGCTACTGCACCCAGCCAAAACAAACCAAACCAAAACAAACAAACAAACAAAAACGTGTTTTAATGTTAAAATAATTTTAAAATCTACACTTATCTGATCTTCACAGTCTCTTGATTCAGCCCAATCACGATATGATCTTTTTAGAACTGAGCATCACTATAGCCATACAGAAATTAGAAGGATTATAAGGGAACAATTTCATGCCAAAATTTTTGACAATTTAATAGACAATTTCCTAGAAAGAGACAAATTACAAAAACTAACCAAGACAAAGTAGAAAATCTTAATAGACCTATGTCAAGTTAAAAAAGAAAAAAAAAGGAATTAGTCATTAAAAATCTTCTTACAAAGACAAGTCCAGGCCCAAAGTTAAAAAGTTAGCTGGGTGTGGTGGTGCCCGCCTGTAGTCCTAGCTGTTAGAGAAGCTGAGGTGAGAGAACTGCGTGGGCCCCAGAATCGGGGGCTGCAGAGAGCTATGATCGTGCCACCGCGCTTCAGCCTCGGAGGCAGAGTGAGAACCTGTCTTTACAAAACCCACAAAAACATTTAAGGAATAAATGATACGAATCTTACACCAAAATAAGGTAAAGAGAATACTTCACAACCTGTTTTGTGAGGCCAGATATCAAAGCCAGACAAAAACATTACAAGAAACAAACTATAGTCAAAAATTCCAGGCCAGAGGCCGGGCATGGTGGCTCACGCCTGTAATCCCAGCACTTTGGGAGGCCAAGGTGGGCGGATCACCTGAGGTCGGGAGTTCGAGACCAGCCTGACCAACGTGGAGAAACCCCTTCTCTACTAAAAATACAAAGTTAAAATTAGCCGGGTGTGGTGGCACGTGCCTGTAATCCCAGCTACTTGGGAGGCTGAGGCAGGAGAATTGCTTGAACCTGGGAGGCAGAGGTTGCGGTGAGCTGAGATCGCACCATTGCACTCCAGCCTGGGCAATAAGAGTGAAACTCCCTCAAAAAAAAAAAGCCAGGCCAGGTGCAATGGTTCACACCTGTAATCCCAGCACTTTGGGAGGTTGAACTGGGTGGATCGCTTGAGTCCAGGAGTTTGAGACCAGCCTGGGCAACATGGCAAAACCCCATCTCTAAAAAAATAATAATTAAAAAAAAATAACTTTGCACAGCGGCAGTAATAAAAGAGCTTTGCACAGCGGCAGTAATAAAAGAGCTTTGCACAGTGACCACTGGCGTTTATCCGAGGCGCAGTTATTACTCCTTGAAAACTTTTCCCAGTACCCCTCTGTGACAACTTGCAATGTCATCAGCATTGGCGATTTTTGACAGTCTCTATGGAGACTGAATTTTTAAAAAATACAAAAAATTAGCCGGGTGCGGTGGCCCACGCCTATAACCTCCGCACTTTGGGAGCCCAAGGTGGAATGACTGCTTGAGGCCAGGAGTTTGAAACCAGCCCAGGCACATAGTGAGACCTTGTCTCTACAAGAATAAAAAATCAGCTGCATGTTGGGTAGTGCGTGCCTGTAGTCCCAGCTACCTGAGAGGCTGAGGCGGGAGGATCACTTGAGTCGGGGAGGGGGAGGTTGCATTGAGCCGAAATGGCGCCAGTGCACTCCAGCCTGGGCAACAGAGCTGGACCCTCTCAAAAAAAAAAAGAAAAGAAAAATCCAGATTGGAATAGAATAAGCAACACTGTCTTTATTCACAGACAACATGATATGATTATATGTAGAAAATGCTAAGGAATCTATGAAACAACAGCTGATACTAGAACTGAGAATTAGCTTTAGCAAAATCATAGAACATAAGATCAATATACAGAAAATTTCAATTACACAAACACAAATACAAATCAATTGCAGTGTTACATAATATCAAGGAACAATCCAAAAATAAAATTAAGAAAACAATTCCATTCACAACAGCATCAAGTAGAATAAAATATTTAGGAATAACAAAGACTCTTTTTTTTTTTTGAGATGGAGTCTTGCCCTGTCGCCTAGGCTGGAGTGCAATGGCGTGATCTTGGCTCACTGCAACCTCTGCCTCCCGTGTTCAAGCAGTTCTCCTGCCTCAGCCTCCAGAGTAGATGGGATTACAGGTGCCCACCAGCACACCCGGCTAATTTTTTCTATCTTTAGTAGAGACGTGGTTTCACTGTGTTAACCAGGATGGTCTCGATCTCCTGACCTCGTGATCCACCCACCTCAGCCTCCCAAAATGCTGGGATTACAGACGGGAATAACAGAATTTCTTAAATGAAGCCATCTATAATAGATCAACATGCCTGCATAATAATTTCAGCTTGGCCTCTGAGTAACTACGTACAATTTACATAACTTCTCTGAATCTCCTTTCTCTCATCCTTTTTTTTTGAGACTGAGTCTTGCTCTGTGGCCCAGGTTGAAGTGTAGTGGTGCTATCTCAGCTCACTGCAACCTCTGCCTCCTGGGTTCAAGTGATGGTCCTGCCCCAGCCTCCCAAGTAGCTGGAATTATAGGTGCACCACTGTAATTTTTGTATTTTCAGTAGAGATAGAGTTTCACCATGTTGGCTAGGCTGGTCTCGAACTCCTGACCTCAGGTGATTTGGTCATCTCAGCCTCCCAAAGTGCTGGAAGTACAGTCGTGAGCCACTGTGCCCTGCCTCGTTTCTCTCATCCTTAAGTTGAGGATACCGATTATAGTACTTCTTGCCTTACAGGGTGTTAGGAGCATTAGAACGTATTGACAGTGTCAAGCACTACACAGTGATAGTTACACTCAATAAAGCACCCAGGAGCTGTTTGCCTTCCCAGTCTCCTAGTGGAAGTGGTGTGAAAATGCACTTATGGGTCAGGCAAAGTGGCTCACGCCTGTAATCCCAGTACTGTGGGAGGGCCAAGGTGGGAGGATCACTTGAGCTCAGGAGTTCAAGACTAGCCTGGCCAATATGGCGAAACCTTGTCTCTACTAAAAATACAAAAATTAGCTGGGCGCGGTGGCGGGTACCTGTAATCTCAGCTACTCGGGAGGCTGAGGCAGGAGAATCGCTTGAACCCGGGAGGTGGAGGTTGCAGTGAGCCGAGATCATGCCCCTGCGCTCCAGCCTGGGTGACAGAGCGAGACTGTCTCAAAAAAAAAAAAAGAAAATGAAGAAAATGCACTTAGGAACTTGGCAATTTGTCACATGATATAGGGGTGGCTGTTTTGCCTTGCTGCAGAGGAGCCATCATTCTGGACCCCATTAGTTGGGACCGTGCTTGGACTCCCAGCCAGATTGCTCAGTGTGAACCTGAAGTCACCAGGAAGACATTTATTTTTCATGCCATAATTTACCCATTTTGTAAAAGGTTGCAACTTTCATTTGTCAGTTTGGAATACCGTTTTTTCCTTCTTTCTTATGTTACAATGTTTTAGGAAGAATTTTAATCACATCATATTGAATAACTGATTTGTCTTTAAAGCTGCCTTTTTTTTTTTTAGTATTACAGTGTATGCCATTGAGTTGAACTTTCTTTTCCTTCACTTTCCTTCTCTTAAGGGCTTACGGAAACCAGCTCCTTTTTCTGATGAAATTGAAGTTGACTTTAGTAAGCCCTATGTCAGGGTAACTATGGAGGAAGCCAGCAGAGGAACTCCTTGTAAGTAAATACCTACTTAATTTGTTGTTTTACTATTGTTTTTAGCATTCCATTGTGTTTATCAAATACACACCTGCTCTCTACATACTTCCCTCTGATTGCTTGTAAAGGCCAGCGGTGAAGGGGTTCTTCCCACCTGCCTTGATGTTCCATTTAGAAGGGTAACTCCACTCCATAAACTTTCATTTTTTTCTTATTATTATACACCTGTTTCCTGGGCTGTTGTTGTAGGTATGAGGTATAGTAAAACAGAAACAATACGATGTTATATTAGCCTGAGCTGAGTTATGATCTTATCTGTTTCTATAAAGTCCAAATCATATGTCAGGCTGTCACATTCTTCATAGCCTTCAGAATTCCCCACCACCTCTCTACGCTCTGTCAGCTGGCTATGATGCTGCCGATTGATAGAGAACAAAAATATCCCTGGTTGGGAGATGCTCATCACTTAATTTTATTTTTACTGATATTATAATTTTCCAGGTTCTAAAAAATACTTTATTTTCAAAGCCCTTGCTCTTTATTTGTATGCTTAATTTACATCATTAATTAGCAGTTTTTGACCACATAAATTACTAACATATATTCAAGATGCTTTTCTTATGTGGGGCAGTTGGTTTTAGAGATCACTGTGAAAAGAAACTTCCAAGAGCATTTGTTATGAATACAAAGTCTTACAGCAAATATTCTTTCTTCTCTGTAAATTCCCCCATTCTCCTTTTTTTTCCAATCCTTTTTCACTTCTTCTGATTACTATACTAAGTGTTCTTTCTACCCTGTAGATATAGGGCTGAACTAAGACTCAGGCAGACACCAGGGAATAAGAGGGAGTTATAGCCACAAATCTGTGCATTTAGTATATTTATGGTTACTTCTTAATTGTATTGGTATGTTTGCTTTCTGTTGTAACTAAAGAACAGTGAAATACAAATAGAAGTGGGCCAGGAGTGGTGGTTCACACCTGTAATCCCAGCACTTTGGGAGACCGAGGCGGGTGGATCATCACTTGAGGACAGGAGTTTGAGACCAGCCTGGCCAACATGGTGAAACCCTGTCTCTACTCAAAATACAAAAGTTAGCCAGGCGTGGTGGCAGGCCCCTGTAGTCCCAGCTACTCGGGAGGCTGAGGCACAAGAATTACGTGAACCCACTGCACTCCAGCCTGGGTGACAGAGTGAGACCCTGTCTCAAAACAAACAAAAAAACAAATAGAAGTGAGGTACAGTGTCATACTGGGATTTTTTTTTCTTTTGAGGCAGAGTCTCACTCTGTTGCCCAGGCTGGTGTGCAGTGGCGCAATCTTGGCTCACTGCAACCTCTGCCTCCCGGGTTCAAGCGATTCTTCTGCCTCAGCCTCCCGAGTAGCTGGGATTACAAGTGACCGCCACCCCGCCCAGCTAATTTTTGTATTTTTAGTAGAGATGGGGTTTCACCATGTTGGCCAGGCTGGTCTCAAACTCTTGACCTCGTGATCCACCCATCTCAGCCTACCAAAGTGCTGGGATTACAGGCGTGAGCCACTGCGCCCGGCCAATACTGGGAATTTTAACACTTATCCCTTGGCCTTATCTTGGGTATACATATTGTGGTTTTTGGGTCCTCAACAAAAAGGAGGCTAATTCCAGAGAATCCTTTCTTTTTGAAAAAATGTTTAGATATAGTTCATATTGATCACAACCCTCTGATTCCATGATAAGATTTTTCAGTTTGGCTTCCCTTATTTGGGTAATAGGTAGGCTCCTGGAGGCAGGGTAAAATGACAAGGAAAACCAAAGACTATGAATCAGAGTGTAATGGTAGCCAGGTCTCACTTCAAAACGCCAGAAGATAGTTCAGGGTTCCCATTCAGATGTGATAATAGAGGCTGTTGAAAGCAAGAACTTTTTACATACTCTCTAATGATACACATTTACAATCAGCTATTCATTTAGATTTGATCCGATGGGTTGCATTACCCAGTTTGTTGCTAATTTGTCCGTATATCGTTTGTGGTACATAAAATTTGAAAATATGTGTACTGTTTCCTAGTTGGTCTTTTGTTTTGTTTTGTTTTGTTGTTGAGACAGAGTCTTGCTCTGTCAACCAGGTTGTAGTTCGGTGGCGTGATCTCAGCTCACTGCAGCTTTCCCTTCTGGGTTCAAGCAGTTCTCGAGTCTCAGCCTCCCGAGTCGCTGGGACTACAGGAGTGAGCCACCGTGCCGGGCCTGTTTCCAAGTTTTAAAGCTTGTAAAATTAACAAGTCCTGACTAGTATAATTTTTTTAAATTTTAGAATTATAGAATTTTACAAATAAGTCGTTTTCAAGATTATCTACTTTATTGTTTCTTCATTATGTACATAAAGCAGTTATAGCCCATAGCAACTAAGAAGTGAAGAAGGCTCCCCTACAGTAAAACAGATAATTAGTGGGATAGAATTGTAGCTAAAACCTCACCCTGGAATGGTGCTACTCCTTGTAAGCATTAGAATAGAAGGCCTTCAGCAAAATAATTGTATTTTTGGTGGAACAAACTGCCACAAATTAGCCTATAAATTTGCCAGCTTAATTTGAACTCTGGGTTTTCTCTTAGATCTCATTTTGTCTGACTGTTGTATGTTAAATCACCAAGCAGCTAACTGCATTTATGCCAGCGCAGGACAAGAAATAAAGCAATAAAGAATGCACACGCTCTGGGGAAGTTTCAACACCTCCCTCCTGCTCCCCAGGTTTTTATGAGGGAGGTTGTATAATCTAGGAGAAGATTCTCCACTTAGAGAAAAACAAATATTTGAGAGACAAGAAGGTCAGCTCTGGGAATCTTTTGGAAGATGAAAAAAATCAGCAATAGTTTAACTCAGAGAAAGGAAGGAAAAGGGAGAGTATGAAGGGCAATGGAAATCTGTTAGGAACAGAATGTTTCAGTGGTAGGTATTTGGAAGAATAAATACATCCAAAGAGATCATTAAATTAACTGGGCGTAGTGGCACATGCCTGTAATCCCAGCTATTGAGGAGGCTGAGACAGGAGAATCACTTGAACCTGGGAGGCGGAGGTTGCAGTGAGCCGAGGTCACGCCACTGCACTCTAGCCTGGGCGACCGAGTGAGACTCCATCTCAAAAAATATATATATATATAAAAATATATATATAAAATATATGCATAATATATAAATGATATCAAATATGTATTATATTACATTATATAATAGAAACATTAAACATTATATTAAAAGGATATAATTTATATAAATATGATTATATGTACTATAATATACATTAAATCAGGGGTGTGGTTATCCTGGCCAATAGCCACTTGGTAAAAGAATGGCTAACGCTAACTTTCTTCCCAGACTAGTTCCACAGTGACCCCTTCTGGCCGTTTGGTTAATATGTCAGCCTGGGTTTGCCAAAGGTGGGATGGAATGGTGGCCAGTTGAGACGTTGGTAGGCTGGGGAAGCACTGGAGAGAGCAAGAGGAGCATCTGGGATTGGTCTAAGAAAAGGTTCAGTGATCTACCTGGCCTAACCTAGGATGATTAGCTGTGCTGCAGGCAGCCACTTGATCAACAGCCTTCTGTGCTATTGCCACCATCCAGGCAATGGGAAAATTTCCCTGCTCTATGCTATCTAGTAGCAAGGAAACAACAAAATAGTCTTAATTTGCATATTGTATCCCTTGTGTTTCAGGATCAAATAGTGTGAGATTGTAGCCCCTCTGGACTTGTTTAGGAAAAATGGAGGTATGTTAGTTACTTCATGGACATGACTTCTGGGATACTTCAAAAAAAGATTTTTTTTTTTTTTTTTTTTTTTGAGACAGAGTCTCGCTCTGTCTCCCAGGCTGGAATGCAGTGGCACAATCTCAGCTCACTGGAACCTCCGCCTCCCGAGTTCAAGAGATTCTCCCGCCTCAGCCTCCCGAGTAGCTGGGATTACAGGCGCCCACCACCATGCCCAGCTAATTTTTGTATTTTTAGTAGACACAGGGTTTCACCATATTGGCCAGGGTGGCCTCAACTGCTGATCTCAGGTGATCCGCCTGCCTCGGCCTCCCAAAGTGCTGGGATTACAGGCGTGAGCCACCATGCTTGGCCCAAAAATCTTTTTAATGTATTATTTTTTAATAGGCATAGAGCCAATGCAGTGACTTCTGGGATATAGAAGGGGGATTATATGCTCAGATTTTGTTTTATTTTGCTTTGTCTTATTAAAAATTATCTTTTTAAAAATAATTTTTTTCTTCTTTTTTTTAGTTGACACATGGTGGCAGTAAAAAATAATTTTAATAGAGATAGGGTTTCACTGTGTTGCCCAGGCTGGTCTCAAACTCCTGGGCTCAAGCAGTCCTCCTGCCCTGGTCTCCCAAGGTGCTGCAATTACAGGTGTGAGCTCCTGTACCCGGCCTGCTTTTTCTCATAGATGAGAAAACCGAGGCATAAGGAAGTTAAGGTTACAGAGGAAGAAAGCTGGTTGGAAAGCTTGAGCTATGACCTTTCTGACTCTTAAATCCGTTAAATTAATTCTTAGTTTTCCATTGGATTGGTATATTTAATGTAAAATTTTTATTTCCTGTATTATAATATCAATACAACCAGCCTGGGCTGGGCGCGGTAGCTCACGCCTGTAATCCCAGCACTTTGGGAGGCCAAGGCAGGCGGATCACTTGAGGTCAGGAGATTGAGACCAGCCTGGCTAACATGGGATACGAATATAAAAATACAAAAATTATCCCGGCATGGTGGCTTTCGCCTGTAATCCCAGTGACTTGGGAGGCTGAGGCAGGAGAATCACTTGAACCTGGGAGGCAGAGGTTGCATGAGCCTAGATCATATCACCACCCTCCAGCTTGGGTGACAGAGCAAGACTCCATCTCAAATAAATAAGTAAATAAATAAATACATAAAATACAGCTAGCTTGGGCAACATGTGAAACCCCATCTCTACAAAAAGTACAAAAATTAGCCGGGCATGGTGGTGTGTACCTGTAGTCCCAGCTACTTAGGAGGCTGCAATGGGAGGATCATTTGAGCCTGGGAGGTGGAGGTTTCAGTGAGCTGAGACCATGTCACTGCACTCCAGCCTGGGTGACAGAGCCAGACCCTGTTTCAAAAAATCACATCAAATGAAATCAATATATTCCCACAGTTTAATATCCATAAAGTACAAAAAGGGCATAAAGGAAAATGTCTTCCTCTCAAGACCTGTCTCACAGCCACCTGGTGTCTCTATAACAGGCCACCAATATTACCCATTTCTGTGAATATCTAAGTAAATTGTTTATATATCCTCCCACCTTTTAGTGGGTGTATTATGCTATATTCAATCTTCCATTGAAATTTAGGTCATTTCCTATAAACTGTACTGCAATGAATAACGTCTGTATTTACTGTGAGGGAATTCCCAGAATTAGAATGGCTGGGCCAAAGCTATAAGCATTTGTTGTTTGTCTTTTGATAGATACGACCTAATTGCCCCTCTTGGAAGTTGCTGATACTCCTTTCAGCAGTGTGTGATTTCTTGGTTTAAAATCGACTTGTTTATCAATAAAGTTTTTTGAAAAAAAAACTTCATAAACCTCCTGAGAACCAATTCTCTTCTCCTTGTTTCATTGCCCTGAAGAGAGGAAGGAGATGTATCTGACCCTCAGCCTCAGTGTACCTGACCCTCAGCCTCAGTGTACCTGACCCTCAGCCTCAGTGTACCTGACCCTCAGCCTCAGTGTACCTATTCTCAGCCTCAGTGTACCTGACCCTCAGCCTCAGTGTACCTGACCCTCAGCCTCAGTGTACCTGATCCTCAGCCTCAGTGTACCTGACCCTCAGCCTCAGTGTACCTGACCCTCAGCCTCAGTGTACCTGATCCTCAGCCTCAGTGTACCTGACCCTCAGCCTCAGTGTACCTGACCCTCAGCCTCAGTGTATCTGATTCTCAGCCTCAGTGTAGCTGATCCTCAGCCTCAGTGTACCTGATCCTCAGCCTCAGTGTACCTGACCCTCAGCCTCAGTGTACCTGACCCTCAGCCTCAGTGTACCTGACCCTCAGCCTCAGTGTACCTGACCCTCAGCCTCAGTGTACCTGACCCTCAGCCTCAGTGTACCTGATCCTCAGCCTCAGTGTACCTGACCCTCAGCCTCAGTGTACCTATTCTCAGCCTCAGTGTATCTGATCCTCAGCCTCAGTGTACCTATTCTCAGCCTCAGTGTACCTGACCCTCAGCCTCAGTGTACCTGATCCTCAGCCTCAGTGTACCTGACCCTCAGCCTCAGTGTACCTGACCCTCAGCCTCAGTGTACCTGATCCTCAGCCTCAGTGTACCTGACCCTCAGCCTCAGTGTACCTGACCCTCAGCCTCAGTGTATCTGATTCTCAGCCTCAGTGTAGCTGATCCTCAGCCTCAGTGTACCTGATCCTCAGCCTCAGTGTACCTGACCCTCAGCCTCAGTGTACCTGATCCTCAGCCTCAGTGTACCTGACCCTCAGCCTCAGTGTACCTGACCCTCAGCCTCAGTGTACCTGACCCTCAGCCTCAGTGTACCTGACCCTCAGCCTCAGTGTACCTATTCTCAGCCTCAGTGTACCTGACCCTCAGCCTCAGTGTACCTGACCCTCAGCCTCAGTGTACCTGATCCTCAGCCTCAGTGTACCTGACCCTCAGCCTCAGTGTACCTGACCCTCAGCCTCAGTGTACCTGACCCTCAGCCTCAGTGTACCTGATCCTCAGCCTCAGTGTACCTGACCCTCAGCCTCAGTGTACCTGACCCTCAGCCTCAGTGTATCTGATTCTCAGCCTCAGTGTAGCTGATCCTCAGCCTCAGTGTACCTGATCCTCAGCCTCAGTGTACCTGACCCTCAGCCTCAGTGTACCTGATCCTCAGCCTCAGTGTACCTGACCCTCAGCCTCAGTGTACCTGACCCTCAGCCTCAGTGTACCTGACCCTCAGCCTCAGTGTACCTGATCCTCAGCCTCAGTGTACCTGACCCTCAGCCTCAGTGTACCTATTCTCAGCCTCAGTGTATCTGATCCTCAGCCTCAGTGTACCTATTCTCAGCCTCAGTGTACCTGACCCTCAGCCTCAGTGTACCTGATCCTCAGCCTCAGTGTACCTGACCCTCAGCCTCAGTGTACCTGACCCTCAGCCTCAGTGTACCTGATCCTCAGCCTCAGTGTACCTGACCCTCAGCCTCAGTGTACCTGACCCTCAGCCTCAGTGTATCTGATTCTCAGCCTCAGTGTAGCTGATCCTCAGCCTCAGTGTACCTGATCCTCAGCCTCAGTGTACCTGACCCTCAGCCTCAGTGTACCTGATCCTCAGCCTCAGTGTACCTGACCCTCAGCCTCAGTGTACCTGACCCTCAGCCTCAGTGTACCTGACCCTCAGCCTCAGTGTACCTGACCCTCAGCCTCAGTGTATCTGATTCTCAGCCTCAGTGTAGCTGATCCTCAGCCTCAGTGTACCTGACCCTCAGCCTCAGTGTACCTATTCTCAGCCTCAGTGTACCTGACCCTCAGCCTCAGTGTACCTGACCCTCAGCCTCAGTGTACCTATTCTCAGCCTCAGTGTACCTATTCTCAGCCTCAGTGTATCTGACCCTCAGCCTCAGTGTACCTGACCCTCAGCCTCAGTGTACCTGATCCTCAGCCTCAGTGTACCTGACCCTCAGCCTCAGTGTACCTGACCCTCAGCCTCAGTGTACCTATTCTCAGCCTCAGTGTACCTGACCTGCAGCCTCAGTGTATCTGACCCTCAGCCTCGGTGTATCTGACCTGCAGCCTCAGTGTACCTGACCCTCAGCCTCAGTGTACCTGATCCTCAGCCTCAGTGTACCTGACCCTCAGCCTCAGTGTACCTGACCCTCAGCCTCAGTGTATCTGATTCTCAGCCTCAGTGTAGCTGATCCTCAGCCTCAGTGTACCTGACCCTCAGCCTCAGTGTACCTATTCTCAGCCTCAGTGTACCTGACCCTCAGCCTCAGTGTACCTGACCCTCAGCCTCAGTGTACCTATTCTCAGCCTCAGTGTACCTATTCTCAGCCTCAGTGTATCTGACCCTCAGCCTCAGTGTACCTGATCCTCAGCCTCAGTGTACCTGACCCTCAGCCTCAGTGTACCTGATCCTCAGCCTCAGTGTACCTGACCCTCAGCCTCAGTGTACCTGACCCTCAGCCTCAGTGTACCTGATATTCAGCCTCAGTGTACCTGACCCTCAGCCTCAGTGTACCTATTCTCAGCCTCAGTGTACCTGACCCTCAGCCTCAGTGTACCTGACCCTCAGCCTCAGTGTACCTATTCTCAGCCTCAGTGTACCTATTCTCAGCCTCAGTGTATCTGACCCTCAGCCTCAGTGTACCTGATCCTCAGCCTCAGTGTACCTGACCCTCAGCCTCAGTGTATCTGATCCTCAGCCTCAGTGTACCTGATCCTCAGCCTCAGTGTACCTGACCCTCAGCCTCAGTGTATCTGATCCTCAGCCTCAGTGTATCTGACCCTCAGCCTCAGTGTATCTGACCCTCAGCCTCAGTGTATCTGACCCTCAGCCTCAGTGTACCTGATTCTCAGCCTCAGTGTACCTATTCTCAGCCTCAGTGTACCTATTCTCAGCCTCAGTGTATCTGACCCTCAGCCTCAGTGTACCTGATCCTCAGCCTCAGTGTACCTGACCCTCAGCCTCAGTGTATCTGATTCTCAGCCTCAGTGTACCTGATCCTCAGCCTCAGTGTACCTGATCCTCAGCCTCAGTGTATCTATTCTCAGCCTCAGTGTACCTGACCCTCAGCCTCAGTGTATCTATTCTCAGCCTCAGTGTACCTGATCCTCAGCCTCAGTGTACCTGACCCTCAGCCTCAGTGTACCTGATCCTCAGCCTCAGTGTATCTATTCTCAGCCTCAGTGTACCTGATCCTCAGCCTCAGTGTACCTGACCCTCAGCCTCAGTGTATCTGATTCTCAGCCTCAGTGTACCTGATCCTCAGCCTCAGTGTACCTGATCCTCAGCCTCAGTGTACCTGACCCTCAGCCTCAGTGTATCTGATTCTCAGCCTCAGTGTACCTGATCCTCAGCCTCAGTGTACCTGACCCTCAGCCTCAGTGTACCTGATCCTCAGCCTCAGTGTATCTGACCCTCAGCCTCAGTGTATCTGACCCTCAGCCTCAGTGTATCTGACCCTCAGCCTCAGTGTATCTGATCCTCAGCCTCAGTGTACCTGATCCTCAGCCTCAGTGTACCTGATCCTCAGCCTCAGTGTACCTGACCCTCAGCCTCAGTGTATCTGATTCTCAGCCTCAGTGTACCTGATCCTCAGCCTCAGTGTACCTGACCCTCAGCCTCAGTGTATCTGACCCTCAGCCTCAGTGTATCTGATCCTCAGCCTCAGTGTACCTGACCCTCAGCCTCAGTGTATCTGACCCTCAGCCTCAGTGTACCTGATCCTCAGCCTCAGTGTATCTGACCCTCAGCCTCAGTGTACCTGACCCTCAGCCTCAGTGTATCTGACCCTCAGCCTCAGTGTACCTGACCCTCAGCCTCAGTGTATCTGATTCTCAGCCTCAGTGTACCTGACCCTCAGCCTCAGTGTATCTGACCCTCAGCCTCAGTGTACCTATTCTCAGCCTAAGTGTACCTGATCCTTAGCCTCAGTGTATCTGACCCTGAGCCTCAGTGTACCTGACCCTCAGCCTCAGTGTACCTGACCCTCAGCCTCAGTGTACCTGACCCTCAGCCTCAGTGTATCTGATTCTCAGCCTCAGTGTACCTGACCCTCAGCCTCAGTGTATCTGACCCTCAGCCTCAGTGTACCTATTCTCAGCCTCAGTGTACCTGATCCTTAGCCTCAGTGTATCTGACCCTGAGCCTCAGTGTACCTGACCCTCAGCCTCAGTGTACCTGATCCTCAGCCTCAGTGTACCTGACCCTCAGCCTCAGTGTATCTGATTCTCAGCCTCAGTGTACCTGACCCTCAGCCTCAGTGTACCTGACCCTCAGCCTCGGTGTACCTGACCCTCAGCCTCGGTGTATCTGATTCTCAGCCTCAGTGTAGCTGATCCTCAGCCTCAGTGTACCTGACCCTCAGCCTCAGTGTATCTGACCCTCAGCCTCAGTGTACCTGACCCTCAGCCTCGGTGTACCTGACCCTCAGCCTCGGTGTATCTGATTCTCAGCCTCAGTGTAGCTGATCCTCAGCCTCAGTGTACCTGACCCTCAGCCTCAGTGTACCTGATCCTCAGCCTCAGTGTATCTGATTCTCAGCCTCAGTGTACCTATTCTCAGCCTCAGTGTACCTGACCCTCAGCCTCAGTGTACCTGGCCCTCAGCCTCAGTGTATCTGGCCCTCAGCCTCAGTGTACCTGGCCCTCAGCCTCAGTGTACCTGGCCCTCAGCCTCAGTGTATCTGGCCCTCAGCCTCAGTGTACCTATTCTCAGCCTCAGTGTACCTGACCCTCAGCCTCAGTGTACCTGATCCTCAGCCTCAGTGTACCTGACCCTCAGCCTCAGTGTATCTGATTCTCAGCCTCAGTGTACCTATTCTCAGCCTCAGTGTACCTGACCCTCAGCCTCAGTGTACCTGACCCTCAGCCTCAGTGTACCTATTCTCAGCCTAAGTGTACCTGACCCTTAGCCTCAGTGTATCTGACCCTGAGCCTCAGTGTACCTGACCCTCAGCCTCAGTGTACCTGATCCTCAGCCTCAGTGTACCTGACCCTCAGCCTCAGTGTATCTGATTCTCAGCCTCAGTGTAGCTGACCCTCAGCCTCAGTGTACCTGACCCTCAGCCTCAGTGTACCTGACCCTCAGCCTCAGTGTATCTGACCCTCAGCCTCAGTGTACCTGACCCTCAGCCTCAGTGTATCTGATCCTCAGCCTCAGTGTACCTGACCCTCAGCCTCAGTGTATCTGACCCTCAGCCTCAGTGTACCTGACCCTCAGCCTCAGTGTACCTGACCCTCAGCCTCAGTGTACCTATTCTCAGCCTCAGTGTACCTGATCCTTAGCCTCAGTGTATCTGACCTTGAGCCTCAGTGTACCTGACCCTCAGCCTCAGTGTATCTGATTCTCAGCCTCAGTGTATCTGATTCTCAGCCTCAGTGTACCTGACCCTCAGCCTCAGTGTACCTGACCCTCAGCCTCAGTGTATCTGATTCTCAGCCTCAGTGTATCTGATTCTCAGCCTCAGTGTAGCTGATCCTCAGCCTCAGTGTACCTGACCCTCAGCCTCAGTGTATCTGATTCTCAGCCTCAGTGTACCTGACCCTCAGCCTCAGTGTACCTGACCCTCAGCCTCAGTGTACCTATTCTCAGCCTAAGTGTACCTGATCCTTAGCCTCAGTGTATCTGACCCTGAGCCTCAGTGTACCTGACCCTCAGCCTCAGTGTACCTGACCCTCAGCCTCAGTGTACCTGACCCTCAGCCTCAGTGTATCTGATTCTCAGCCTCAGTGTACCTGACCCTCAGCCTCAGTGTATCTGACCCTCAGCCTCAGTGTACCTATTCTCAGCCTAAGTGTACCTGATCCTTAGCCTCAGTGTATCTGACCCTGAGCCTCAGTGTACCTGACCCTCAGCCTCAGTGTATCTGATCCTCAGCCTCAGTGTACCTTACCCTCAGCCTCAGTGTATCTGACCCTCAGCCTCAGTGTACCTATTCTCAGCCTAAGTGTACCTGATCCTCAGCCTCAGTGTATCTGACCCTCAGCCTCAGTGTACCTGACCCTCAGCCTCAGTGTACCTGACCCTCAGCCTCAGTGTACCTGACCCTCAGCCTCAGTGTATCTGATCCTCAGCCTCAGTGTACCTGACCCTCAGCCTCAGTGTACCTGACCCTCAGCCTCAGTGTATCTGATTCTCAGCCTCAGTGTAGCTGATCCTCAGCCTCAGTGTACCTGACCCTCAGCCTCAGTGTACCTATTCTCAGCCTCAGTGTACCTGACCTGCAGCCTCAGTGTATCTGACCCTCAGCCTCGGTGTATCTGACCTGCAGCCTCAGTGTACCTGACCCTCAGCCTCAGTGTACCTGACCCTCAGCCTCAGTGTATCTGATCCTCAGCCTCAGTGTACCTGACCCTCAGCCTCAGTGTACCTGACCCTCAGCCTCAGTGTATCTGATCCTCAGCCTCAGTGTACCTGACCCTCAGCCTCAGTGTACCTGACCCTCAGCCTCAGTGTATCTGATCCTCAGCCTCAGTGTACCTGACCCTCAGCCTCAGTGTATCTGATCCTCAGCCTCAGTGTATCTGACCTGCAGCCTCAGTGTATCTGATTCTCAGCCTCAGCACAGTGTATCTGATGACACTTTGACCTGTCTTTCCCAAATGATGTAAATGCTCCTACTGTTATTTTCTGCTGTAGTAAAATAGCTCTTCCTTTATTCACATAAAGGGATAAGTTACATGGACTCCTTATATTTATTATTTAAAGCATGACGAACCATTATGCTGATTTCGTTTTTAATGTTTATTTGGCTTTGGAATTAGTCTTGTTCCCCAGGAAATCATTTCCTGGCTTCTAAGTTGACAGCTCTCTGTTATTAGTTGTGCCTGACAAGTTTGGTACAACCAGGCTACCAGAGGCAGTTAGTGCAGATGATGATGTTAAAAATCTCTTTATAGGCTGAGTATGGTGGCTCACACCTGTAATCCCAGCAGTTTGGGAGGCCAAGGTGGGATTGCTAGAGTCCAGAAGTTCGAGACCAGCCTGGGCAACATGGTCTCTACAAAAAAAAAAAAAAAAAAATTAGCTGGCATGGTGGTGTGCATCTGTGGTCCCATCTACTTCGGAGGCTGAGATGGGAGGATCACTTGAGCCCAGGAGGTCAAGGCTGCAGTGAGCTCTGATTGTACCACTGCACTCCAGCCTGGATAACAGAGTAAGACCCTGTCTCAAAAAAAAAATGAAAAGGTGTTTATAGTCAAGTTATTTTTCATAACCCAACCTACCCCCCAAATTAGGGTGAATACCCAGAGAACATCTAAAGAAAGGAGTATGCAATGGGGCAGGGCGCGGTGGCTCACGCCTGTAATCCCAGCACTTTGGGAGGCCGAGGCGGGTGGATCACGAGGTCAGGAGATCGAGACCATCCTGGCTAACACTGTGAAACTCCATCTCTACTAAAAAAAAAAAAATACAAAAAATTAGCCGGTCATGGTGGTGGGTGCCTGTAGTCTCAGCTACTTGGGAGACTGAGGCAGAATGGCATGAACCTGGAAGGCAGAGTGTGCAGTGAGCCAAGATTGCACCACTGTACTCCAACCTGGGAGACAGCGAGACTCCACTTCAAAAAAAAAAAAAAAAAAAAGGAGTATGCAGTCAATGGAACTGTCACCCAGGGCCATTTCCATTTGCCAAGTACAAGATATCGAATCAATGTATTTTTGTGGCTGGGCACAGTGGCTCACACCTGTAATCCCAGCACTTTGGGAGGCTGAGGCTGGCGGATCATTTGAGACCAGGAGTTCGAGACCAGCCTGGCCAACAAGGAAAAACCCCATCTCTGCTAAAAACACAAAAATAGCCAGGCATGATGACATGCACCTGTAGTCCTAGCTACTTGGGAGGCTGAGGCAGGAGAACCACTTGAATCCAGGAGGTGGAAGGTGCAGTGAGCCGAGATCATGCCGCTGGACTCCAGCCTGGGCAACAGAGTAAGACTTGGTCTCAAAAAAAAAAAAAAAAAAGTATTTTTGTGATCTGTTCTTTCATTTGGATTTAGGTGAGCGACCTGTGAGAGTTTATGCTGATGGAATATTTGACTTATTTCACTCTGGTCATGCCCGAGCTCTGATGCAAGCAAAGAACCTTTTCCCTAATACGTACCTCATTGTGGGAGGTAAGAAAACATTTGATGGCTTCAGGTGCAGTGGAGAAAAAGATGATAGTAGAGTCTGTATTTCTCTTCTGTCTTTATAACCTGAGTACACTGGCTCTTGTTTCTGTTTTTAAGTGAAGGATGTAGTACAGCCTCTCTAAAACATGAAATATATGAGGTACCAGCAACCTAAACCTGGAGAGAGGAGCTTCAAGCTCATTGACTGTGACATCTGACATTTATCCCACTGTTTTTAGCCAAGTTTCTGCCAGTCACAGGAGCAACAATGACTTCTGTTGCCCAGTTAAAAAACATTTGCTTTAGATTTCACTTTATTATTTTGAACCAACTGGAATACAAAAGTCTGCCAAGGAAATGTCATGTGGTCCAGTCCAGTGTGAATAAAATAGGAAAACATGGTTGAGGACTTAATTGATACAGACATGCACAGTAGGTTGATTTCAGAGTCGAAGATCTTGGTCACCTGCTGTACCGTCTCTTCTCCAAAGTATGAACATACTATTTAGTGAGTGTTGCTCCTGAAGGTATACGCTGCATTAGGAAAAGCGTTGTTACCCAGGTTCAACTGCCTTTAGAAGACTTTTCTCCAGTTGGGGAAGATGGTTGCAGTCCTAAGCAGTGGGAGAAGATGGGAGAGGTCGGTGGCTGAGGAGTGGCTAAGCAAAGAGGACTCCGACCCACAGTTTATGATGTGGTGAACTCAGTTTGCAGCGATGAGCTCACACACAACTTCAAAGGCTTCACGGTGATGAATGAGAACGAGCGCTATGACGCAGTCCAGCACTGCCGGTACGTGGATGAGGTAGTGAGGAATGCGCCCTGGACCCTGACACCTGAGTTCCTGGCCGAACACCGGGTAAGAAACTGGACACATATTCCCATTCCTTGTTCCAGAATCCCCTCAACTCTCACGACTGCTGGCACACAGGCTGGTTTTCCACTAGCTCTGTTTTACTTCTACCTCCTATGTAAGTTTCATAGGAGATGACAGTGATATTACTAGTGATAATAGTCATTCCTGACGTTTATATGGGGTTAGGTGGTTTGCAAGCACTTTTACATCCATTCTATTCCATTTTCTCCCCACAACAGTCCTGTGGTGTGGTTATCATTTCCACTTTACATATGAGTAACAAGTCCTAGAGAAACCAAATAACCTCCAAGTTACACCATTGGCAGTGCTGGGAATTGAACTTGTCAGTTACGAGACATTTCCCCCCACACCACAGGCATGTCTACCCTTAGAACGTGCCAGTCTCCTGAGAATATCCATAGCTCCAGGCGAACTCTGAAGAGGGTCATATTACCAGGAAACAAGACGGATTAACATAGACTTTTCTTGGCTTAAGTTTCATTTCAGGGCTTTGGTCTTAGGCTAGAAATTGGGTGGAATCAGAAACCAAGGATATTTCTCACTGTTTCTCAGTAAGTTGTTATCAACCCCTTACCTCCTTTTAATTCTCCCACATTAAAGTAACAGATTTCAGCCAGGTGCAGTGGCTCATGCCTGTAATCCCAGCACTTTGGGAGACCAAGGTGGGAGGATCGCTTGAGCCCAGGAGTTCAAGACCAGCCTGGGCAACATACCGAGACCCTGTCTCTACTTTTAAAAAAAAGCCACAGGTTTCCTGCAAGAGGTGGGTATAAAAGATGAGAAGGATTGATTAGGCCAGGTTAGAGGTCCCCACGCCTGAGGAAACAGCAAGCATGTTGTCAGTTCTCTACAGGGGTGCGTGGAATGTTGTAGGTAAATTGTTCAGTGAGGCAGAAAGAATAAAGGCAGCCAAAGGGCTTCTAAAGCAATACATGGGTAGGCCTGAAGAGGGGATATTTACTGTAACTATTGAGGATTGGGACAGATCTTCTGTAATTCTCTGACTTTTCTACATCAACACTTAGCAGCCAGTGGCTCCAAAGTGGTAAGCAAGCTTATTCTCAGCATCACAGCCCACAGGCCCACACAGAAGTATGAGGTTAGAGGAATTTCTTTTTTTTTTTTTTTTCTGAGACGGAGTCTTGCTGTGTTGCCCAGGCTGGAATGCCATGGCATGATCTCGGCTCACTGCAAGCTCTACCTCCCGGGTTCATGCCATTCTCCTGCCTCAGCCTCCCGAGTAGCTGGGACTACAGGTGCCCACCACCACGCCTGGCTAAGCTTTTGTATTTTTAGTAGAGACGGGGTTTCACTGTGGTCTCGATCTCCTGACCTTGTGCTGGGCCTCCCAAAGTGCTGGGATTACAGGCGTGAGCCACCACACCCGGCTGGTTAGAGGAATTTCTAACTCTGCTTTTCTCTTTGTTAACAGCATATACTCAACTGTGAGTTTTGCTTGTCCCATTCTTTTTTTTTTTTTGAGACGGAGTCTCGCTCTGTTGCCCAGGCTGCAGTGCAGTGGCGCGATCTCGACTCACTGCAACCTCCACCTCCCAGTTTCAAGCGATTCTCTTGCTTCAGCCTCCCGAGTAGCTGGGATTACAGGCGCCGCCACCACGCCCGGCTAATTTTTTTGTATTTTTAGTAGAGATAGGGTTTCACCATGTTAGCCAGGATGGTCTTGATCTCCAGTCCTCGTGATCCGCCTGCCTCAGACCCCCAAAGTGCTGGAATTACAGGCGTGAGCCACCGTGCCTGGCCTTCGGCCTCCTGTTCTTTACTTTGCTGCCTATGGATCCCTGACAAGTTGTTCATGAGTAATTGAGATGCTAGCTGAGGGTCTCTGACATAGTCCCAGTGAAAATGCTTCACACTACAGTGGTCTCTGGAGGTTGGTATAGTGATCTTAGTAATTATCAGCAAAAGGCTGGTGGCCCATTCGGGAAGGACTAAGTGAAGTTTAGCATGTGTCTGAACAACATTATTGATCTCCAGTGTCATTCGTCTCTTCTTGCTCTTGCAAAGGATATTCATAGTAGTAAAATGGCCGGGCGCAGTGGCTCATACCTGTAATCCCAGCACTTTGGGAGGCCGAGTCAGGTAGATCACTTGAGGTCAGGAGTTCGTGACCAGCCTGACCAACATGGTGAAACCCCGTCTTTACTAAAAATACAAAGATTATCCAGGCGTGGTGACATGCACCTGTAATCCCAGCTACTCGGAAGGCTGAGGCAGGAGAATCGCTTGAATTCAGGAGGCAGAGGTTGCAGTGAGCCGAGATCGTGCCATTGCACTCCAGCCTGGGTGACAGAGCAATACTCGGTCCCAAAAAAAAAAAAAAAAAAAAGTAGTAAAATGATAGATGATAGATCCTGAGGATAAAATATCTTTTATGACTTTGGGCTTGTATTTCTCAGGAATATAGATGTATCTATTCCAGTCATAGGGCTGGTGGTTGCTATTTTTATATTCCCTCTTCTCACGGACTGAGAGAAACCAGTTAGGAAAGAAGTAACCTCTTTCTCATACTTTTTTTTTTTTTTTTTTTTTTTTTGGAGACAGTCTTGCTCTGTCACTCTGTCACCCAGGCTGGAGTGCAATGGTGTGGTCTCAGCTCACTGTAGCCTCCACCTCCCGGGTTCAAGCAATTCTGCTTCAGCCTCCCAAGTAGCTGGGATTACAGTCGCCGGTCCCCATGCCTGGCTTATTTTTTTGTATTTTTAGTAGAGACGGGGTTTCACTGTGTTAGCCAGGATGGTCTTAAACTCCTGACCTCATGATCTGCCTGCCTCGGCCTCCCAAAGTGCTGGGATTACAGGCGTGAGCCACCACGCCCGGCCTTTCTCATACTTTTAGAAACCCTTATTTGACCAAATCCTTCCAGACCCAGGACAGGAAGATTCCTTCTTTCCTAGGCTCCACCCACTAACTGGTTCACCAGCAAACCCTCTGGCCCTATTGACCACAGCAAGATGACTGGTATACAGAGTGAGGGTAACAGTTCTAGTAGACTAGGAGAAATAGCTAGAAAAGCAGCTGGCTAACTTTCTATTTGTACTCCATAAATCATTAGGTTGGGTGGTTTGTGAATAGATTGTAGCCTGGCCTCTGCTTATTGTCCTTTTTCTGGGCCTGAGAACATTGACTGGGTCTTTCTGAATGGCAGTTATCGTGGGTTTTAATGATGTTTCCTTATTTTCAGATTGATTTTGTAGCCCATGATGATATCCCTTATTCATCTGCTGGAAGTGATGATGTTTATAAGCACATCAAGGAGGCAGGTGAGTGAGCTGATGTGCTTCCTCACTTTAGGGGATCTCAGAGCAGCTGCAGATGTTCAGCCATGTTGCTACTTTACAGAGGAAAATGTATACATTAGAAATTCAACATCCTCTTTCAGGCCACATTTTGGATAAAAGGTGAAGATGAGCGTAGCATCCATCAGTTCTTCATCATCAGTTCATGACATCCATCAGTTCTTGGTCTAAACATCTACTTTTGATATCTCTCTTAATTTCAGGAAACGCTTTCTCATATTTTTCGTAATATTAGGGCTATGTAACTCTTCTTTGCCTTACCTCTGGACTTTCATTCAGTCTTCCTTCTGTATATCAGTATCTCTCCGTTTCATTTAGTAATAACAGATTCTGCTTTTTGAGGAAAGGAAGGGAACATTGCCCCTAGTTTCCATTTAGTCTTAATACCTGAGCTGACCAGAACCTCACAGTGTTTGTCTGTCTGTGTTTCTGAGTCAGGCATGTTTGCTCCAACACAGAGGACAGAAGGCATCTCCACGTCAGACATCATCACCCGGATCGTGCGGGACTACGACGTGTATGCGAGGCGGAACCTGCAGCGGGGCTACACGGCAAAGGAGCTCAATGTCAGCTTCATCAACGTGAGTTCCAGCCGCACCCCAGACTCCCTGACTGTGGATACGCATTGCCTCTCACTCCATCTTAGCTGAACTGGCTTTGCAGTTAGCTCTGATGATCACTCCCAAAAGTTCAGTGAATGAATTACCACTATGTTAACTGTTTACAAAAAGAATGAAACAGACAGTTTCTGCCGTTACGGTCTAGGACCAACACATTGGTATAAAGCCATACAGCCAACAAAATAAATAAGAAAGAGTAATTTAGATAGTACAGTATTTCTGTTAATAAATTGAAAACTGTGTCTCTTAAACTTCCTTTTTCTTTTTTGGTTGGATGATCTTTTGGGAACCTGCTAAAGCCTATGAACCCTCTCCCCGTGTGGACAGTGACACGACACACCACTTCCCCGCATAGACCTGAGTTTTAAATTTTGATTGATGAAAGCTTAAGTTTATCTTAGTTTACTATTGCCTTTTAGAAACTCTGTATATTTTACTGGGCTTGGTGGTTCATGCCTGTAATCCCAGTACTTTGGTAGGCTGAGGTGGGAGGACTGCTTGAGGCCAGGGGTTTGAGACCAGTCTGGAGGCAGCATAGCGAGACCCCATCTCTAAACAAACAAACAAAAAAACTCATATATATATGTATGTAGTATATGTATGTTTGTAGTGTGTGTATATATATGTGTAGTGTGTGTATATATATATGTAGTGTATATATATGTATGTAGTATATATTCATTCTTTTTGTAAACAGTTATACATATACTGCAGTATATATATATACACACACACACTACATATATATATACACACACACACACACTACATATATATATATACACACACACTACATATATATGTAGTATTTCTTTCTTTTTGAGACAGGGTCTTGCTCTGTTGCCCAGGCTGGAGTGCAGTGGCGTGATCTCGGCTCACTGTGGCCTCTGTCTCCTGGGTTCAAGTGATTCTGGTGCCTTAGCCTCCTGAATAGCAGTGATTACAGGCTTGTGCCACCACACCTGGCTAATTTTTGTATTTTTTTTAGCAGAGATGGGGTTTCGCCATGTTTCCCAGGCTGGTCTTGAACTCCTGACCTCAAGCGATCGGCCCCCCCCTTGGCCTCCCAAAGTGCTGGGATTACAGGCATGAGCTACCGTATCTATCCAACACTACACATTTTGTACGTAAATTAGACCTCAATAAAATTAATTTAAAAAGAAGAAAGCTGCTAACTTCAATGTCTCCTACACAGTCAGTTTACCATGCTCCCCCACCTGCTCCCATCTCTGTGAATTGTGCTATAAGAATGGATAAAATGATTACATCTAAATATGATTTATCTAGGCAGACAAACACTAGCTCTTGTTAATTTATTTACTATAGCTTTATTTTTTCCCATAAAAATCAGGTGTTTAAAAATTCTAAACATATTCCCTTTCCTCTTTATGATCCGGAAATTATGAGAGTACTTTTTTTTTTTTTTTTTGCGATAGAGTAACACTCAGTCACCCAGGCCAGAGTACAGTGGCGCAATCTTGGCTTACTGCAGCCTTGACCTCCGGGCTCAAGTGATCCTCCCATCTCAGCCTCCTGAGTAGCTGGGACTATGGGCATAGGCCACCATACCCAGCTAATTTTTTATATTTTTATTTTTAGTAGAGATGAGGTCTTGCTATGTTGTCTAGGCTGCTTTCGAGTTCCTGGCCTCAAGCAGTCCTCCCACCTCGGCTTCCCAAAGTGCTGGTATTACAGGCATGAGCCACTGTGCCTGGCCAAGGATACTTTTCATTTGACTAAAGACTCCCCTCCTCTCTGCCACAGGGTTTATACCGTTTTCCTTTTCTTTAGCAAAGTCGGTAGGGCCAACGAGTGTCAGCATTTCACAGATGGGTAAACGGACCTTAAAACACGAAAGGAGCAAAAGCAAAAACACAGCTCATTAACATAATAGAGTCAGCCAGCGACGGGAAGCGCAGTTCGATGAGCGGATGAAGCGGAAGATCAGTGTTTTCTCTCTCGATCCATCGTGATTCGTTATTCTTGGCAGTGCTGTGCAGGGATCTTTTAGCTGCCTCTGTATCTCCCTCGATCCATCGTGATTCGTTATTCTCGGCAGTGCTGTGCAGGGGTCTTTAGCTGCCTGTGTATCTCCCTCTGGAATGAGGTTTGGGTCATGCTGGGCATGTTTATGTTCCAAGTTTATGTTTTATCTTTAAAACTCTGACTTTATTTGGCTACCTGCCTGTGACTGAGTATAGCCTATATTTTTAGTTTATTCCCAAATGCCCACAATATTAGCATTACTATTTTGTGTGTGCATCCACAGCATATCTTATCTGTTATTATGCTAATGACGTGTGGGGTAGATTAAAGCAAAGCAGAATTCTAGACTGAAAACAGTGTCAGTTGAGTGCTTGAGCCATGTTTTTTTGTTCTCTTATGGTAGAGAAGTTTGGCATGAGCATTATTTCTCAAAATAGTGATTTCTTTATCTAGGAGAAGAAATACCACTTGCAGGAGAGGGTTGACAAAGTAAAGAAGAAAGTGAAAGACGTGGAGGAAAAGTCCAAAGAATTTGTTCAGAAGGTGGAGGAGAAAAGCATTGACCTTATTCAGAAGTGGGAGGAGAAGTCCCGAGAATTCATTGGAAGTTTTCTGGAAATGTTTGGTCCGGAAGGAGCACTGGTACGTTCTTCCCCACTGGACAGTGTAGGGAGATCCCATGTTGTGGAAAGAATTACAGAACCATCGAGCAGAAAGGGACGTCGACAGTTAAGGAGTGATCTAGTCTAGTCCCCTTATCTGGGCAGAACTATCTTTCAACGGTCCCCAGCAAGGTTTTTGAAACCTTTACAGAAAGAGGTTACACATTCTCCTAGATAATTTTGCCAGCTCTCTATCAACCTTGAAATCTGGTGACAAGATAAGCAAAACGCCTTGCCCAGCTTTTATTTGTGGTATGATTTTAGATAGAAGGAAAGGAAAGAATAAAGAATAATAAAAAGAAAGCAGCCTCCACCCCAAGTAGCTGCAGCGTGAACCCCAGGTAAGGGGAATTCTGTCTTTGAGGAGTGGCAGTCTTTTCAACCAGATAAAAGATTGAGCAAGTGAGTCCTAGGTTAGATATCAGGAAGGACTGTCTGTGAAGGTGTTTGGAAAGATAAGAATAATCCTAGAACAGATTATTCGGGAAGAATGGGGAATTTCCCGGGTAATGATAGCAGGTGAGAACCCTTAAATCAATAGTACAGCATAGACTGCCCTAGTCCCAGATGCTTCAGCGATGATTCAGTAGGATCCACCGTATTGTTTCTAACTCTTCCTTTCGGTTTCTCCAGAAACACATGCTGAAAGAGGGGAAGGGCCGGATGCTGCAGGCCATCAGTCCAAAGCAGAGCCCCAGCAGCAGCCCTACTCGCGAGCGCTCCCCCTCCCCCTCTTTTCGATGGCCCTTCTCTGGCAAGACTTCCCCACCTTGTTCCCCAGCAAATCTCTCCAGGCACAAGGCTGCAGCCTATGATATCAGTGAGGATGAAGAAGACTAATTTTTCCTCCCTCCTTTCCTCTCCTCTCCCTCTGTCCCATTACCTTCAAAGCTCTCTGTTGAATTCCAGACTGTGACCCCAACACTAAACAGCTACAAAGGAAAGACAACTGGGGCAAGAGGACCTAGGACTGGGGAAACCAGAACAGCCTGTCCTCCAAGTGACATCACTCACCCACACGAAGGAGGGGGCTGCACCTTAGAAGCCTGCTCTGCATCCATTTACCCTCCCCGAGGGCTTTGTTTCACTGTTTATGTTCACGTGATCTCAACAGGGAAATCGTCATTTTTATTAAGTTTTTTTAAAATTAGTCTTTCAAATGTAGAACTAATTTTTTGCCCGAGGAGTGGGCAGAAGAAGGAGGTAGTGTAATACGCAGAGGCCTTTTCTTCCCAGTACACTATAGCATTTGCCTTCCGTTCTGAAGTGAAGTGGCTTGCCAAGTCCTTCACAAAATGAGCCATGCTGGTGGGTAATCTGTGGAGAAATATCTTAGTTCTGATTTCCTTAAGAAAAAGCTAAAAGCCGAGTTACAGTCACAAATCCCCTCAACGTACTGCTGTCACCAGTGTCATTGTGGCTGTAGGAAGGAGATCTGAGCCTAACTTGTCTTACTCCCTGAGGAGTTTCTTACTGGACCCAGTGGGGCCCATGAAGACACTGACGGGGATACTGGAAGCAGACCCATGGCATCAGCTGCAGTTTCTGCTGTGTTCATCTTCTCAGAAAATTCTGTGACCCGCTTCTCTGGGAGCTTTTGTGAGTCTCTTTCCTGCCATCTACCTTCAAAGGAAGGAACACTTTTCGGGTTACGAGGATGAGGAGAGGAGCGGGACAATACTCAGTCCCATGCCAAGTCAGTTGAGATTTGTTTCCTACTGGGAGGAGTGCCTGGCCCTGCTACTCCTATTTGAATGTTATTAATGTTACCTAGCCTTTTGCAGAGGATACTTTGTAAATGTCTGCCATCGGAACTTGATGTCAATCCCTTTTGGTCATAGCCATATTGAATAGAGAGATTTGCACAGAATGTAGAAGCAAAAGCATAGGAAACACCTTCCTTTCTGAAGCAACAGCCTCATCATCTTGACCTCTGTCCCTCTTAAGAACATTCTTCACCGGAACCAGAGCTCCACAGAGTCTTTCTTTTCCTCGGAGAGCCGTGGCTGGCAGGGACCTCCCTCCGCCGCCCCTCCAGCAAGCCACAGAACATGCCCTCACGGGACAAGATGTGGTAGGTTTTCTCCTTTTCTCCCCACTTCTCACACACGCCTGGTGGTTGTGGTGCCATCTCCGTGTTAGCTTGCCTGGGGGATTCAACACTTGAATTTCCAATAGAAGGATGCTAACGCCTAACACCTGCGCTCACGCCTGACACCTGCCCTCACGCCTGACACCTGCCCTCACGCCTGACACCTGCGCTCACGCCTGACACCTGCCCTCACGCCTGACACCTGCCCTCACGCCTGACACCTGCCCTCACGCCTAACACCTGCCCTCACGCCTGACACCTGCCCTCACGCCTGACACCTGCTGTTGAGCATGATCTAACTTTCAAAGCCCTGGCCTCCTGTCTCCTTAGCTACTTAGCTACATGGCCTAGCAGATCATCAGCCATCAGTAATCCTGTGGCTAGATTCAGGGGAAAATGGCTTCTGTCCAGGCCCCACCCCCCGTCACTCATAAATACCCCTTGTGGGGGTGGAGTTTTAGTGTTTTCAGCTAAGAAAACCACATTTTCTCTTTTCTTGCCTCTCCGCTAGGACTGTGAGCATCTCATAGTCCACCCCCTAAACACTTTCTGGTAACACCTGTTCTTCCGCCTGAGGGTCAGAGGCGGGAATCATTGCCTGCACAGCAGGACTACCTAGGTTCTTAAAACTTGGATCACCCAGGCCAGGCGCGGTGGCTCACGCCTGTCATCCCAGCAGTTTGGGAGGCTGAGGCCGGTGGATCACTTGAGGCCAAGAGTTTGAGACCAGCCTGACCAACATGGTGAAACCCCGTCTCTACTAAAAATACAAAAATTAGCCAGGCGTGGTGGTGCGCACCTGTAATCCCAGCTACTTGGAAGTATGAGGCAGGAGAATCCCTTGAACGGAGGCGGAGGTTGCAGTGAGCCAAGATGGTGCCACTGCACTCCAGCCTGTGTAACAGAGCGAGACTCTGTCTCCAAAACAAAACCACACACACAGAAATAAAAAGAAATAATAAAAAAAAATAAAAAATAAAAATACTTGGATCACCCAGAAAGTTAGAGCGTCACAGAGGAGAGGGAGAATGAAGCCTCTTGTTATCCTGATCGCCTATGAAAGTGACATTCCTAACTCTTCTCTTGAAGCACCGTTCTTACTGTCAAAACTGGTCACACAAGCTTTGGCCTGGAGTCCTGTCTTTGAAACAGTTGAAGTTAGTGTTTTCCCGTGCTCCCCAGCGTTATATAGTCTCATCTTTGAACTTATCTGCGCCAGCCTTCGCTCTCTGGGAATTCTGCCTGCTTCTGTCTGACTTACTCTCCCTGGGGTGGAGAGGCAGTGAAGCCTCTGCTGAAGCCCATCTACTTGGTTCCTCCAAGTGCACATTACGCAAGTGTGTTTGGATAGACAGGGAGATGCCCAGAACGTGGTTTTCCTCCCTCCCCACTGGAGCCACACCTCCTACATATGTAGTCTGGGTCCCAGATGGTGGGGCCCTCTTCCTCTGCTCTCGGTGGGCTGCTTTTGGCATGCCCTGTGCTTGGAACGGACCTGCAGGCTGACAGACCTCTGAGACTGCTAGGGCCAGCAAACATACATGTTCTTGGGAAACTCCCTTTCCCCTTTTGGTGAGTTTCTACCACCTCAGTCTAATCGTTTTTTCTGAAGCTGTTTGTTTGACTGAAGCTGAAGTCTTTTATGGTGTGGCATATTAGATACTTTGGGATAAATGTGGTCTTAGGTGCTGGACAAGCATGGGTAGACGGAGGAAGCTGTTGGAATGTTGCATAATTTGGTCATCTGTGCCTAATTAAATGAGGTTAGAGGTGTGTACACCACAACAATGCCTGGGATCTAAATCTTCAGATATTAATGTTTGAGGCTATGGAGCCGTTTCCCTGATTCCCATACAAGAAAGCAGCCAACATGGATGGGCCAAGTGTGGCCAAGATGACAGAGCCAGAAATGCTGGCCTTGGAGTAGAGCCTCCGTGTGTGAGACGTAAGAAGGCCAGAGCCCGCAACCAGAGCGGAGGAGGTGCCAGCGCAGCCACTGCCTTCCGGGGCTGGACAGAAAGCTTGCTCTTCTCTTATGCTAGACTCAGAAGCACTGAAGGATGGAGGTTGAAACTTTAGAGGACTAGAAAGGGATCATTTGTGCTGTTGCAGCTATTGCTGATAGCTAGAGCCAAAGACCATTATTTTGCTGAGGCTTGGGTGAGAAAGTTAAGGATGTGAGGAGGTTGAAAATCCTGAAGAAGAGAAAAAACAAGAGGGAGGTTGAGAAAACTTTTGATACTTTCTGATCGCCGGTAACTCCTTAGGCTGCACCTGAGTGATGGTAGTTTTTTTGGAGGCTGCACAGCTGGTCAGACCATCTCTAGACGTTCTTTCCACAGTGGTTCACAGGGCGTCGTTCTCCCTTCCTGGATTATCTTGACTATGGGTAGCTATTTTCAAGAGCTCTTTGCCTTTTTAATCCTGTTCCAGATCACTTATCCAAAATCTTTCCAAATCAATTATATTTTGCTGCTTTTCTTTAATTCCCTAAAAGCCATAGCTTCTAGATTTTTATCAGCACACAGTCTCACCAGAAGTTGAACCAATACAGGTAGAAAAAGGAAGCCCCCCATTAACATCGGGTTAATGGTAGAGCCAATGTTTTTAACTGATGGTATTTTTTTAAACTTACCAATGTAAGTATTTTTAAAGGTTCTATTTTTCAAAGTCATAACAATGATTGTTCTTGTTTTCTCTCATAGAATAGACTGCCATGGGATAAAGAGTGGTCCCTAGCTTCTATTTTTCCAAGTAAATAAGTAGAACATGTTCTTGGGATTATACCATTAAATGTTAATTTTCTTGAAGAAGAAAGATTGTTGTCTGCCAGGATTTTATGTTAGCACTCGGATTGAGGCAGAAAACGGAAGCACCAAGTTTAACACTGGGATGGCGCGGGTTGTGTTCCTGGAGGTTTGAAGTGGGCCTTCCTGCCTTTTGAGGGGAAAACTGACTGTTTTGAACATATCCTGGATTAGTTGGGTTGTTTTGTATTGAGGATCCCTAGAAGACAAGAGAGTCTTGGAAAGGGCTGCTGGCTTCGTCGTGAACGTTCGTCCCATCACCAGTGTGAGTCCGCGGGGAAGTTTTCCTCAAGTGGGGTTCAGTCTCTAATTTTCCTGTCTGTTATTAGTTTGTTCTGAGTTATTTTGGATTTTGTTCTTTAGCCAAATAAAGGCAATGTGGTCTTACCTCATGTTCCGTGTCCTGTGGTTTTTTTTGTTGTTGTTGTTTTTAGAGACAGAGTTTCACTCTCATTGCCCAGGCTGGAGTGCAGTGGTGCGATCTTGGCTCACTGCAACCTTTGCCTCCCGGGTTCAAGTGATTCTCCTGCCTCAGCCTCCCAAGTAGTTGGGATTACAGACATGCGCCACCACGCCCGGCTAATTTTGTGTTTTTAGTAGAGACGGGGTTTCTCCATGTTGATTAGGCTGGTCTCGAATTCCTGACCTCAGGTGATCCACCCGCCTCGGCCTCCCAAAGTGCTGGGAATACAGGTATGAGCCACCGCGCCTGGCCAGATGCTGTGTTTTGACCTGTGTGGTGCATTTTATGGATTTGGGACTTTTACTTGGACTCTCGATGCCTTTGCTTCCACACACTGATTCTCTCCTCAGAAATCAAGCTCCATGACCACAGCATCAGGAAATTCCTTTTGTAGCTTGTCACCGAAGACTCAAAAACCATTGTCCCACCAAGCGAGGCTGACCCAGACCCCAGGGCCCCATGGGGTTGGTGCTCTAGTAGCACATCTGCCAGGGAAAGGTCACCTTCCATCTGTTCTCCAGAGGCTCCTGGCTTCTTGCAGACTTTGGGCTGGTACTGTTTTGCCTCACCAAGTTCTCCTTTTCTTATATCAGACACAATACTATATACTCTTCTTTTCATCTGCTTTAGGAAAGCTCAGTAAGCTTTCTTTTATTTTTTTTTTCCAGAGACAGGGTCTGGCTGTATCACCCAGGCTGGAGTGTACAGCACAACCGTCGCTCACTGCAGCCTCAACCTCCTGGGCTCAAGTGATCCTCCCGCCTCAGGCTCCCAAAGTGCAGGGATAGCAGGCATGAGCTGCCACACCCAGCCAGCAATATACAACCTTGAAGGGCTAATAGTGACATGGACAGAGGCAGTGGGCCCAGTTACACATTTTCAGACATCATCTTGTTTATTACAAAACTTAAAACACCTTCCCCAGGCAAGATACAATTTTATCCTACACGTTGTTCACTTTCATCTGTAGAGTCAAATGTAATCTGCCAGCTTGTGTTGGCAAGCGGAATGCTTTCCGTTTGGTCAAGGTTGAGGGACAGTACAGAAATCTTATATTCTAATGAGTACAGCATCTTTTCACCACCCAAGCCATCCACCTTAGGCTTGGAGGTTCAAGTCTGGGTCTAGAGAAGAGAAAGTTTCGTACCCAACCTTGTGGTCTTTCCTTCGGTAGTACATTCGTGTCAGCACAGTCATTAGGAAGGTCTCCAGGATGAGGAGGTGGCAATTCATCACTGCAGTGTGGGGTGAAATACAGGGTAGGTTATGCTGAGTCACAGAAGTGGTATTTTACTAGCAGCCCTGGCAGAGGAGTTGCGCAACACTGTCTCCAGTTGATCCCCAAACTAGGACTTAGGGATACAAAATTGTCATAAATAACATCGGGTTAATGGTAGAGCCAGAACCAGAACTTGGCTGTCTGCTTCTGTGCTGTGAGGCTAGCATTAAAGTCCATTTCTTCTGTGTGTTCCATCAACATGGGCTTCTGTTTTTTAACCACACCCATTCCTCTCCCCTGAGGACTGAACCCATGGCTTCCTGGGTTGGCCCTCAGGGCTGGCCTCAAGCTGTGGGGTTTCCCTTCTCTTCTGTGTGATCAGAGAGGTCATCCTTTCCTCAAAGCCATTGTTGGCATTTCCCGGAGATCCCTTCTGAATACTGAGCAGAAGTCAGGCCGGCCTAATGTCTGTTCTGAGGCCCTTTCTTTCCTGACTCTCCCCGTCTCATCCATCCCACGATGGGATAGGAGCCTTCACGTGCTCACCTTGAGACCTGGTTTTAGAGGAAAAGGGAGGCGAACAAGCAATCTGCCCGCCGTTGGCCAAGACTGAGAAGATGGCGGGCTGTAGGGCAGTCAGGATGAGGAGAACCTGCGGAACATAAAAGACAGGCAAGGGTGGGCTAGGCCTGCTCTCACGGCACAGAGCCAGCCAGCCCACTGCTGGGCCTTGCCCTTCCACAGGCAGGTTCCACCCACCACCAGATCTGTGCAGTCACAGAGGCTTGAGGCTGTCACTTCATTAAAAATCTGTGGGATTTTCATCTTCAGGCAAATGACGTTTTCATCTTCTACCCACTATTTTGTTAGAGTGTCTGACAAGATACAAGAACTCATTTTAAATTCCCTTTCTCAGCCTTGGCTAGCAGTGAGCACTTACTGATAAAAAGATGGGTGAGTAGAGAAGTCACTCCATCTAGCTCACGCGCCTGAGGTCCCTGTTCTAGAATAATGGACAATTCACCATGAAAACGCCCTGTGAAAACTGCCATGCCAGGGACCGCAGGGAGAGGGCACTGGGGAACGTGTTTCATGGGCGCCGGGACTGCAGGGAGAGGGCACTGGGGAACGTGTTTCATGGGTGCCGGGACCGCAGGGAGAAGGCACTGGGGAACGTGTTTCATGGGTGCCGGGCTTCAGCTGGGGAGATTTCAGTTCTAGAGATGGATGGAGGTAATGGCAGTACAACGATGTGAATGTACTTAATGCCACAGAACCTTACACTTCAAAATCATTAACGGCATATTTTATCAAGATTTCACCACCATAAAGAAGGCGAAAGATAAGAAGAAGAAGATCACTGTCCAGAGGCCCGGAAGCACGCTTTATCTTAGTACTGCCCTCCCTGAGTACGCTGTGTGGAAGCCTCAGCTGCTTCGAGGCTGGCGTGGCTTGCCCAGGCTGCCCCACATTAACCATGGGCAGGCTCGGCCATCACAGGGCTTTTATCTTTCGGCCTGGTCTCAAGTACATCTGGGACCCAGAACCTTTCTGCCCCTTCGATCCCTGACTCGTTCCGGGGACTTCTCTCTCTGTTCCCATAGCCTCTTCCATTCTACCTACTGTGTGCCTGGAAGTTCACATTCGGGAGGCATCTGCATAGATCAAATGAGAACGTATGTGAATTCACTCTGTTAACTGTAGGGCAGTCATTATGCCTTGGGAGTAGAAGACCAGCAAGGAGACAGGATGGAGAGAGAAGGAGACCAAGACTGGGCTAGAAGTCATTGCATTTGGTGGAAAAGGCATCTTTGGGGTTAGAGAATGCAGCGCGTAGAAGGCTGGCAAACATGCCTTTGAGAGAATTTTCAGAAGCGGTGTGAAGATGAAGGTCAGGGTAAGGAGAAGACAGATGTGTGCAGGAGTCAGACATACCTGGGTGTAAATTCTAGCCCCATCCCTTATGTGCCTTTGAGCAAGAACATCTCTGGGTCTGTTTCTTCCTTTGTAAAATGGGAATAATAATGACTCCTAGGGTTGTGAAAATTTAAGTGTAACGTGTGAAAGTGCCTCGCAGGTGGTGTGGGTAGTTCCTGTAGCTGTGCTAGTGCTGCTGCTGGTGTTGATGGATTATAGGAGTTTAGGAAGTCATAGGTAGAAAAGGAAAGGAAGAAGCAAGGGTAGACAAATTTAAGGTTTGTTAACATACGTGTTATAGGTGAAATTGTGTCCCCCAAAAAGCTGTGTTGAAGTCTTGCCCCCAAGTACTTGTGACCTTGTTTAAGAACAGTTTGTTTCATATGTAATTGGTTAAGATGAGGTCGTAATGGAATAGGGTGGGCCCTTAGTCTGATTTGACTGGTGTCCTAAAAATAGACGAGACGGGTGGGTGCAGTGGCTCACGCCTGTAATCCCAACACTTTGGGAGGCCAAGGCAGGTGGATCACCTGGGGTCAGGAGTGTGAGACCAGCCTGGCCAACAGTGAAACCCTGTCTCTACTAAAAATACAAAATTCGCTGGGTGTGGTGCTGCATGCCTGTAATCCCAGCTCCTCAGGACACTGAGGCAGCAGAATTGCCTAACCCAAGATCGCACCACTGCACTCCAGCCTGGGTAACAGAGCAAGATTCTGGATTCCGTTTCGAAAAAAAAAAAAAGACACACAGAAACACGTGGGGAGGATGTCATGAGACAATGGAGGCAAAAACTGGAGCGAAACAAATGCTGGTCAAGGGTCACCCAGGACTCTGCTGGGAACCACCCGGAAACAAGAGAGGCTGGAGACCCCCGCAGGGCTCAAAGGGAGCCCCAGGACTCCGCTGGCAACCACCGGAGACAGGAGAGGCTGGAGACCCTCGCAGGGCTCAAAGGGAGCACGGCCCTGCAGGCTCCTTGCTCCCTGACTGTGGGCTTCTAGCCTGCAGCACATGAGACAAGACGTGTCTGTTGTTTCAAGCCATCTAGTTTGTGGTATTTTGTCGTGGCAGCCCTGGGAAACAATTCCAGCACAGAAAGACAAAAAGCGGGACGCACAGGAAGCATTTTCCAAATCTCTTGGGAGATCTGAGACTTACGAAAAAAATGCCCGGGCCAACTTTTAGCCTTTGTTGTTCTCACCTCCTAACCCCAACCATTTGTAGGTCTGTTATGAAACATCTTTTCTCCCCCAGGGCGTAGTTACCTGGAACAGGGCAAATTTGGCTCCCATGCTCTGCTCACCCAGGTGTAGCCTGGCTTGCCGGGAAAGGATGCCCAGGGTCCAGAGAGCCAGCAGTGTGGACACGCCGAGGAAAGTGTTGATCCACAGAGCTGTGCTCGTCTCAGAAATCTGGTGGCAACAGAAAGTAGTCAGTGAGGCAGGCAAGCTTTCTCTCCCTCTCTCTTTCTTTTTAAGAGATGGTGTCACTCTATCACCAAGCCGATGGCAGTGGTGCAATCATAGCTCACTGCAGCGTCACACTCCTGGCTCCAGTGGTCCACTAGCCTCAGGCTCCTGAGTAGCTGGGACTACAGGTGCACACCACCATTCCCAGCTAACTTTTGTTTCGTTTTTTTAAAATAATAGAGATGGGCCAGGCGTCGGGATTCACACCTATAATGGGATTCACACCTATAATCCCAGCACTTTGGGAGGCCGAGGTGGGTGGATCACCTGAGGTCAGGAGATCGAGGTCATTCTGACTAACACAGTGAAACCCCGTCTCTACTAAAAATACAAAATTAGCCGGGCATGGTGGTGCATGCCTGTAATCCCAGCTACTCAGAAGGCTGAGGCAGGAGAATTGCTTGAACCCGGGAGGTGGAGGTTGCAGTGAGCTGGGATCGTGCTATTGCACTTCAGCCTGGGCAACAGAAGAGAAACTCTGTCTCAAAAAAAAAAAAGAGAGACGGGATCTCACTGTGTTGCCCAAGCTGGTCTCAAACTCCTGGCTTCAAGTGATCCTCCCGCCTCAGCCTCCCAAAGTGCTGGGATTACAGGTATGAACCACCATGCCCAGTCTAATTTTAGAAAAAGGGTCTCACTATATTGCCCAGGCTGGTCTTGAACTCCCACTCTTGAGCCTCGTGACCTCGGCCTCCCACCTCGGCCTCCCACCTCGGCCTCCCACCTCGGCCTCGTGAGCCATTGGGATTGCAGGCATGTATCACGGCACCTGGTGCTTCCTTCGATCTCTCCTCTCCCATGGCAGGAAAGGTAATGAGCAAAGCCCCAGAGCCTGGGCCTACTGCAGTTCTTCCTCTCCCTGGCAGAGTCCCTGAGCCTCTGTGCTCCCACAGCCACCCTTTTCTGGGGCCCTCTGTCAAGGGGTGTTGGCTCTGGCTCTTCCTTTTAGAACACAAAGGTGCTAAATGAGCCTTGGGCTGTGCTGCCCCTTCCTCCCGGCTTACGTCTGCTGGGTCATAGATGCCGTCGGGGATGAGAAACAGGCCCACCAGGCTGAGCGTTATCTTCAGGAAGGCGTATTGGAAAGGACCCAGCATCAGCAGCTGAAGCTTCTTCCTGTGCGGGGAAGAGGGTTAGGAACACAGGCCGCAAACCAGCTGTCCCAGGAAGACCCCCCCGCTCCTCACTGGGCTCCTGCGCCGAGGCTTGGCTGCCACCATAAACACCAACCAGGTTAAGTGGGTGGGGACGGAGGAAAAAACCAGAATGTTGAGAGTGCTGGGAACCCTCTTAGTCTTGCGCTCACCTCCAGACCAGAATGCTGTCTTTGGAGCGAGGTCTGGGAATGTGACCTCAACCTCATTCACCAAAGTGGGCAGAAGGGGCAAGCAAGCGAATGGCCCAAGTCCAGTTTTCTCTGTGTGGCTAAGGCTTGCAGGGTGCAGTTAAGTTCAGTGATGAGAATTTAGGAGCTCTCTTTCCTCTGCTCCCCTGTCCCCTGAGGTTGGTGCCCCTAAGTCCTAGCTGTGGGATGCCCACCCTTCCGTCACTAGCTTTGGCCCATTCACGCCTAATTCCCAGAGCCTTGAAGAGGGCTAGGGGGCCAGAAGAGGCTCCCCAGCTCCTGGAGGAGGCACCTTGGCCCTGCCTCACCTGGTGAGCAGCAGCCGCGGACAGCAGGGGCAGCAGCAGCAGCAGGGGCCTGTGTGGACCATCATCGGGGTGTCCCTCAGCGTCCTCAGCACTGCCTCCTTTCCCCCAAAGCCTTCCACCATGACCAGCATCAGCAGGTAAAAGCACACGGCATAAAACCTGGGGTGGGGAGAGAAGGGGGCCTACAAGGTGGGGGCACGCTGCAGGGTCACCCCTTTGCTGCTGGAGGGAAAGACGGCAGGGACAGGCGGGGCTCACCGAGGGGAAGAGGTAGGGCTGGGCATTCTGGGTGTGTTCCCCAAGAGGAGCGAGGGAGAGGAGACAGGACAGGACTGGGAGAGGGGGAATTTCAGACTGTGGGAACAAAGGGCTGGCTGAGGAATGTGCCAGATGTGAAAGCGAGGCATTCCCTGAGCAGAACCAGGAGTGCAAGATCCCCGAACTAGCACAGTTTGGGAAGGGCCAGACTCATGGTCAGCTGGGATCAAGGACACGGACTCTGGAGTCCTGGTGAGCGGGAGCAGAGGGGCCCTCGGAGGGGGAGTGAGGCAGGACACTCACGAGGCGATGGCCATTTCCACCAGAAACAGGGAACGAGGGATCCAGAGACCAAAGCAGCAGAACACAGACACCACCTGTTGAGAAGGGGCAGGAGCAGGTGAGGGCGGGAGGGAGACCGCTGAGGCTCCTGAAACCTTTCGTGGCACCGGCACAGAAGGCAAAACCTATACATTTAGGCAGCGTTCCTTAAACGTTGCCAGCCGGAAAAAGGACTAATTAAATCAAGCAAACCAAGGACCTGTGTAATGGCTGTGGGAAGGCGTTTCAAACGCCTCGACATAAGGATGGAGCTGAGTGTGACCCCGTGGAATGAGACTTCCCCACACGGGAACCACGGCCTGCCTCTACAGGAAGGAAGCTCTTTTAATAGCAATACTGTGGCAGGGAGCAGTGAGTGAGGCCGCTGGTGGGCTGAGCAGGTCTCCAGCTGTCTCCGCAGCCCTTAGAATTCAAACACTGCATCCCACAGCCTTCCAAGCGGAGGATCCTTACTGCAAGGGGAGGTCGGATTGCAAACCTCCGTCCTCAGCGGGCAGTGGCAGGAAACTCTTCGCGGAAGTGACTTGCTGAGTTTAGAGGAATTCTGACATTGGTCTCTGCCTCCGTTTCAGTTCCCCCCGCAGGGCAGCCCCAGGGCCTCACCGTGGGTGCCGAGCTATTCCAGAGCAGAGTCCGCCTCTTGATGGGGCAACGGGTGTTCTTGTACAGGTAGACGGCATCCTCCAGGAAGATGGCAATGGAGCCCAGCACCAGCAAGGTCATGATGCTGGTGAGGGCAAGTTCCACAGGGCCCAGGGCTAGAGGAAGAGACAGAGAGCTGACGACCAGGACTGAGCAGGAGAAGGTGTGGGCTTGTTCCCTCGGATCGAAGTGGCCTTACTGGATCTAGGCTCTCACCCGTGCACAGGAATGATGATTTTTTAGACTTTTTTTTTTTTTTTAGATGGAGACTTGCTGTGTCACCCAGGCTGGAGTGCAGTGGTGCAAAATCGGCTCGCTGCAACCTCCGCCTCCCGGGTTTAAGCAATTCTCCTGCCTCAGCCTGCCAAGTATCTGGGGTTACAGATGCCCACCACTATACCCGGCTAATTTTTGTATTTTTAGTAGAGATGGTTTTCTCCATGTTGGCCAGGATGGTCCCGAACTCCTGACCTCAAGTGATCCACTCGCCTCGGCCCCACAAAGTGCTGGGATTACAGGCCTGAGCCCCCGCGCCTGACCCCAATTCACTTTTCCATCTCCAGTGCCAGGTGTTACACTGGCAAATGTAGATCAATTAACATAATTGAAGCAGAATGTAATTTATGGGACATTCTGGAGCTGTTTAAGTTGATTTCGCCATAATTATATGGTGAAACCAAGACATCAGGAGGGTACTTTTTTGTGGGGAGGACAGGGTCTCACTCTGCCACCCAGATTGGAGGGCAGTGGTGCGATCGTAGCTCACTGCAACCTTGACCTTCCGGGTTCAAACCATCCTCCAACCTCAGCCTCCCAAGTAGCCTGGGACTACAGGGGTGCACCACCACCACGGCCGGCTAATTTTTATGATTTTCTGTAGAGACGGGGTCTCACTACGTTGCCCAGACTGGTCTCAAACTCCTGGGCTTAAGCAGTCCTCCCACCTTGGCCTCCCAAAGTGCTGGGATTACAGGTGTGAGCCACCACACTAGACCAGGGGGAACTTCAACAAAAGAGAAATGGATACAAATAAAAACCCCAAGGACACCTGACCCAAGCTGGCCTCATGCTTGGTCTTACATGAAATATAGTCCATTGGTTCTCAAACTTTCATGGATATTGCAATCATTTTGGGAGCTGTTAAAAAGCAGCTAGCTGGCCGGGCGCGGTGGCTCATACCTGTAATCCCAGCACTCAGGGAGGCCGGGCGCGGTGGCTCACACCTGTAATCCCAGCACTCAGGGAGGCCGGGCGCGGTGGCTCACGCCTGTGGTCCCAGCACTCAGGGAGGCTGGGCGTGGTGGCTCACACCTGTGGTCCCAGCACTTCGGGAAGCTGAGGTAGGCAGATCACTTGAGGCCGGGAGTCCAAGACCAGCCTGGCCAACACAGCAAAACCCCACCTCTACTAAAAACACAGAAATTAGCCGGGTGTGGTGCTGCCTGCCTGTGGTCCCAGCTACTCGGGGAGAGGTGGAGGATGCAGTGAGCCAAGATCACACCACTGCCCTCCAGCCCGGGTGACACAGCAAGACCCTGTCTCAAACAAACAAACAAAAAACAACAAGAGGAGGAAAATGTCTATAATACTGAAAAAAGTTAGCAATGTTTATGTTTGGGTGATGGGACTACGGATGATTTGTGTCTTCTTTTCTATCTTCTTACTTTTTTCTATCTTTTCTGAGTATTCTTTTTTTTTTTTAAACAAATTTATTTTCTCACCGTTTTGGAGGCGAGAAGTTCAAGATCAGGGTGTCAGCAGGTTTGATTTCTCCTGAGGCCTCTCTGCTCCACTTGCAGACAACTCACCTCCCCTCCCCTCCCCTCCCCCTCCCCCCTCCTCCCTCCCCTCCCCCTCCCTGCCTCCCCTCCCCCCTCCCTCCCTCCCTCCCCCCTCCCCTCCCCTCCCCTTCTTTTCTTTCTTTCAACGAAATTTCACTTTGTCACCCAGGCTGGAGTGCAGTGGCCTGATCTCAGCTTACTGCACCCTCCACCTCCCAGGTTTAAGTGATTCTCCTGCCTCAGCCTTGCAAGTAGCTGGGTCTACAGGCACCTGCCCAGCTAGTGGAGACAGTTTTCACCACGTTGGCCAGGCTGGTCTTGATCTCCTGACCTCAACTGGTCTGCCCGCCTCGGCCTCCCAAAGTGCTGCGATCACAGGCGTGAGCCTCCGCGCCCGGCCTAAACATTAACTAATAAACCATCACAGAGAAAGCCCATCGCTAACTGGGATCACAGGCGTGAACCTCCGCGCCCGGCCGACACCCACATTTCTACTGTGTCCTCACACGGCCTTTTCTCCGTGTGTGAAAATCCCTAGTGTCTTTCTTTTCCAATTATTCTATAATGAATATGTATCTTATAACAAAAATAAGGCCGGGCGCGGTGGCTCAAGCCTGTAATCCCAGCACTTTGGGAGGCCGAGACGGGTGGATCACGAGGTCAGGAGATCAAGACCATCCTGGCTAACACGATGAAACCCCGTCTCTACTAAAAAATACAAAAAATTAGCCGGGCGATGTGGCGGACGCCTGTAGTCCCAGCTACTCGGGAGGCTGAGGCGGGAGAATGGCGTGAACCCGGGAGGCGGAGCTTGCAGTGAGCTGAGATCCGGCCACTGCACTCCAGCCTGGGCGACAGAGCGAGACTCCGTCTCAAAAAAAAAAAAAAAAAAAAAAAAAAAAAAAAAAACAAAAAAAAACAAAAATAAACGTTTTTTTGGAAAAGAACATATTTTTCCAAATATACAATGATGTGAAAAATTTATTTTGTGTCATGTTTACAAAAACAGAACATAAAATTATAGGAATAATATGATTTCTACAAACGTTAAATAAAAGCATAGAGAAAGGGCCAGGATTACAGGGCTCATGCCCTGTAATCTCAGCACTTTGGGAGGCCGAGGTGGGTGGATCACCTGAGGTCAGGAGTTCAAGACCAGCCTGGCCAACATGGTGGAACCCCATCTCTACCAAAAATACAAAATTAGCCAGGCGTGGTGGCGGGTGCCTGTAATCCCAGCTACTTTGAGAGGCTGAGGCAGAAGAATTGCTTGAACTGGGAGGTGGAGGTTGCAGTGAGCTGAGATCACACCACTGTACTCCAGCCTGGGCAACAGAGCCAGACTCTGTCTCAAAAAAAAAAAAGGAAATTACACTGAGATATTTGTCGTGCCTGTCTCTGGGTGAGACTGTAGATGCTTTTTTCTCTTTTTACTGTTCTGTATTTTCTTTTTTTGTTAAACTAAACCTGAATGATTTTTATAATAGAAATGTTTAATTAGGCCGGGCGCGGTGGCTCAAGCCTGTAATCCCAGCACTTAGGGAGGCCGAGACGGGTGGATCACGAGGTCAGGAGATCGAGACCATCCTGGCTAACACGGTGAAACCCCGTCTCTACTAAAAATACAAAAAAACTAGCCGGGCGAGGTGGCGGGCGCCTGTAGTCCCAGCTACTCGGGAAGCTGAGGCAGGAGAATGGCGGGAACCCGGGAGGCGGAGCTTGCAGTGAGCTGAGATCTGGCCACTGCACTCCAGCCCGGGCTACAGAGCAAGACTCCGTCTCAAAAAAAAAAAAAAAAAAAAAAAAAAAGAAATGTTTAATTAAAAAAAATTCAGACAATAGGCAAAGTCCAGACAGGAAAAAGCCAAAATTAATGCAGGTGGTTTTCCAAAACCAACGTTCCATGGTTGGGAAAGCAGGGGCCATTGCTAGAGCCTCTCTTACCCCAGCCCCGTGTGCTCATCAGCCCTTGGAGAGCGTAAAAACTGCCTTTCACATGCCCGCCAGGCCAGTCTTTCCCAGTCCTCATTTCCCTAACTGCCCCCTGCTCCGTGAAAACCTCCATTGCGGGTGACGTTTCGTCCTCCTTCCGCCCACATCAGGGCTGTTTGTATTTACATAGCTGTTTACTCGCGTATTGCCGGCTCTCCACCTTGTGGTGCAAACTCCACAGAGGCAGGGACCTTGTCAAACTTGTGCTCTGTTCTCAAATGCCTGGAGCAGTAACTGCTCTGTAACTATTTGTTGAATGAAAGCAATAGCCTGTGAGAATTCCTGTCATCATCCCCATTTTATAGACTTTTTCAGGAAACGAGGCTCAGAGAAGGAAGCACCTCGCCCAGGGTCCCACAACCTGGAAGTGAAGGAGCGGAGATTGAAGCACAGGGAGAGCCCACACTCCTGTTAACCACGACACACAGTGACTCCAGGTGTGTGTACTCGTGGACGTGGGAGAGATTTTCAAGGCAACCTGGGAGGGCTGTTCCATTTATGAAGGCGAGGGTGGGGCAGATTTTGACTGTTCAACACAAAAGGTTTTGCAGTGTCTTCTAACTGTCGCCTTTGGTACTTTAATTAGGAAAGGAAAAGTTCCTTAGCATCCATAGTCCGATACTGGGCCTGCCCATCAAACCGTCTTCTTAGGAGATGGCAGGAGATGACCTCTTCTTTTCTGGTTGAACTCAATTTCCCCCAAAGTGCATCTAAATGGATACTATGGGACAAAAGTATTCCACGGCTGAAGAATTTTTGGAAATGCATTAAAGTTAAATATGATGATTCCCACAGAGCATACTGAAATTTTTAATCTGCTAATTTACATTGTAAATTTCCAAAAGGAGGGTCTAGAATGCACCTTTTACAAAACTTAACTTTTTTTTTTGAGATGGAGTCTCACTCTGTCGCCAGGCTGGGGTGCAGTGGTGTGATCTCAGCTCACTGCCACCTCCGCCTCGTGGATTCAAGCAATTCTCCTGCCTCCGCCTCCCAAGTAGCTGGGATTACAGGTAACCACCACCATGCCCAGCTAATTTTTGTATTTTAAGTAGAGATAGGGTTTCGCCATGTTGGGCAGGCTGGTCTCGAACTCCTGAGCTCACATGATCCACCCGCCTTGGCCTCCCACAGTGCTGGGATTACAGGCATGAGCCACCGCGCCTGGTCACAAAACTTAGCTTCCTACAGAACTCTGTTTCCATGAAGGACTCCGTGGGGTTAAGTTTCTGAGACTTTGGGAAATGCTTGTCTGGCTGACCATTTTGAATATAATCATACTTACAGCAACTATTAAATTTCCCACTGTCTCTAGAATAACAAAGATTACTTTTTAAAAGAATGAAAACAGGAACATTAAATAAAAATTTGAAACAAGAGTAATCACCTGTAATCCCTGCTTTCTAACCAAAGATTATTTCCGTGATTGCATATCTGCTTCCCAGAGGTTAGGGGCACAGTATGGGGTGTTGGAGTCAGACACTTGAGTTCAAAGTAAAATGCCACTTACCAATAGCTCTATGACCATAGACAGTTACTTATCCTCTCCTTAAGCTTCTTAGCAAAGCACCTGGCGTGTAGTATTTGTTCAATAAAAAGTAGCTTTAAGGCTGGGCACAGTGGTTCACACCTGTAATCCCAGCACTTTAGGAGGCTGAGGCAGGAGGATTGCTCGAGCTGGGGAGTTTGAGATCAGCCTGGGCAACAAAGTGAGACTCTGTCTCTACAAAAATTAATAGTTAGCCCAGGCATGGTGGTGTGTGCCTACAGTCCCAGCTACTCGAGAGGATGAGGTGGGAGGATCACTTGAGCCCAGAGATCGAGCTGCAGTGAGCTGTGATTTAAAAAAAAAAAAATTGATTCAATGGTTCTTCCAGAATAATAGCTTTCTCTCTCTCTCTCTTTATTTTTATTTTTTAAATTGAGACAGGGTTTCGGTCTGTTGCGAAGGCTGAGGCTGGTGGTACAATCATAGCTCACTGCAACCTCTACCTCCCGGGGTTGCAGCATGGCCCATCATGACTGGCCTGAAATAGTTTTCTTAGCATTTAATTTTAAGTTCGAGACCAGCCTGGGTAACACGGAGAAACTCCATCTCTACAAAAAAAACCACAAAAATTAGCCGGGCTTGGTGGCAAGTGCCTGTGGTCCCAGCTACTTGGGAGGATTACCTGAGCCCAGCAGGTGGAGGGTTGGAGTAAGCCAAGCTCGCACCACTGCCCTCCAGCCTGGGTGACAGAGTGAGACCCTGTCAAAAAAAAAAAAAAAAAAAAAAAAAAAAAAAGGAACAACAGAGTTTACGAATGAAGTGAGGAGGTTTTGCCACATCCTCCCAGAGGCACATCTTCCTTTTCTGTCTGTGCCATCGCCATTGCCCAGAACTAGCACTTACACACCTAGGTCTTTACCAGATTGCCTGCTCTTTCTTTGAATTGCCTGTTTGCCACACTTCCTCTTCTCTCCCTGCCGCTGCCCTGCCTCAGACTGTTTTCCCGCATGCCGGGCCAGGGCAACAACCTCTCATTTGCATCCCTGCCTATTTCCTGCTGTTGCTGAGATGGAGTCTTGTTCTGTCGCCCAGGCTGGAGTGCAGTGGTGTGATCTCTGCTCACTGCAAGCTCCACCTCCCAGGTTCAAGCGATTCTCCTGCCTCAGCCTCCTGAGTAGCTGGGATTACAGGCACCCGCCACCATGCCTGGCTAATTTTTGTATTTTCAGTAGAGATGAGGTTTCACCATCTTGGCCAGGCTGATCTTGAACTCGACCTCAAATGATCCACCCGCGTCAGTCTCCCAAAGTGCTGGGATTACAGGCACGAGCCACCGCGCCCAGCCACATCCCTGCTTCTTAAGGCTCTTCCTATGCTGTCCATCCTGATTACTAATTAATGGCCGTGAAGCACTACTTTCATCCAGCCACTCCCAGTCTCAGAGCCCTCAGCAGCTCCTTCTCTCTGCGGGATAAAGTACAGCTCCTCTGCCAGCCCAGCGGGCATCAGGCCTCACCTCACCTGCCGAGCCCTCTCAATTGTCCCGGGTTCTTCCACCAGGATCCTTGAATCCTGCCAGGCCTCACTCCACTGGGCCTGGGGCACCCCCGACTCATCCTCTCAGCTTCCCTGTCCCGGAGGGAGGGCCGCTGGCCAAATCCTCCTGACTCTGCCTGCAGCAGGGCTTGCTGGACTAGCAGACTCAGCATGGCCTGTTCTGGGCAGCCTCGGGGTTTCTATTTGCACATGTTGCAGGAAAGCAATGTGAGAACCGTTTTCATTGTGTGAGACAAGGTTTCTCAACCTGAGCGCTGTTGACACTTCGGCCCGAATAATCTTTTTTGTGGGGGCTTTTCCTGTGTACTGTAGGAAGTTTAGCAGCTTTCCTGGCCTCTGACCATGAGGTGCCAGTAGCACCTTCCAGTGTGGCACGGGAACAGTCTCCGGACACTGCCAAGTGTTCCCTGCGGGGAGAGCTGCTGTGTAAGGGAAGGCTTGTACCGCCAGCTGCACTGTCTGAACAGGAGGTTCCTGCAACTGGATGTAGCAGCCACCTGCTGCCACAGACCACACAGTGGCCACCAGGCATCTCCAGACACTCTGACAGCTGGCGGCCGCTCTGGTTCAGATCATCTGAAATGAAGCCATACACAGCCCAAGGACAGCCCACATCTGCATACCGAGAGCTTCCTGTTGCCTGGCAAATGCATTAAATGTGCTACAGAGACATCGACTTCTCTCCAGCAGTTCACAGGTAGTCAATATGCAGCAGGAAAACAAAATAAAATGCAGGCGTGAGCCCCATTTTCTCTAAGCGTGCTCGGGCCGTGATTCTCAATGTTTCTGGTGTCCAGGAAATAAGCTGAGCCCCATCCTATGCCTTTCACTTTTCTCACTTTTTCTTTTCTGTTTTCTTCTTTTTTTTTAGTTTTGAGACGTAGTCTCACTCACTGTCACCCAGGCTGGAGTGCAATGGCGTGATCTCGGCTCACTGCAACCTCCACCTCCCGAATTCAAGTGACTCTCCTGCCTCAGCCTCCTGAGTAGCTGGGACAGGTGCCCGCCACCACGCCCGGCTAATTTCTGTATTTTTAGTGGAGACCAGGGTTTCACTGTGTTGGCCAGGCTGGTCTCAAACTCCTGACCTCAGGTGATCAGCTCACCTTGGCCTCCCAAAGTGCTGGGATCACAGGTGGGAGCCCACTGCGTCTGGCCAATGCCTTTCACTATTTTTTTTTTTTTTCCTGAGACGGAGTCTCGCTCTGTCACTCAGGCTGGAGTGCAGTGGTGCAATCTCAGCTCACTGCAACCTCCACTCCCGGGTTCAAGAGATTCTCCTACCTCAGCCTCCCGAGTAGCTGGGACTACAGGCTTACTCTACCATGCTTGGCCACCTTTTGTATTTTTAGTAGTAGAGACAGGGTTTTCACCATGTTGGCCAGGTGGGTGTCAAACTTCTGGCTTCAAGGGATCTGCCCACCTCGGCCTCCCCAAGTGCTGGGATTACAGGCGTGACCCACTGTGCCCAGCCAATGCCTTTCACTTTGAAAAGTAATTCAGTAACAGAATCTTGTTGACCAACACTGAGAGGACGCTTTTGCAGGTTCACCTATTTTTTTTTTTTAATTATTGTTTTATTCGAAAAAGTGCTTCTTGCAAAAGGGAAGCTGCAAAACAGAGACCTCTGCAACAACTACTTGTTTTTTCTTAAAGTGAAAGAATGGGTGGGATCCAAGGGATCAAAGTGGTAGATAGACGACCAGGAGCACCCCAAGTTATTTTCAGGAAACTGTGACAAAATGCAAAGGTAAAATTTCCAGTCAAGGAATTCTTCCAACAACTGAACTTGAGCTCGTCTCGGGGATCCCCACACCCTCCCCTTCAGTGGAAAAGTGTGACTTATTATTGCAACCCAATTACTCCACTACAATAAACACATCTGTCTACCTGAAAGCTCCGGGGTGGAATGAGGCAAATACCCACAAACACACACACACACACAAACCCAACAACAGAATGCCCCAGTGAGGAGAAGGGGTTTTTGGAAAAGCCTGGATCCTTTTCAGAAAGGAGGCTGGATCGTAAAACAAATCCAGCTGGTTCACCTCTGTGAAGCACGTCACCCACAGTAACCACCCTCTAGAATGCCATGCGTCCCGGGCGGATGCTGTGCAGGCCTCCAGGAGACCCGATGGGGCCTGGACCACTTGGGCACCACCTTGAGTCCCCAGATGGCGCTGGAGTCTGAAAACACGCCCCAGGTCGCGGTGCCCCAGTGTGAATGAGCTCTGAGGCCAGGTTTGTGGAGGCCCAACATGAGGGTTGCTCTCCAGAGCCAGGCTCTCGTGCTGCCCTTTTGCCCCACTGACTCCTTGAGGCATTGCCCTTCCCCAAGGCCTTAACCACGATGACGGACAGTGGGCCAGTTATTCTTCCCGGATGCCCAGGTGGACCAGCTCAGGGCCGCCTCTCCCCAGCTCCACTCAGCAATCCTGGTTTCCGTCCTCTCCGTTCCCTCTGGCGAGGGTCCCCACTCACCTCTCAGGAGCTGGGCTGCTGTGGGTGGATGAGAGAAGCAGGCGGAGGGGATGCCGTAATTGGTCTTCAGCACCTCCAGAAGATCTGCTGTGTATCTGGCGAGACACCAGCCTGTGCTCAGAACCGTGGGGGCTAGGGGAAGGGGGAGGGGTGCATACTGGACCCTCAACCACTCCTGAGCACAGGACTTTGTCTGTTGCCCTCAGGGCCTCTTTCTCTCTCTCTCTTCCTTCCCTCCCTCCCTCCTTTCCTTCCTTCCTTTCTTTCTTTTTTTTTCTTTTTGAGACAGGGTCTTGCTCTGTTGCCCAGGCTGGAGTGCAGTGGTGTGTCCTGGCTCACACAAGCAGCCTTGACCTCCCGGGCTCAAGTGATCTATTCGGCCCCCGTCCCCACGGAGTAAGCTGGGACTACAGGTGCACGCCACCACACCCAACTAATTTTGTATATTTTTGGTAGAGACAGGATTTCGCCATGTTGCTCAGACACTAGTCTCGAACTCCTGGACTCAAACTGGAACTGGGCTTGAACTCCTGGACTCCTGCCTCAGCCTCTCAAAGTGCTGGGATTACAGGTGCGCGGCCTCAGGGCCGTTTTCTTAGAGGGAGTGGAGAACTGGCCCAGGCAGGGGAGTAAGACAAGCTGCTACCTAGCTGGGGCGTGCCTGGCTGCAGTGCCTGAAGAGCCCACCGTGATTCTCTCCATGCTGGTCGGACTGCAGCCCAGGGACTGACCACTGACCAGAGAGGAAGAGCAGGATCCCAGAGGAAGGGTGAGTCCTTGCAGAGGGACGGCCCCTGCTGCTGAGGGGCGCTGCCACTTCCTCTGGGAATGCCTTCCACAGCCCCTGCTCTGGGATCTTTCTCTCCCCACGGTGGGGGGCAAGGCCAAGGCCCTGAAGTGTCACACCCTGGCCCAAACCCACGTTGTCCCTGAGGACCTAGGAACAGCCAGACCATTTTCAGTCCTGTCTCTGTGAGTGTGGCAGCCAAAGGGCTCTGGGAGGGAGAGAGGACAGGAGCGGGGACAGGCGCCGCCGCTGCTTAGCAACTGGCCCAGGGCCCGCCACCCTCACTTACCTGGGGTCAAGCTTTATCTGGGTCCTGCACGGCTCCATGCCGCTTTCTCTCCAGCAATCCCGCAGGCACCTCGGGTGAGGAAGGGCAGGCGGGGCGGGCAGGTGTGGGCCCGGGGCCGGGCAGGGGCCAGCGGAGTTCCAGAGTCTTTCCCTCTGCCGCTGTCCCTCCTTGAGCTTCCTGGGCCAACTTTTCTATCTCAGAGTTCACCCTGGAGGAATTTGATCCTCGAGGCTGGCGAAGTTCCCTGTACCTGACTCATCCCTGCCCCCAGGCGTGGTCCCTCCCACCTCTTGGACAGGTGCCTTTGGCCACCCCTTGCCCCTGGCCCGGCCCATCCTATAGGAGTTTTGTGGCGAGTCCACCCTGCCCTTCCAGGAACCTTCTGGGGTGGGGTGGGCTCACCACAAAGCTCCTGCCCTGGGTGGGGGTGGGGACGAAGTCCTCACTCCTCACCGCAGTGCTCCCTGGTCAGATGCCCCTGAAGAACCTGCTGGAACTCAGGCTCCGGCACTCCGCAGTGGGGAGACTCAGGCTGAGTCCTCAGCTGTGTTTGGCGCTGTCCGCCTGATGTGTGGAAGGGAGGACAGGCTGGAAAAGCCAGATGAGGCCGGTGTGGGTTCCCAAACCCCAGTTCATCACATCTGGACGATGGGCTCAGCCAGCCGCACGCGGGGCCGGAAGATGCAGCCGAGTGGAGGCTGTGCCTGAGAGTCCGAGTTGCAAAGTGAGATTGCTGGGCATTTTGACAGGTCTTGAAAACCTGCTGAATTATAGGCTTGCAAACAATTTTATTGGTTGATAGCTTCCCTTTTCTCTCTCTCCAAACAGATTGAAATCTCTTTGAAGGCAGACACAGCATCTTGTACTGTGGCACGCTGGTACCTCTAGGTTCCTGGCACGGAAGCTGACACATACAAAGGGTTCCTTAGAATTTGGTTGCATAGTTGATGAAAGCATAAACCCAGAGCAGCAGCAGCCAGCATCCGTCAGCATGTCTGGGGTGCCAGGGGGCTTCGCTCATTTAGACTTTACCACCGCATTACAAGGGAAGTAGTATCCTTATTCCCATTTCACAGATAAGGAGGCTGAGGTCCAGAGAGGTTAAGAAACCAGGTTGGACAGAAAGCCATGGGGTGTGGAGAACGGCCAAAAGGGCCTGGGGGAGGGGCTGTGTTGGGGCCTGGTGGAGATGGTAGGAAGTGAGAAGAGGGCCCAGAGGAGGGTGCAGAGGGTCAATTCTGGGAAGGGAGAAGGGGCTCCCTGTGCCAGGCTGGTGAGGCCGTACAAGCAGGGAAGCGGCCCCTGATGGGGTACCCGGAGGACTCCCCACTCCTGTCCCCAAACGCCTCAAAGTCTCTCCCAAGAGTCAAGCTGGGTCCTCCTCCAGTTTCCCCTCCTCCTAAAGTCCAGTTCCTGGGACAGGACAATGTCGTGAGGCCGGCGTCTCAGGGGCCAGCTGCCTCTAAGGTGGAGGTCAGGGAAGGAAGAGGCCGCCAAGGTCCCTGACCCCCAGAGGGTCACTGGCCTCAGCCCCACCCTGACAAAGACGCAGACTGACTCAGCTTCCTCCCAGCATCTCTCCAGGAACGTTCGCCAGGTCATTTACCCTGAGCCCACTGGAGGCCTTGGGTTTAATTACCCAAAGCCCTGAACTTTAGACTTCCCAGAGCTGACAACAGGGCGCTGGGGATGTTCTTAGAAACTTCAACTTCAGGACACAGTGGGGAATGGCGGGAAAGGCGGAAGGGCAGGAGGGAGCCAGAGGGACTGAGGTTGGACTGAGACTGGTGCTTGCCCGCCGGGCACCCCAGGAGAGACCGACCGGCAGGGCGTCCGTGAGGGGAGGGGGCTTCTGCCCCACCCAAGGTCTCTAGGGGGCTGTCTTCTGTACAGTGTGGCCCAGGATCCAACCAGTGGGAGGCCCTGCCTGGAGGCCGGCCCATCCCCAGCTTGGCTTGGTCAGAGAGGACGAGCTGTGGCCGCCAGGGTCTTCTCTTGGCAGTTGAGGCCTGCCAGCTGTCAGAAACTGACTTTTTAGAACCACGAAGAATAAATCCTTCTGATTTCCCCTTCTTTGGCCTATTTTTTCCCACGAAATTATATGAGAGCATCATCTGACGCTTACTGAGACAGAGGAGGGTCTTGGCTCCCAACCCCGCTAGTGCGTTCCTCCCCCCAACCTTTTTCTTTCTTCTTTTTTTTTCTTACCTGCTCATCACAAGACAGTGAAAAAATTAAGATAAGCAGCATTTCACTATAAATCTTTTGCAAAATGCCATATCCACTGATCACAGGACCTTGAAAAAATGCAGATAGGCAGTATCCTGCTTTAAATCTTATGCTTCAGGGAGTGAACTCCATTGCCTCTGTGTGCTCAAAACCAGAAGAACGACCATCTTTACCCTTGGCCTCATTACAAGACCAAAATCTCTGCCCCCGCGCGGTGGCTCACCCCGTAATCCCAGCACTTTGGGAGGCCGAAGCAGATGGATCACCTGAGGTAAGGCATTTGAGACCAGCCTGGCCAACAAGGTGAAACTCCGTATATACTAAAAATACAAACATTAGCTGGGTGTGGTGGCAGGTGCCTGTAATCCCAGCTACTCAGGAGGCTGAGGCAGGAGAATCACTTGAACCTGGGAGGCGGAGGTTGCAGTGAGCCGAGATGGTGCCATCGCACTCCAGCCTGGGTGACAGAAAAAAAACAAAAACAAAAACAAAAGCCTCTGCCAGGGAGAGGCTTGCTCGTCGTGTTCTGATGCTGCGATGTACGTGTTACCGCGATTCCTTATCCCTGTGCGTTCTGCACGCCACTCCTGCAGGAACGCTCACCTACCTCCTGAATTACCCGTGTCGCCCTCCTCAGGCCCAAGACACCACAATGCGCTCCTCTGGGGGGCCAGCCGGAGAACTCTCCCTGCAGTGCTGTCTCCCCCGTGGTGGAACAAAAGCCCCTAATAAAGCCTCGTCTGGGAAATTTGCTTGGCCTCATGCCGATTTTTATTGGAACCTGAAGAACTTGTGGTCAGTAGCAGGCTTACTTCAGTTATCACTTAAGTTTTGGTTTCCTTAATGTGAGGGTCAGTTTTGAAAAATCAAAAAAGAGGCTGGGTGCAGTGGCTCACACCTGTAATCCCAGCACTTTGGGAGGCCAAGGCAGGTGGCTCACTTAAGGTCAGGAATTCGAGACCAGCCTGACCAACATGGCGAAACCCCATCTCTTAAAAATACAAAAATTAGGCCGAGTGCAGTGGCTCACACCTGTAATCCCAGTACTTTGGGAGGCTGAGGTGGGTGGATCACCTGAGGTCAGGAGTTCGAGACCAGGCTGGCCAACCTGGCGAAACCCCATCTGTACTAAAAATACAAAAAAAAAAAAAAAAAAAAAAAAAAAAGGCCGGGTGTGGTGGCTCATGCTTGTAATCCCTGCACTTTGGGAGGCCGAGGTGGGCGGATCACGAGGTCAGGAGATCGAGACCACAGTGAAACCCCGTCTCTACTAAAAATACAAAAATTAGCCGGGCGTGGTGGCGGCGCCTGTGGTCCCAGCTACTCGGGAGGCTGAGGCAGGAGAATGGCGTGAGCTAAGATGGTGCCACTGCACTCCAGCCTGGCTGACAGAGTGAGACTCGGTCTCAAGACAACAACAACAACCACCAACCACCCTCGTATCTTCCAGTTCCCCCTCCTCCCACACGCTGGCAGCTGCGAATCTGCTTTTGATCTCTATGGATCTGGCGACTCTGGATAGTTCATGTAAGTGGAACAATATGTGGCTTTTCGTGCTGAGCTTCTTCCATTTCGCACAATCTTTTCTTTTCTTTTTTTGTGTTTTTGAGACGGAGTTTCGCTCTTGTTTCCTAGGCTGGAGTGCAATGGTGAGATCTCGGCTCACTGCAACCTCCACCTCCCAGGTTCAAGCGATTCTCGTGCCTCAGCCTCCCGAGTAGCTGGGATTACAGGTGCCCGCCAGCTCGCCTGGCTAATTTTTGTATTTTTAGTAGAGATGTTGCAGGAAACTGAGGACTGGCAAGGCTGATATGGAGACCAAGAGGATTGTTTATTTTAGGTACGCACTGGCTTAGTGGATTCGCATCTAAGAAGCTGAACATTAAACAAAGACAGAGCGGGGTTTTTACAAGCAGACTTACAATAAATAAAATAAAGGTGGTTAATCATATGATAGGTCTCATAATCTATAGCATCACTTGGGGCCTTGCGTAGCCGGTGGCTTTGTAGCTGCATTGAAAGAAAAACAAGAACTGGCTAAATACAGACATTTGTAAAACATAATCATGCTTAAGACACCTGGGAAAGGAGTAACAGTAAAAGAATTTGTCTTGGCCGGGCGCGGTGGCTCAAGCCTGTAATCCCAGCACTTTGGGAGGCCGAGACGGGCGGATCACGAGGTCAGGAGATTGAGACCATCCTGGCTAACGCGGTGAAACCCCGTCTCTACTAAAAAATACAAAAAACTAGCCGGGTGAGGTGGCGGGCGCCTGTAGTCCCAGCTACTCGGGAGGCTGAGGCAGGAGAATGGCGTAAACCTGGGAGGCGGAGCTTGCAGTGAGCTGAGATCCAGCCACCGCACTCCAGTCTGGGCGACAGAGTGAGACTCCGTCTCAACAAAAAAAAAAAAAAAAAAAAAAAAAAGAATTTGTCTTTCTTTTTTCTTCTTCAGCTTTGCTCTGGAGGGGTGGGGTGTCTGGAGCGTATTCTTTCGGCCTTGGCTTTCTGGACAGCGTTATCTTGAAGTGAGCGTGCTAGGCAGAGGAAAACTCGTTCTTTTCTTTTGAACTTTCGCCTTGCTTGTTACTTTTCTTGGAGTGAATGAATGCCTATTTATTTTTAAATGTCTGCCTCAGTTTCTTCTTTTTGAGGCCTTTTATAAAAGAAGTTTAATATGGCTCACACCTGTAATCCCAGCACTTTGGGAGGCCGAGGCGGGTGGATCACCTGAGGTCAGGAGTTCGAGACCAGCCTGGACAACATGACAAAACCCCGTCTCTACCACAAAATACAAAATTAGCCAGGCATGGTGGCACATGCCTATAATCCCAGCTACTCTGGAGGCTGAGAAGGAGAATCGCTTGAACCTGGGAGGCAGAGGTTGCGGTGAGCCGAGATCGCGCCCCTGCACTCCAGCCTGGGCAACAAGAGTGAAACTGTCTCAAAAAAACCCAAAACAAAACAAACAAAAAAGAACCCAACAAAAAAACCTAGCAATTTTCTTTCTTTCTTTTCTTTTTTTTTTTTTTTATTTGAGATGGAGTTGACTCTGTCGCCCAGGCTGGAGTGCAATGGCACGATCTCGGCTCACTGCAACATCTACCTTCCAGGTTCAAGTGATTCTCCTGCCTCAGCCTCCTGAGTAACTGGGACTACAGGCGGGCATCACCACTCCTGGCTAGTTTTCTATTTTTAGTGGAGACGGAGTTTCACCATGTTGGCCAGGCTGGTCTCAAACTCCTGACCTCAAGTGATCCACCCACCTTGGCCTCCCAAAGTGCTGGGATTACAAGGATTACAACACCCGGCTGAAAATGACCAACTTTCTTCCTATGTGTTTCTCCAAGGTCATATTTTCTCCAACAACATCAGCCTGTCAGGGGCAGGGCCTCTCGGTTCCCCAGCACGTGTAGGGGAGGGGTTTGCTGCTGGAAGTGCCTGTCACCGGAGGCAGCCACAGAAAACTGCAGACAGTTCTGCTGAAGGCCCCCAGCCTCTGTGATGTCACACTGGGCCTTCTTTCCCTTCATCCTGGGCTGTGGCTCTGAGGCCGCTGTGGCCATGGAGCTCTGGAAGCTGGGCTGGGGGAGGAAGCCTGGTGGTTCTGACCGCCCCTGGAGGTGCAGGAGGCCCAACCATGACACTCTTAATGGATGTCACGCCCCAGGTGAAGAAGGTCTATCCCCTGCCTCTGGTCCCACGTCCCTGGGTCCTCTCCAGCCTGTTTGCTGCCTTCAATGTGGTGCTGCTGCTCTTTTTCAGTGGCCTCTTCTTCGCATTCCCGTGAGTTTCCCAGGCAAGGCGTTAGGTTTCCTACAAAGTGACAGCCAGGGAAACAGAATATGATAGGATGGAGGCAGGGGAGTGCAGAAGACGGCGGGGAGAATCAGGGAAAGGGGGATATTCTGGTCTAGGGAACCGATGTGCTAAGGCACAGAGGTCAAGGGTGCCTGTGCATTTTGGGAGCTTTGGGTGGCTGGTTGTGCTGGTGACATTTGGTGGAGCCATTATGAATCTGCCCGGGTATTTGGAGCCTGGATTTTTAGATCTGGCTTTAAGGTCTGTGGGTCCTGACCTAAGTAAGCCAGGCCCTGGGCGGGGGGCTTTGGGCTGCCCCTGCTCGGGACCGAGCCTGCCTCTGGTCTCAGTTGCAGGTGGCTGGCTCAGAACGGGGAGTGGGTCTTTCCCATCATCACAGGCCCCCTCTTTGCTCTCACCTTCTTCAGTCTCGTTTCACTCAACTTCTCAGACCCTGGCATCTTACATCAAGGTGAGGCATCAGCCCCCCTGGGAAAAGGAGGTGGCACCCCAAGGGCTGGGAACCTGCAGGGGATTCCTAAACTGCTCTTCCTACCGCCCCTCCTCCAGCCTCTGGACCCCTTCACCCCACGTCTTCATTACTGTGGCCCTAGCTCCTTCCCTTCCCTTCCCTTCCCTCCCCTCCCATCCCCTCCCCTCCCCTCCCCTCCCCTTCCTTTCCTTTCTTCTTTCTTTCTGTCTTTTCTTTTCTTTTTTTTTGAGATAGAGTCTCTCTCTGCTGCCCAGGCTGGAGTGCCGTGGTGCGATCTCAGCTCACTGCAACCTCTGCCTCTCAGGTTCAAGCGATTCTTCTGCCTCAGCCTCCCGAGTAGCTGGGATTACCGGAGCATGCCACCACGCCCAGCTAATTTTTTGTAATTTTAGTAGAGACGGGGGTTTCACCATATTGGCCAGGCTGGTCTCAAACTCCTGACCTCATGAACAGCCCACCTCGCCTCCCAAAGTGCTGGGATTACAGGCGTGAGCCACTGTGCCCGGCCCTACCCCACTTCTTAGGCCACCACGGTGTAGAAAAAGAGAAGTGTTGTGTTTTCCCGGTTGCCTCAGATGCAAGGACTGGGCAGGCCAGGGCCAGAAGTCAGTGGGCTCTTCCAAACCACCGTTTGTACTTCCTCCCTTCACTACACAATGCCACTTAGAGCAGCACTCGCTGTTCCAAACGCCTGAGTTTCATACAAAACTCTCCTGGCTGGAAACCCGTCTTCCCTTTGCCATCCTCTCTGAGCTTGGACAGCTTGCTCAGGGGCAGGGGTTCCCCTGCCCACCTCGTCCCCACCCTTCTCGTGCCCCGTGATGCCTCGGAGTGACCGCAGGGCCTTCTGCTGTGCCCCATCCTCTTCCCACGCCAGGCTCCGCTGAGCAGGGCCCCTTGACGGTGCACGTGGTGTGGGTGAACCACGGGGCCTTCCGCCTGCAGTGGTGCCCGAAGTGCTGCTTCCATCGCCCGCCCCGGACCTACCACTGCCCCTGGTGCAACATCTGTGTGGAGGTGAGAGCCCCTCTACCTGTCCACCAGCCGTCGCCCCACATCTAGCTGGGACCAGGAGCCTCCCTCATACAGGGGCCAGGGCTGGGCGTGAAGCTGCCTTTCAGGACTGCTAAAGGCCAAGGGTGACAGTACCTCCCAGCCACTCTTGGTCACTCATGTGCTTCCCGCCTGCACCTGTCCTGGGAGGCTGGCCATTGCCTGCAGAGGTGCTGATATGCACAGGCCATCCACATCTGTCCTGGGCTGGGTCAGGCCAGGGGAGGAGAGGTAGCCCTCTGTCCCACCCCTGGGCTTGCTAACACGAGATACTCAAGCCCCTCAGGCTGGCTACCCGCCTGGTCTGGAAGGCCTTGCCTGTGCTTGCCTGGGTGTCCAAGGTGGAGGGTCTCCTGGCTCTGAGTGACCATCCCTCTCGTGAGCACGGCCTGCATAGGTTTACAAGTGCAGGAGGCTGGCTGGGCCAGGGTGTTACTGTCACATTCATCGAATGGATGAGAAAGTGGAGGCCCAGAGACGGTTTCCGTTCTGCCCAAAGTTCCAGTAGGATGCATCTCACAGAAGGCCAGGCCAGCCTTTTCTCTAAAGGTCTTCTGACAGGTGACCTTTATACCCCAGAGACCCAACTGTGCTCTAACGAGGGAAATGGCAGCACGAGGCATCCTGTGGCTCAGTTTCTCCCTACAGGTGGAAGCCAGTGCATGGGCCAAGGGCAGGTGGCCTAGAGGGCAGGGGGAAGGCCTCAGGATTCGGGGTGATGGAAGTTGGGCCGGAGGGGAAGCCCTCAAGCCTGGCCCCTCTCCCTGTCGCCCAGGACTTTGACCACCACTGCAAGTGGGTCAACAACTGCATCGGTCACCGCAATTTCCGCTTCTTCATGCTGCTCGTCCTGTCCCTGTGCCTCTACTCAGGCGCCCTGCTGGTCACCTGTCTCATCTTCCTGGTGCGCACGACCCACCTACCCTTCTCCACGGACAAGGCCATCTCGTATCCGCCCACGTGGGGAAGGAGAGGGAGGAGGCGGGGCCAGCCAAGGAGGGGTTGCAGAGGGCGGGGCTATGGGGGCGGGGCCAGAGGGAGAAGCCGCCTGGGAGGACCAGTCTGGGACGAGGTGAGGTGGGTGGGGCCGGGGATGGGCGGGGCTAGGAGAAGGGGCGGGGCGTTAAGCCTCCAGCGCGTGGGGCGCGGCTGCTCCCGCCTGTAATTCCGGCACTTTGGGAGGCCGAGGCGGGAGGATCGCGTCAGCCCGTGTCCCAGACCAGCCTGGGCGACACAGACCCCGTCTCTACAAACAAACAGAAAAAGTAGCCGCGCGTGGTGGCACGTGCCTATAGTCCCGGCTGCTCGGGAGGCCGAGGTGGGAGGATCGCTTGAACCGGGGAGGGAGGTCGAGGCTGCAGTGAGCTGTGATTGTGCCTCAAAAGAAGAAAAGAAAAGAAGAGAAAGAAAAAGGAATCTGGCGGGGTCATAGGGCGGCTGCTCAAGGCGGACCGCAGATCTGGACGGGCGGGGCTCGGGGCGGAGTCGGGCTTTCGCGGGGTGGGCGGGGCGAGGGTGGAGCCAGGGGACTGGGTGGGTGGGTGGGCGCCCGGGGGCGGGGCGGGGCTCGGGGCGGGGCTCGGGGCGGAGTCGGGCTTTCGCGGGGTGGGCGGGGCGTGGGGGTCCCGCAGCTCCGATCCTTAACCCGGGCAGCATCGTGGTGGCTGTGCCCGCCGCGGGCTTCCTGGTGCCGCTGTCCATCCTGCTGCTGACCCAGGCCGTGTCCGTGAGCTCGGCCGACAGCACCTACAAGGTCAAGGTACGCGGGGCCGTGGGGAGTCAGCTGGCACCTCCGGGACCTCCGCGCTTCCCGCGCTTTCTCCACTGCCCTTGGCCTGGTAGCCCGACCCTCACCCCCGATGGCGCCTCGTTAGGTCCCTCTAGACCCAGCTCTTAAGAGGCTCCAGTGGATTCTTTGAGCGATGGGAATTGAGGTGAGTAAGGCTACGTTCCACACTTTGTTGATGAGGAACCTGAAATGGGAGTAACACCCACCAGAGGCCCACGAACACTCGGAGAGGGGGCCGGTCCTGAGCTGTGTGGCGCAGACTCAGGCACTGAGGGTTCGGGGAGGACCCCATGGTAGGGTAGGACGTGCAGCTTAGGGGTTCGGGAGAGACAGAAGACAGAGCGGAGGGCATTGCAGGTGAGGGGCACACCTTTGCAAAAACTCAGGGAAGCCTGAAGTCTGTGGAATGTTGGTAGGATGGAGAGGAAACAATTCTAATTGGGGCAGAAGGTGGTGTGGGCAACCGAGTCAACTGCTTCCTTTGGCCCCATTAAAAAGGTCCAGGCTGGGCCCCGTGGCTCATGTCTGTAATCCCAGCGCTTTGGGAGGCTGAGGCAGGAGGATCACTTGAGCCCAGGAGTTTGAAAAACCAGCCTGGGCAACATAACGAAACTTCATCTCTACAAAAAATTTTAAAATTATCCAGGCGTGATGGCACATGCCTATAGTCCCAGCTACTCCAGAGGCTGAGGTGGGAGGATGGCTTGAGCCCAGGAGATGGAGGCTGCAGTCAGCAAGCTGTGATTGCACCGCTGCACTCCAGCCTGGGCAATAGAGCAAGACCCTGTCTTAAAAAAAAATGCCCAGGCTGGGTGCGGTGGCTCATGCCTGTAATCCCAACACTTTGGGAGGCCGAGGTGGGCAGATGACCTGAGGTTGGGAGTTCGAGACCAGCCTGGCCAACATGGGGAAACCCTGTCTCTACTAAAAATACAAACATTAGCCAGGTGTGGTGGGGCACGCCTGTAGTCCCAGCTACTCGGGAGGCTGAGGCACAAGAATCGCTTGAACGAGGGAAGCAGAAGTTGCAGTGAGCCGAGATTGTGCTATTGCACTCCAGCCTGCGTGACAGATCGAGACTTCTCAAAAAAAACAAAAACAAACAAACAAAACCCCCCCAGAAAGTCAGGTGAATTTAGGCTTGATGCTGAAATCATGGTACAAGAGCCAGGGTAGGATTTCTTAAAAGCCAAGTTTATTGGACGGGTGCGTGGCTCATACCTGCAATCCCAGTACTTTGGGAGGCCGAGGTGGGTGGATCACTTGAGGCCAGGCCAGGAGTTCGAGACCAGCCTGGCCAACATGGCGAAACCGTCTCTACGAAAAAATGCAAAAATTAGGCGGGCCTGGTGGCGTGTGCCTGTAATCCCACCTACTTGGAGGCTGAGACAGAGAATCTCTTGAACCCGGGAGGCAGAAGTTGCAGTGAGCTGAGATTATGCCACTGCACTCCAGCCTGGGAGACAGAACCAGACTCTGTCTCAAAACAAACAAACAAACAAATGAACAAAAACCAAACCAAAACAAAAAGTATTTTATTGAACAATAATCTACCTATGTAATACCCTTTTCTAGTGTACAGCTATGAGTTCTGACAAATGGATACAGTTCTGCAGCCACCACCATAATCAATATTTAGGACAGGTCCATCACCCCAGAAAATCAGAGATCACCACCGTAATCAATATTTAGGACAGGACCATCCCCCCAGAAAATCAGAGATCACCACCGTAATCAATATTTAGGACAGGTCCATCCCCCCAGAAAATCAGAGATCACCACCGTAATCAATATTTAGGACAGGTCCATCCCCCCAGAAAATCAGAGATCACCACCGTAATCAATATTTAGGACAGGTCCATCCCCCCAGAAAATCAGAGATCATGGTCTTTTGTAGTCGATTTCCCCCTACCTGCAGCTCTTGGCAACCACTGATCTGTCTTCTGTCCTTATCATTTTTCTTTTTCCAGAATAAATGGAATTGTTGGCTTGTGAGTCTGGCTTCTTTCACTTAGCACATACATTTGAGATTCATTCACGTTGTTGCTCATATCAGTCGTTTATTCCTTTTGATTGCTGTACGGTATTGCATTGTGTGGATGTTCAATAGATTATCCATTTACCAACTGAAGATGTTTGTGTTATTTCTAGTTTGGGAGATTATAATAAATAAAGCTGCTATAAACACTGGTGTACAGGCATGTGAACGTAAGTTTTCATTTCTTTGGGGTAAATACTTAAAGGAGTCATATGGTAATTGAATGTGGTTTTTTTGTTCGTTTGAGATGGAGTGTCACTCTGTCACCCAGGATGGAGTGCAGTGGCTCGATCTTGGCTCACTGCAACCTCCACCTCCCAGATTCAAGCGATCCTCCCACCTCAGCCTCCCAAGTAGCTAAGACTACAGGTGCCCACCACCACGCCTGGCTAATTTTTGTATTTTTAGTAGAGATGGGGTTTCACCATGTTGGCCAGGCTGGTCTGGAACTCCTGACCTCAGGTGATCTGCCTGCCTTGGCCTCCTGAAGTGCTGGGATTACAGGCGTGAGCCACTGTGTCCAGCCTGAATGTTTAACTTTGTAATAAATTGCCAAATTGTCTTCCAAAATAGCAGTACTATTTTGCATTCCTACCTGTAGTAGATAAGAATTCCAGTTGCTTTGCATCCTTACCAAGGTGTGATGTTGTCAGTTGTTTTTGTTTTTTGTTTTAGCAGGTCTAAGATGTGGCATCTCAGTGTGGCTTCAGTTTGCATTTTTCCAAAGACTAATGGTTAAGCATCTTTTCATGTTCTTTGCCATCTGTGTAACTGTGGTGAAGTGTCTGTTCCAATCTTTTGTCCATTTAAAACATTGTATTGTTTCCTTATTATTTGTTACACAAAAATCTGCTAGGATTTTCATTGGAATTTCATTGAGTCTATAGATCAGTCTGGGGAGAACTGACATTCTAACAAGATTGAGTGTTTGAATTCATGAACATGCCACACCTCTCCATTTATTTATGTCTTCTTTGATGTCTTTCATCCTTATTTTGTGGTTTTCAGCATATAGATTTTGTATCCATTTTGTTAGATTTATATGCAAGTATTTCATGTTTTTGTGCTATTGTAAGCATGTTTTTTAAAATTTCAATTTCTATTTGTTCATTATTATAAGGAAATACAATGGATTTTTGTGAATTGGTGTTGAATCCTGCCATTTTGCCAGACTCGTTTATTAGTTCCAACAGCTTTCTTGTTGATTCTACTTAGGAAATCATGTCATCTGTGAAAAAGGACTGTCTCACTTCTTCTTTTCCAATCTGTATGGCTTTATTTTTTTCTCTTCTTATTGCACCGTCCTGGACCTCTAGCACAATGTCAAGCAGGAGTGGTGAGGGTGGACGGCCTTGCCATGAGACTCCTTCGGCAGGACACTGGCTGTTCCAGGAAAACTGACGGGCAGCACTGATGCGGGAGGAGCTGCAGGTGTCCGACAGCTGGAAGGACAGAGGCGCCCGCTCTGCCCACACCTCCCATCCCAGTCACCCTGCAATCACTCCACCACACCCACGTTTGGCTCCCCCACCTGTGACTCCCCAGCTCCGCCCTTCCTCATCGCCCGCTCTGGTCTGCACGTGGTCCCTCCCCAGCATCAGTGCATCGTTTCAGCCTCTCCTGGGCAGCCTTCGCCCTTCTCACATCCTGCGGTTCTTCCTGCCCTCCCTCCTCTGGCCAGAATGCTGCCCTCCAGATCCAGGCTCTCCAACCTCCAGGGACCTTAACGTGGCCTGCGATTCACCAGGCGGGGCTCCTTCCTGCGGCCCGCAGCACCCACCTCAGGCCTTTTTCACATGCCCCAAATCTCATTACCTTCCTCCTCCATCCCCGGGTTGCAACTCCACCTGTGGTTGATAGCAAGGTCTCTGGATCCAGTTCGTACATGTTCACATCACAACTCCACAGCATACCAGCAGGGAGATCCTGGGAATATTACTTGTCATCTAGGCATCCACTTTCCCCATCTGTAAAATGGGCAGCATGGGTGAGTTCAAGACACAGAGTAGCAGCTGGTACAAGTGACTGCTCCAGATGTCGCTACTATTAATACCATTCAATTTCTTTCTCTCTCTCTCTTTCTTTCTCTTTCTTCTTTCTTTCTTTCTTTCTTTCTTTCTTTCTTTCTTTCTTTCTTTCTTTCTTTCTTTCTCTCTCTCTCTCTCTCTCTTTCTTTCTTTCTTTCTTTCTTTTTCTTTCCTTCTTTTCTTTCTTTTCTTCTTTCTTTTTCTTTTTTTGACAGAGCATCTCTCTGTCACTCAGGCTGGAGTGCAGTGGCATGATCTTGGCCTCCTGGGTTTAAGCAATTCTCCTGCCTCGGCCTCCCGAGTAGCTGGAGTTACACCATGGCCGGCCTCTCAAAGTGCTGGGATTACAGGCATGAGCCATGAGCCACCACGCCTGGCTAATTTTTTGTATTTTTAGTAGAGATGGGGTTTCACCACGTTGGCCAGGCTGGTCTTGAACTCCTGATCTCAGGTGATCCACCCGCCTCGGCCTCCCTAAGTGCTGGGATTACAGGCATGAGCCACTGCTCCTGGCACCATTCATTTTCATCACCATTTACACATGCTCCTGTTTCTCTCATCTTAAAAGCAAAGCAAAACCCTCACTTAACATCACCAGCCTCCACTCCCCCTGCTCCACTCTGATCTCCAGCAGCCCAGTCTCCTAACAGAGCTGGCAGTGCTCACGTGCTCCACTCTCTTCCGTCCCGGGCGGCTTCACGGGCCGCTGTCCTCACTGTCACACTGACGCTGCTCTCAACTGGCGGCCAAAGCCGGTGGTCAGGCCTCAGAAGCCTCTCTCCAGACCGCATACAGCAGCTTCTGAAACTGCACGGGAAGCGGCCTGTCCCCGGCCCGCAGGGCTCAGCCTCTGGCCTTCTGGGCGGCGCCTGGGTGCTGCCCTCGCTACCCTGAGGGCTGAGGCTGGTCAAGTTTGTGTCGTGTGCAGTTCCCAGCACAGTGCCTGGAACTTTCCTTTTTTTTTTTTTCTTTACGACAAGGGCAGTAGTGAGCAGCGAGGAAAGAGTAGAACAAGGAATTGGATCTGTAACTTACTGAAAAGGCGAGATAAACCACTGCTTTCAGACCAGCCCCTGGAACTTTTTTTTTTTCCTTCTTTTTTTGAGACTGACTCTCACACTGTTGTCCCGGCTGGAGTGCAATGGCGCCATCTCGGCTCACTGCAGCCTCCGCCTCCTGGGTTCAAGCAATTCTCCTGCCTCAGCCTCCCAAGCAGCTGAAACTACAGGCGTGCACCACCACACCCTACTAAAAATTTTTGTATTTTTTTTTTTTTTTTTTTTGAGACAGAGTCTGGCTCTGTCGCCCAGGCTGGAGTGCAGTGGCCGGATCTCAGCTCACTGCAAGCTCCGCCTCCCGGGTTCACGCCATTCTCCTGCCTCAGCCTCCGGAGTAGCTGGGACTACAGGCGCCCGCCACCTCGCCCGGCTAGTTTTTTGTATTTTTAGTAGAGACGGGGTTTCACCGTGTTCGCCAGGATGGTCTCGATCTCCTGACCTCGTGATCCGCCCGTCTCGGCCTCCCAAAGTGCTGGGATTACAGGCTTGAGCCACCGCGCCCGGCCTAAATTTTTGTATTTTTAGTAGAGACGGGATTTCACTATGTTGGCCAGGCTGGTCTTGAACTTGTGACCTCAAATGATCCAAAGTGCTGGGATTACAGGCATGAGCCACCACTCCCAGCCCCTGAAACATTTTTAAGGCCCCAAACTATTTCTGAAACAGTGAGCGAACCAACCACCAAAAGAATCCATAACACTTTGGGAGAGACGCAAAGACAGAGAGAGAAGCCGGAAGCCCTGATCCCTGGCGGGGAATGGGGAGAGGGGAGTTGGGTGGGAGATGGAGCGAGAAGCAGCCCACTCTGGCTTTGGTCCTGTGGAGTGTCACGCAGTTTTAGACACAGAATCGGAGCAGGAGCCCCAGGTCTGGAGACAGTGAGGGGGGCTGAGTGCTTCAGAGCTGTTGGTTTCTTCCTTTTTTATTTTTTGAGACAGAGTCTCACTCTGTCGCCCAGGCTGGAGTGCAGTGGTGTGATCTTGGCTCACTGCAACCTCCACCTTCTAGGTTCAAGCAATTATCATGCCTCAGCCTCCCAAGTAGTTGGGATTTCAGGCACCTGCCACTATGCCCGATTAAGTTTTGCATTTTTAGTAGACAGGGTTTTGCCATGTTGGCCAGGCTGGTCTCGAACTCCTGGCCTCAAGTGATCCACCTGCCTCGGTCTCCCAAAGTGCTGGGATTACAGGTGTGAGCCACTGCGCCCAGCCAAGAGCTGTTGGTTTCATTCATATCTGAAAGCATATTTTGTGGGAGAGGCAGGTACAAATGTATTGGTCAGTCTTCGCTGGGCGTGGTGGCTCACGGTTGTAATCCCAGCACTTTGGGAGGCTGAGGCAGGTGGGTCACGAGGTCAGGAGTTCGAGACCAGCCTGGCCAACAACAGTGAAACCCCATCTCTACTAAAAATACAAAAATTAGCCGGGCGTGGTGGTGGGCGCCTGTAATCCCAGTTACTTGGGAGGCTGAGGCAGGAAAATCGCTTGAACCCGGGAGGTGGAGGTTGCAGTGAGCCAAGATCACGCCACTGCACTCCAGCCTGGGCGACAGAGTGAGACTCTGTCTCAAAAAAAAAAAAAAAAAAAGTATTGGTCAGTCTTATTAATTTATTAAAGATCATTCCTTTAAGCATTTTTCTATGCCTCATATACAATCAACTTTTTTCTATGCCTCATATACAATCAACATTTTCTATGCCTTATATAAAGCTAATCAAAATTTATTTCCCTAATGTCGGGTACAGTGACTCACACCTGTAATCCCAGCCCTTTGAAAGGCTGAGGTGGGAAGATCTCTTGAGGCCAGGAGTTCAAGACCAGCCCGGGCAACATAGCCAGACCCCATTCCTACAAAAAAATTAAAAATTGGCTAGGTGTAGTCGTGCATGCCTGTAGTCTCAGCTACTTGGGAGACAGAGGTGGAGGATCCCTTGAGCCCAGGAGTTTGAGTTTGCAAGGACCTATGATCCCTCCACTCCAGCCTGGGCAACAGAGCCAGACTGTCTCACTGAGGCAGGCGGATCACCTGAGGTCAGGAGTTTGAGAGCAACCTGGCCAACATGGTGAAACCCCGTCTCTACTAAAAATACTAAAATTAGCTGGGTGTGGTGGCAGGTGTCTGTAATCCCAGCTACTTGTGAGACTGAGGAAGGAGAATCACTTGAACCTGGAAGGCAGAGCTTGCAGTGAGCCGAGATCGCACCATTGCCCTCCAGTCTGGGCAACAGGAGCAAAACTGCGTCTCAAAACAGACAAACAAAAACAAAACAAAGTAAAACAAAAAAAGGCCAGGCGCGGTGGCTCACGCCTGTAATCCCAGCACTTTGGGAGGCCGAGGCGGACGGATCACGAGATTGGGAGATCGAGACCATCCTGGCTAACACGGTGAAACACCGTCTCTACTAAAAATATAAAAATTAGCCAGGCATGGTGGCGGCGCCTGTAGTCCCAGCTACTGGGGAGGCTGAGGCAGGAGAATGGTGTGAGCCCAGGAGGCGGAGCTTGCAGTGAGCCGAGATTGCATCACTGCAGTCCAGCCTAGACGACAGGGTGAGACTCCGTCTCAAAAAAAAAAAAAAAAAAAAAATATATATATATATATATAAATTTTAAAATTCTGTCAATATATTTTTAGTTTTCCTAGAGACAGGGTCCCACTCTGTCATTCAGGCTGGAGTGCAGTGGCATAATCACAGCTCACTGCAACCTCGAATTCCTAGGCTCGAGGGGTCCTCTCATCCCAGCTCCCAGTGCACCTGTGACTAGAGGTGCACATGCCACAGCCACCTAACTGTTTTTATTTTTTTAGAGATGAAAGCCTCACTATGTTGCTCAGGTCGGTCTTGAACTCCTGGGCTCAAGAGATCTTCCCTTCTCCACCTCCCAAAACGCTGGGATTACAGGTGGGAATTACCATGCCTGGCCAAAATTCCATAAATTTAATCAAAATCTTCTAAATGACTAATACAATACCAGTTTTTTTTTTTTTTTTTTTTTTTTTTTAGCTGGAGTGTCGCTCTGCCTCCCAGGCTGGAGTGCAGTGGCAAGATCTTGGCTCACTGCAAACTCCACCTCCCGGGTTCAAGCGATTCTCCTGCCTCAGCCTTCCCAGTAGCTGGGATTACAGGCGCCGCCACCACGCCCGGCTAATTTTTTGTATTTTTAGTAGAGATGGGGTTTCACCGTGTTAGCCAGGATGGTCTCCAACTCCTGACCTCAAGTGATCCATCTGCCTCGGTCTCCCAAAGTGCAGGGATTACAGGCGTGAGCCATCTCACCCAGCCAATACGCTGCTTTTACATGCTTTAAATACCTTAAAGTCGGCAGAATCTCAGCTAGTGCGAGGATGCGTGTTGCCCTGTGGTGACAGTGAGTGGCGACAGTGAGTTGTTGTGGAGCCGTCCAGAGTTTTCCCCCCTGGAGTGAGTGCCAGCTGCCCTCGCGTGGAGTCCTGGTTCCTTTGGTGGAGGACAGTGTTGAAAATCTCAGCCTGCGGCAGGGACGGGGGGCATGGGACACGGGGGAGTTGGTGGTGGGCAGAGACGCTGCTGGGCCAGTGTCAGTGACAAAACGTGACAGCGAAGGCTTTTGAAGTCAGGTGAGGCCCAGCCTGCCCTGGGGAGGAGGGGGAGTTCGGGAGGGGGTGAGGCTGATGGGTAGAGTGAGTGGGTGAAGGGGAGAGAGGAGGGAGAAAACCTGGTCAAGGTCAAGAGTGCCCAAGGGAGGACTCAGCCTTTACCGCACTGTGTGTTCAAGGCTTTTAGCCCAGATTTTCCTGGGCCATGTGATCACGGTTAGGGAAATATGACTGGGCCTCACTCAACTGACCTTCCAGACAGTGACGTTCAGTATCTGGAAGGAGGTAGCAGGAGGATGCGTGTGGCCAGTGGAGACCAAGAGGAGGAGGATGGGGCAGTGGTCGGGGGATGCTCTCATTTTCCCGGCCTCCAGCTTGCTGCTGCCCTGGACTGAGCTCTGGCTAGCTGACCAGCTCAGGGAGGGCCACTGGGCGATGGCCCAGCCATTCCTGCTGGTTCTGAGCTCCTCTTCTGGTCTCCATCCCTCCAGTGCAGACACCTTCACGGATACAACCCCTTCGACCAGGGCTGTGCCAGCAACTGGTATTTAGCAATTTGTGCACCACTGGGACCCAAGTGAGTTGGCAAAACCAGAGGCCCAACTGGTGAGCCCTGGGGGTGGGGCAGAGGTGGGTTCCCCCGGCTCCTTCCCACAGCTCCCGGGCGCTTACACTCACAGTGCCTGCTCCTCTGGGGTTTCCTCCGGGGCGCTGGGGGCTCTGGGGCCTCCCTACTTCCTTGGCTCTGTGGGTTCTTGCCCCGTTATGGCGTAGAGGGGTGCTGCGTCTTGGACGAGGCTGGCCTCAGCTTCCTGCAGAGCCAAGCCCTGGGCTGCGTGCTTCCTAAGCTGAGGCGGGCAGGGGAGCCAGACCAGGGAGGGCAGTGGCCCCTGCATCTGGCCTGTTGCTCCCCAGGTACATGGCTGAAGCTGTCCAGCTGCAGAGAGTGGTGGGGCCTGACTGGACATCCGTGCCCAACCTGCACCCTCCAATGTCCCCCTCTGCTCTCAACCCCCCGGCCCGCCCTGGCCCCCAGCCCCAACCTCTGGGTACCTACAAACCAGGGAAGGGTCCCCGTGGGTGTGGTGAAGCTGCAGCTCCCCAGGAGGTAAGAAGTGTGTGTGCGTGTGTGTGTCTGTGTGTGTCGGCAGAGGGGTGTCTGCAGGTTGTGAGGGTGTGGGGGGAGGCCCCTGAGGTTGGGCTGACCCTGAAACTGGAGCGCTCCGAGCTTGGGGGAGGAGGGTCCTACCCTGGAGGGGCGTTGAAAGGAGGACCCAGGCCTCTAGAATATACCCAGGGGTCCCTGGAGTCACAAAGACAAATGAACGATGACTACGCCACTAATGTGCTGATTGGCCTTGGGCCAGCCACTCTTAGGACTGAGATGAGTCTCGTGGTTTATAATTTGGCCAAGGGGTGGGGGTGGTGGGAGATTCTTTTATTTAAAGGAAATGACTTGAAGCCCCATGAGACACGGAGGTGGGAGGTGGAGGATCAGGAGGCCGCTGTGGAGGATCAGGTTGCCACAGGCTGGGCAACCCCTGTGCCCCGGGGCCTCTGCAGCACATTCTGTTGTGCCAGCCCACTCCCTTTGCCTCCCGGGGCAGGAGACCTGGCACGAGCTGTGGGGCGGGGTCTTGGTGAGGGCGCTCATGCCCCTGTTCTGTGTTTAGCTCCACACCAGCCCAGTGCCCCCCCTGCTGCCGCAGGAGCCCCCAGGCGAGGTTCAGCCTTCCTCTTGCCCCGTGCACCCGCGGAGATGCCCACAACACCAGCACCTGAGCTCCACCTCCTGAATCCGCCTCCTGAACCCACCTCCTTACCTCCCACTTCCTGAGCCCTGAGTGGAAGCCTTTCTGGGCCCTGCCCTTTGCCCGCTCCCCTGGTGGGAGTGCCAAGACCCTCAATGCCCATTAAATACCCTTGCCTGCCGCTTACAGCTGTCACGCTGCGCGTGTCTGTCCTGGGTGAGGGTTTGGAGAGGCTCTAACAGGCCGGGATGGAGGAGCCAGGATCTGCGGAGTTCAGGACCCGACACCACCTGGCTCTGTGACCTTAGACAAGACACCTGACATTTCTCTCCTCCTTACAATTGGGCAACAACAGGCCGGGTGCGGTGGCTCACTCTTGTAATCCCAGCACTTTGGGAGGCCGAGGCCACCTGAGGTCAGGAGTTCGAGACCAGCCTGGCCAACATAGTGAAACCCCATCTCTAGTAAAAAACATAAAAATTAGCCAGGAGCGGTGGTGGGCACCTGTAGTCTCAGCTACTCGGGAGGCTGAGGCAGGAGAATCGCTTGAACCCGGGAGATGGAGGTTGCAGTGAGCTGAGATCACGCCATTGCACTCCAGTCTGGGTGACAGAGTGAGACTCTGTCTCAAAAAAAAGAAAAGAAAAGAAAAGAAAAAAGGCAACAATAATTGCAGCAGCTGACTGACCCAGCTCCCCGCCACGGCTGGAGGTGATGGGAGAGAAAACCACCACGTCAGGGTGTCCGAGGCTGGGAAGACCTGGCCTCTGCCCAGTCACACCTTTGTCTGGCTGCAGGGGGCACCCACAGCCCAGGGATTCACCAGACTGGCCCGGTTCAGCCCTGCCTCACTGGAGCCTCCGGGGCGGGGTTGGGGCTGGCCCTGTGGCTTCTGGGGCCCTGAGGCTGGGAGCAGCCCCCTCCCGGCTGCGGCGTCCTGGGGAAGTGGAGGGGTGGGGGCGTTCTCCACCACAGCCCGGCCTTCATCTTTCCTGCAGCTGTGTCTCACCCTCGTCCCTCTTTCCTGGTGGGAAGTTAGGAGCTGGTTCTGGTCCTGTCCCTGGGGTTGTCCCAGGCCCCACACGTCTTCAGGCCCTTGGGGTGGGGGGCTGGGGGCACATCTAACTGTGGCTCTGCTAGCGGCCAGAATGTGACCGTGGGACTGGGAATAATGTCGCCTTTCTGGAAGGTTGTCAGAGGCTAGAATGAGGTGTTTTGTGCAAAACATCAGGAACACAGGTACACGGTAGGCACGCAATGGGTGCAGCCAGTATCATCATGATAATTTCCTCCACCACACAGCTGACACTCCACCCAGAGCTTCTCCAAGGACCACCTTCGAGACTGACCCGGGCCCCTTTCTTCAGGGAAGTCCCTTCTGCCAGGCTCCTCCCCCTTCTGCCAGGTTCCACTGGCTCAGCCTCTCCAGGCTCCCCTGGCTCGGTCTCTCCAGGCTCCCATGGCTCAGCCTCTCCAGGCTCCACTGGCTCGGCCTCTCCAGGCTCCTGTGGCCCGGCCTCTCCAGGCCCCGCTGGCTCGGCCTCTCTAGACTCCCGTGGCTTGGCCTCTCCAGGCTCCTGTGGCCCGGCCTCTCCAGGCCCCTCTGGCTCGGCCTCTCTAGGCTCCCGTGGCCTGGCCTCTCCAGGCTCCACTGGCTCAGCCTCTCCAGGCTCCCGTGGCTCGGTCTCTCCAGGCTCCCGTGGCTCAGCCTCTCCAGGCTCCTGTGGCCCGGCCTCTCCAGGCCCCTCTGGCTGGGCCTCTCTAGGCTCCCGTGGCTTGGCCTCTCCAGGCACCCATGGCTCAGCCTCTCCAGGCTCCCATGGCTCAGTCTCTCCAGGCTCCCGTGGCTCGGCTTCTCTGTGTCGGAGGAGGGTAGGAATTTTTATCAAGTGTCCCAGTGATTCTGCCACACTGTTTGCTTCCTGCCACCTTTGTATCCGGGTGAAGCCAGGGTGTGGAGGAAGGTGGGGACAGAAGGATGTCCCCCAAGGGTTCAGATGAGCACCCCCAGGCCCCGTGGAGGCGTGTGTGTCTGTGGGCGCATTCTCAGGGGATGCTGGACCAGCCCCTGTCCTCTCGGCCGCTGGCGATGCAGGACGTCCCTCCAGATCTCCAGCCCACTGGGTCCTGCCACAACCAGCCCTGGAGGCTTCAGGCCCTTCCCTGTAGGCCCAGCCTCACCCACCTGCCTGGCCTGGGCCACAGAGGAGGGGGTCCAGGAGCCTGGGCCAAGGCCGGATGTGAATTATGGAACTGGGTGGTTGAAGAAGTGGTGCCTGCCTGGAGTCCCAGCCCACAGGGGCAAAGAAGGCCAGGCCCAGTATCTGGGGAGGCCCTGCCCTTCCTCTGCCGCCCTGTCCCTTGGTTCAGGATGGCACCTACTGGTCCTCGCCTCCAGGTATGCAGGGACTTTTTTTTTCAGGCCTAAGCCAGCTGTGAGTCATCTCCCCTCACACGCTGGGCCTCAGTTTCCTCACTGGGCAGACATAATTTTCCTCAAAGTGTCAGAGGAGACCATGACCCCTCTGAGGGCAATGGCCTCCTGCTCCAAATGCAGGTCCTAGGTCCCTCCCAGCCTGGGATTTCTGTTTTTTTTTTTTTTTGAAATGGAGTCTTACTCTGTTGCCCAGGCTGGAGTGCAGTGGTGCAGTCTCGGCTCACTGCAACCTCCTCCTCCTGGATTCAATCGATTCTCGTGCCTCAGCCTCCTGAGTAGCTGGAATTACAGGTGTGCACCACCATGTCCAGCTAATTTTTGTATTTTTAGTAGAGACAGAGTTTCACCATGTTAGCTAGGCTGGTCTCGATCTCCAGGACTCAAGAGATCAGCCCACCTCAGCTTCCCTAAGGGCTAGGAATACAGGCATGAGCCACTGCGCCCAGCCCCAGCCCAAGATTTCTAAGGTTGCTTCAGGAAAGTCGCTTGGATCAGGCCCGTTTGCTCCTGGAGGGTTAAGTGAGGCTTCGACTGTCCCTTCCTTTGGCTCCGCACCACTCCACAGTCTCCCCTAAGCCAGGGCCCCCTCGGGGATTCTTTGCCTTTGGGAGGCCTCGGTTGAGCTGCACCCACTTTTCCTTTCTGCCCCTTCCTTGCTTCTGCGGAATGTACTCTTGGTTCTCAGATGCACCCCGCCCAGTCCTTGACCCACTGATAAGGGGAGGGGTGTTATCAGAGCCCAGTTACGGGGCCCACTGTCCACATGCCCAGGAAGCCATCTCTGCCTTCTGTGGGCTGCAGCCGAGGAGCGACCCCCAGGCCTGCAAAGCTGCCAGGCACCTGCCTGTCTGGGGCTCCTCTGAGAGGTCCCCAGCTGGCCCCTAGGACCTGAAGAAAGGGGTTAGGCCCTGGGATGGGGTGCCCAGAGCAGCGCCCCCATCTCCACACCTTTCCTCCATGCGCCTTCTGGGGGGCTCACAGGCTTCGTGGGCACGTGGGGTGGAGCTCAGTCCCGTCATTCCTCTCTATGCCCAGCTAGTGTGTTGTGGAGAAGTCACCGTCCTGTGTGCAGCCTCAGCTTCCTCGTCTGTAGGGCGGACAGTCACAGCCGCCTCCCAGGGGTCACAGGATCCCAACTCTCTAGGGGAGGAAGGGGCCTGGGCTGCCTTATCCAGCTGCCCCCAGCCCCCAGTTTCACAAACAGGGACTCTGGGGCCCAGACAGGGAAGTGGTTGCGTGGGATCGCACTGTGCAGCCAGTCTGGTGGCTCTCTGGTGCCCAGGCCTCTGCCCCTATCCCTGGTCCTGGGCCATTCCAGAGGAGACAGGCTTGGCTGGCAACTGCAGGGCCCTGCTCTCCAGAGCCTGTGCCTCAGAGCTGGGCTGGGCTGGGCATTTCAGCACAAGCCCAGGGAACTGATAAGAAGGTTTAACTCTGTCTCCAGCCCTGTGCTGCCGGCGATAATGACCCCCTCCCCCTGCCTCCCGCTCAGCCCTGCCCTGCTCTGCCCTGACCCTTGGGTGGGGACCCTGAAGGTGGCTGAGGGTGGAGCAGGGCAGGGACAGATGGGGGAAGGGGAGATCATCGCACTGCGGGATCCAGGGCCCAGAATCCTAGTACCTCACCGGACATAGGCACCTTGCTGGCCCTCACGGGCAGCTGGGCACAGTGCCTGGCACCCATGCTCCATCTGGGTCCGAATCCCTTCGCTTTAGTTCTTAGCATGAGGAAGAATGGCTGGAGGGAAGCAGCCCGAGGGCTGAAGGCCAGAACTCCTGTGCTAACAAACCCTCAATGGAATGCTGCCCGGGCCAGGGCCTGTGCTCGGTGGTTCAGGCCACCTCCTTTAATCCTCACAACTGCTCTGTGAAGTTGTCACTCTAGGTTTTGAGGTGAGGAAACCAGCGCAGAGCAAACACACCACTCTCCCAAGGTCACATCACTTCCCAAGGTTATGTTGCCCTCAAGGTCACATCGCTTCCCAAGGTCCCGTTGCTCCCAAGGTCATGTTGCTTCCAAGAGGCAGGAGGGCAACTCCTATGACCCGTAACCACCACGATGTATGTCTGCGGGCGGTTTCCACATTTTATTTCAATGTAGGGTCATAGTTAAGACGAGGGCTCTGAAGGTGGGCTGCCTGGTTTCAACCTCTGTAACGTAAGATTAATATCTAGAAAACACACACACACACACACACGTCGTGTCTCATCCTGTGGTTATGACATGGATTACACAGTGCATGGAAAGAGCTTGGCACAAACCCCTACACACAGCAGGTGCTTCGCGGAGGGAGCAGTGACCATCATAGCACGATAAAGGACGCAGGAGGCAGGCCAGGCCTTGGGATGCCAGTTCCCGTGACTACAGCCGCCAGCTCCTGCCCGGCTCGGTGTGGGTTCCCCTGTGGCCCTGACAACAGAGGTGAAGGGTGCTGCTTCGGACACGAGGTCTTTGCTACTGTTTTACAGAAAATCCACCAACACTGGTGTCTCCAGGCCAAAGGGGGTGGGGGCGTGGGCTGAGGTTCTTTGAGGGAATGGGAAGAAGATCACCCAACAACAGCTCTGCCTCCTGTTGAGAAAGCAACTGCTGCTTCTGCTTTGTGGCCAGGCGGTGTTTCAGGCTGAAGGAAGTCAGAAGCAATGGTGGTTCCGCGCTCTGTTCCAGGGAGGCTGCTCACAGACTCCGCCCTCCCTGCTCCTCCCTGACCTCCCCCACGGCAGCGTCCCAGGCTCTGCCTCTCCACGTGGGCCTCTGCCTCACCTCTTCTCACCGTTCCAGGCTTGTGTCCTCCCTTCCCCCTGCTCCTCCTCCTCCTCCTCCTGTCTTTCCTTCTCATCACACACTCTTCTGCTCTCCCTCGATTGCTCTCTCCCTCCTTCTCTCCCTCCCGCTTTTCCTGAACCACAGCTTCCAAGAACACAGAGTCAACTGTCTGACAGCTTTCATGTACTAGCTGCGGTTCTGGAAGGCCCTGGTCCGGGTGTGGAAGCCCAGGGAACTGTCTGCCAGGCTGGAGGCAGGGCCTGCATGGGGCATCCTTGTCTACCTCTCCCTGGGGCTTCTACCTCCCACCCGGGCACCCACGTTCCCAGCGGCTTTCTGCTCGGGGAAGTTCTGCTGCTGAAACTGGGGATTCCCAAAGTGGAAGGGGCCCTGCTGAATAGCCAGCCACCTCCTCTACTTCTCAGTGAGAAGAAAACCAAGGCGGTGGGGGACGCAAGGCGGGGCTTCCCCGGGATCACACAGCTGAGCAGAGGCCAGGCCAGGGGTCCCTGATCTGCCACCTGAGTCCTGGGCCCTTCCTGCCGCCCCATGGAGAGAAGACGGCTGGGTCAGAGGCCTGGCCTGTCAACAGGAAGGGCACGTCCCTCCTCCTAAAGGCCCAGCGATCGGGCTGCAGTGTAGCAATGAGGAGACTGAGGACACAGGTGAGTGCTACCCGAGGTCCAGGCCTGGGGGAGCGCTCGGCCTGCATTTGCTCGCTTAGTCCTCAGCCTCCTGAATGAGGCACTGCCATTACTCTTGTGGGTGTCTCGGGCCTGCAAAGACCAGGTGTGCTGGAGAAGCTTCAGGGCTACTCTTTTTTTTTTTTTTTTTTGAGACGGAGTCTCGCTCTGTCGCCCAGGCTGGAGTGCAGTGGCGCAATCTCAGCTCACTGTAACTTCCGCCTCCCAGGTTCAAGCAATTCTCCTGCCTCAGCCTCCTGAGTAACTGGGATTACAGGCTCCCCCCACCACGCCCGGCTAATTTTTCGTATTTTTAGTAGAGACAGGGTTTCTCTGTGGTAGCCAGGATGGTCTCGATCTCCTGACCTTGTGATCCGCCCGTCTCGGCCTCCCAAAGTGCTGGGATTACAGGCGTGAGCCACCGCATCCGGACTGTTCAGGGCTACTCTCGCACTGATCTCCTGCGATTCCTTGACTGAGTGACTTTCCTCCCTGGTCTGAGGACAAGTCCTGAGGTGAACAGGTCTCCGGGCAGGATTTATTCCATGGCCCATTAGTATCCTTTGGCTGAACGTGAGTCGTGCTGAATCTTATCTGTCCCGAGTAGTGGTGGAGGCATGAGGTCAGCGGGTGAAAGCACTGGTCCCTGGGCAGGCCCTGGGCTGTCTGGGCTGGGAGAGTCCCCCAGCCAAATTTAGCTCCTAGACGCCTGTTCTTCAGCCCCTGACGGGAGTGGAAAGATCCTCCTGCCTTCCTTTTCCTGGCAGGGCAGTAAGTGGCTGTGCAGGGAGCGTAGGCCAGGCACCTGGAGAGCTGGGAGACAGGCGGCTCTGCTGCCAGCTGAATGTGTGGCCCTGGATGAGGCCCTGACCTCTCAGAGCCGCTCTGATCTCAATGCAAAGCTGAAACTAAACTCCATGCGCGGCCTACCTCACAGTGCGCTTGTAGGATCAGAAGGGCACATGATGGGCCAGGCGTGGCGGCTCACGCCTGTAATCCCAGCACTTTGGGAGGCTGAGGTAGGTGGATCACCTGAGGTCAGGAGTTCAAGACCAGCCTGGCCAACATGGCAAAACCCTGTCTCTACTAAAAATACAAACATTAGCCGGGCGCGGTGGCTCAACCCTGTAATCCCAGCACTTTGGGAGGCCGAGGTGGGTGGATCACGAGGTCAGGAGATCGAGACCACCCTGGCTAACACGGTGAAACCCCATCTCTACTAAAAATACAAAAAAATTAGCCGGGCGTGGTGGCAGGCGCCTGTAGTCCCAGCTACTCGGGAGGCTGAGGCAGGAGAATGGCGGGAACCCAGGAGGCGGAGCTTGCAGTGAGCTGAGATCCGGCCACTGCACTCCAGCCTGGGCGACAGAGCAAGACTCCGCCTCAAAAAAAAAATTAAAATAAAAAATAAAAAATAAATAAATAAATAAATAAAAATAAAAATACAAACATTAGCCAGGCGTGGTGGCGCATGCCTGTAATCCCAGAGGCTGAGGCGGGAGAATTGCTTGAGGTTGCAGTGAGCCGAGATCGCTTCATTGCACTCCAGCCTGGGAGACAGAAGAAAGAAGAAGAAGGAAAAAAAACAAAAAACAAAAAACAAAAAAACAGGAAAACCTTCATGGACTTGTATTCCTTTCCTTAGGCCAGGACCAGGTGGGTGTGCGGTGGTTGTAAAGGAAACAGTGAAACAGTGAGAGGGTCTGACTCAGGCGTGGGGACCTGGAGGGAGTAATTCCCTTTCTCTTCTGTCTCCATTTTCTCTCCTTGGGCCCCGACTCTTTTGCAGGCTCTGAATGTAGATTATTTGGGGGTCGGGTGTGGTGGCTCATGCCTGTAATCTCAGCACTTTGGGAGGCCGAGGCAAGTGGATTATGTGAGTCCAGGAGTTTGAGAGTAGCCTGGGCAATATATTGAGTCCCTGTCTCTATATAATAAAATAAAAAATTAAATAAGATAGAGCATTGGGAAATGGTCAAGGCTGAGGATGGCCACCTCATTCTGACTCCCAGACAGATGGCCCGGCTCACCTTTCTTGGGTGACCTTCCCAGCTCCCTCTCTTCCCCACCAAGTATCTATCCCCAGGGGAAAGAGCTGGCCAGACTTGGGTTTGGCGCAGAGATGGGGCCCCTCTGCTCCCAGCTGGCAGCATAGTCTGTTAGCCACCCACAGCCCCTGGCCTCAGAGTGCCCTGGAGTAGAAGCCTCTGGAAGGCCTCAAGGCCTGGTGGTGCCCAGCTCACTCTGAGACTTTGGCGGGGGCCTGGGCTGCTGGCCCAGCTTGGCCAGGAGGCTCTGGCTGCCTTGGGTACAATCCAGGCCAGAGAGTAAAGGGGGTTTGTTCCTGAAGCAGAGACCAGAAGTAGGCACACATAGCGCTCTTTGCTTTGGAGTAGAAGCCTTTAAAGATTTGTTTTCTTTAAATATCCTGCTGCAGGAAAGAGAAGCCGAAAACCAAACATTCCGCAAACATGGATTTCAGGAGCTTTAAAGGAGCCGTTTGTTTGGTTTCCGTCCCACCCTGTTTCTGCTCAGTGGGGTCTGGGGCACTTGTCCCTGGGCTTTGGTGGAGGGTCCACGCCCTTCCAGGCTCACCCGTCCAGCCTCAGCAGCAGGTCTCCTCGGCACCAGATCTAGCCTGAGGGCCCCTGGTCGTGGCCCAGCCCTGAGCTTGGTCCCGGGGAGGGTTTGTGCACGGCCACGTCAAGGAAAAAAGAAGACCACTTTTCCTTTATACCAGCTGCACCTGGCACTGTTGGCCGCACCCTCTGTCTCGGAACCTCTTTTAGTCTTGGCCTCCAGAATCAGACATAGTTCTTTTGTTGTTGTTGCTGTTTTTGAGACGGAGTCCTGCTCTGTCACCCAGGCTGGAGTGCAGTGGAGTGCCTCCGCCTCCCGGGTTCAAGCGATTCTCCTGCCTCAGTCTCCTGAGTAGCTGGGACTACAGGCGCCGCCACCACACCCGGCTAATTTTTGTATTTTTAGTAGAGACGGGCTGTCTTAAACTCCTGACCTCAGGAGATCTGCCTGCCTTGGCCTCCCAAAGTGCTGGGATTACAGGCGTGAGCCACCGCGCCCTGCCAAGGGATCAGACACACTTCTGACCCTCCTGACTCTTGGCTGCTCTTCCCCTCACCCCTACCATGAATCTTTCAGGACCCATTCTTGGTCCTCAAGCTCCTGCTACTAGGGCACTAGTGAGGTTCCAGGTCCTGTCTTGGTCCTCAAGCTCCTGCTACTAGGGCTCCAGTGAGGCCCAGCATGACTCAGCTCTTGGAGAAGTCACTCATTCCCTTGGCTACAGCAGTGCTGGGCCTGCCCAGCCTCTGTCTCCAGGCCCTCGGGTCCTCCCAGGACCCCAGGTTTTGCTCTTCATTTTCTAGGATTGAATTATTCCCTGGGATCTCCCGGGCGTTTAAAATCTTTCCACGTCCCAGTACCGGGCGAGAGGAAGCAGATGTGCAAGGAGCCACGGAGTAAGAGGAACACCTGCTTGTGTGCAGGCGGGTGAGCGTGGTGCAGGTTTATGGGAGGGTATCTGGGTGCCCCAGACTCTTCCCAAGCTTGGGGCTGGGATAGAAAAGTCCAAAGGGGCCGGGCACGGTGGCTCACGCCTATAATCTCAGCACTTTGGGAGGCAGAGGTGGGCAGATCACTTGAGGTCGGGAGTTCGAGACCAGCCTGGCCAACATGGTGAAACCCCGTCTCTTCTAAAAATACAAAAATTAGCTGGCCGTGGTGGCACGTGCCTGTAGTCCCAGCTATTTGGGAGGCTGAGGCAGGAGAATCGCCTGAACCCAGGAGGTCGAGGTTGAGCCAAAATTGCGCTACTGCCCTCTAGTCTGGGTGACAGAGTGAGACTCTGTCTGAAAAAAAAAAAAAAAAAAATCCAAAGGGTGCCCCAAAGCTAGCCCCAACCAAGAGTGGGGCAGGAATTAGAGGGGCTCTCAAGCAGCCTCGTCGGCCTCCTTGCGCCTGGTGCCCTGATCCAGTGGCCCTGGTAGAAGGGGCTGGGGAAGGAGGGCCGCGGGACGGGGCGTTAGGCGGTGCTGTCATCCAGGAGGAGCTGGTCATAAGATTGGGGCCTGAACGGGACGATAGAAATAAGAATTCACCTGTTCACACATTCAACAAACACTGACACCATATCCAGGAGGCAAGAAAATAAGTTTTAAAAAGCATGTATCCATGCATAGTATAATTAGGTATTAATGTACAATTATAGCCAGGCACAATGGCTCACACCTGTGATCCCAGCACTTTGGGAAGCCGAGGTGAAAGGATTACTTGAGCCCAGGAGTTTGAGGCCTGCCTGGGCCACATGGTGGCTCACCCTCCCTCTACAAAAAATAGACTCAAACTAGCCAGGCACGGTGGTGCACACCTATAGTCCCAGCTATTCAGGAGGCTGAGGGGGGAGGATCACTGGAGCCCAGGAAGCAGAGGCTGCAGTGAGCTTTAATTTCGCCACTGCACTCCAGCCTGGGCAACAGAGAGAAACCCTGTCTCGAAAATAAAATGAAAAAATAAAATAATAAAATAAAATAAAATTACATGTAGGCTGGGTGCAGCAGCTCACGCCTGCAATCCCAGCTCTTTGGGAGGCTGAGGTGGGAGCATCACTGGAGCTCAGGAATTTTACAGCAACCTGGGCTTTGTTGTGAGCAAGTCCCCATCTCTACAAAAACTCGTATCATCTGAGTACGGTGGCACATGCCTGCCAGGAGTAGTCACAGCTACTTGCGAGGCTGAGGCGGGAGGATTGCTTGAGCCCAGGAGGCGGAGGTTGCAGTGAGCGGAGATCACGACGCTGCACTCCAGCCTGGCGGACACAGGGAGACCCTGTTTCAAAAAAAAAAAAAAAAAAAAAAAAAATTAAAATAAAATTATACATATGTATTTTTAAAAGACCAGAGGCAAATTCATCAAATGCTCATGGTGACCGAGCGAGTGTTTTCCCGTCGGGGATCCTGGCTGTGGGTCTGGGGGGCAGGGCACCTGCGTTCTCAGCCCAGCTTCCCTGCCTCGCCAAGTGACTACGAAAAGCCCTTTTCCTCTCTGGGCCCGTTTCCTTATCTGTGAAATGAAAGCGTGGAACCAGAACATCTATGACTCTGTCCAGCTCTGAGTTACACGAGGATCTTCAGGACTCAGGATTTAGGCGGAGCTGCATGGCGTGGGGGGGGCTGCCATCCCGCTGCGGGCCTTGCCCTTACTACGACCCTCTCCTGGCAGGCTCCACGGAGGGGAGGAGGCGGCTGCCCGAGCTTGCCCGGCGGTCAGACTCTGATCTCAAATTGGAATGACACCTCTCATCTCCGCCCTGCCTCGAATCCGAGAGGCCTCCTCCGCCCTTCAGCTGCAGCCTCGTGACCAGGAACAGAGTGGGCCCTGTGTCCCGGAGGCCTTCATCAGGGAGGGGGAAGCCATCCAGGCAGGAGGGGGCATGTATTGATGACCTGTGCCCCCGCCCCTACGCCCCAAAGCCAGACACTGTGCTTGTGAGTTGTTACTTAGGTGATTCTCATTCCCCACCACATCCCTGGGCAGCAAGCGGGATGTTCGCCTCTGTGGCAGGGGGAGGAGGTGAGGCTCAGCGAGGAGAAGGAGGTGATGTGTCTGTGGCAGGGGAAGGAGATGAGGCTCAGTGAGGAGAAGGACGCGGGGACCGCTGCGGGATGGGAACCAGCTCTCTCTGCATCGGAGTTGGAAGCAGTCAGACAGAGCTCATCGTCTCTCCTGAGGACCGAGGGGATTTCCAGCTGCTGAGCTAGTTGCCAGTGACCTGCTTTTTTCTTTCACAGCTTCCCTATTTTGTCAGCAAATTCTGTCTTTTTTTCTCCCAGCCTGGTCCCAACTGGGTGATGCGTCCCCTCTTTTCTCTTCTTTAAATTCCGGAACAGGAGAGTGCGGGAAATTCTGTCTGTTCTCCCATCTGGTCTCAGATTTTCAGACAGGTATTCAAGATATTAAATAAAAAGTTGGCTGGGTGCAGTGGCTCACACCTGTAATCTCAGCACTTTGGGAGACCAAGGCAGGCAGACCATTTAAGGCCAGGAGCTCGAGACCGGCGTGGTCAACATGGTGAAACCCCATCTCTGCTAAAATTACAAAAATTAGCCGGGCACGGTGGCAGGTGCTTGTAGTCCCAGCCAGTGGAGAGGCTGAGGCAGGAGAATCACTTGAACCCAGGAGGCGGAGCTTGCAGTGAGCCGAGATCGTACCACTGCACACCAGCCTGGCGACAGAGCAAGACTCTGTCTCAAAAAAAAAAAAAAAAAAAAAAAAGGAATTTCTTACCAAATCCTCTTGCTTTTCTATTTTGACCATTGGTGTTGTAATAATATTTGTCAGATGTTCATTACACTTGTTCAGAAATCCTGGTGTGTTACGGGTTAACTGGCCCTTGATGGACAAGCCCCAACAGCTAAATAAAATAACACTGTTGCAGTGGGAAAATGTGTTTTGATCATATCTTGGAATATAATTTAGTTGGAAGTTGGGGCTGCCGTAATTTATTTATTTATTTAATTTTTTTGAGACAGAGTCTCCCTTTGTTGCCCAGGCTGGAGCATAGCAGCACGATCTCGGCTCACTGCAACCTCCGCTTCCCGGGTTCAAGTGATTCTCCTGCTTCAGCCTCCTGAGAAGCTGGAATTACAGGCACCCGCCTCCACATCTGGCTAATTTCTTGTATTTTAGTAGAGACGGGGTTTCACTATGTTGGCCAGGCTGGACTCGAACTCCTGACCTCAGGTGATCCGTCTGCCTCAGCCTCCCACAGTGCTGGGATTACAGGTGTGAGCCATCGCACCCGGCCTTAATTCTTAACAAATTCAAATCAGCTACATCTTGAGTCGAGTTCTTCACCTTGTTCACCTGGCCGGTGGTCCGCAGCTCACAGGATGTCCCAGGGATGAAGTGGGGTAAGGTATGGGCTGCGGCAGTGCACGAGAGGTGCTCCCGAAACCCCCTCGCTGGCGCCCACCCCGTTCTGTGCTGGGCACTCATGTCGCACTCTTGAAACCCCGGTCTCCTCATCTGTGAACCGGGGTGACTGTCCTGGAGTTGCCCCGCCTGCCTCCTAGGAGGGCTGGGAGATGCTGAGCAGGGAGTGGGAAGGGCTTTCCATGCTGGAGACACAGAGTACAGTGTATGAAACACAGGCCCCCTGGCTCCTCTGGATTCATCTGTTTTTGAAGAGAGACATCTCCAGACCCCACGTCCTGTAATCTTTGTAGAAGGTCAGCTCTGAGCTCCTGGAGCCAGGCCCTGCCTGCCCACCCAGCTCTAGAGGCTACAGCTGCAGCAAGAAACGAATCTGCCCTCACCTCCTTCGCCCGGAGCCAGCCTCCCCAGCACTCTGGTCTCAGGCGCTGGCGAGCAGGAGGTGAGTGCTGTGACAGTGGCATGAAGGTGGGACTCCTGGGTGAGCTGATGCCACTTTGCCTTGGGCCCTCGGGTTCCTTGTCCCTGGTGTCCCTCCTTCTGTCTCCTGGACTGTGGGGGTGGAGGGCCCTGATCCTGGCTTCCCAGGTGGCTGGTGACTCCCCTAGGATGGACGTTTCCCATGGCCTGCAGTCACTGCGTGCCTGCCTTGGACAGGAGCAGGTGCAGGGCTGCCCCTCTGCTGTGCAGGGTCTCCAATGTATAGTAGCCTCTGGCCACGGCCTGGCAGTGCCCCACAACCCCCGCCCAGAGAACTTTCTGTTTTAATAGTTAAGCATTTATATAATGAGTGTTAGGAAAAGATAGAGCTAACTCAAAAGGGGCCCAGACAAGAATGGAAGGATTTGGAGACAGTTTATTTATTTATTTATTATTTTATTATGATGATGATTTAGAGAGGAAGGGCTTGCTTCCAGGATGGAATGTGAAGGAGAGACGGTGGCTCACTGCAGCCTTGACCTCCCAGGCTCAAGCCATCCTCCTGTCTCAGCCTCCAGAGCAACTGGGACTACAGGTGCACCACCATGCCCAGCTGATTTGTTTAATCTTAATTTTTTTATAGAGAGGGGGGTTTCGTCATGTTGCCCAGACAGGTCTTGAACTCCTGGCCTCAAGCAATCCTTCCACGTTGGCCTCCCAGCGTGCTGGGATTACAGGCGTGAGCCGCCAGCGTGCCGGGATTACAGGCGTGAGCCACTGTGTGCTGGGATTACAGGTGTGAGCCGCCAGCGTGCTGGGATTACAGGCGTGAGCCGCCAGCGTGCTGGGATTACAGGCGTGAGCTGCCAGCGTGCTGGGATTACAGGCATGAGCCACTGTGTGCTGGGATTACAGGCATGAGCCACTGCGTGCTGGGATTACAGGCGTGAGTCGCCAGCGTGCCGGGATTACAGGCGTGAGTCGCCAGCGTGCCGGGATTACAGGCGTGAGCCGCTGCGTGCTGGGATTACAGGCGTGAGTCGCCAGCGTGCCGGGATTACAGGCGTGAGCCACTGCGTGCTGGGATTACAGGCGTGAGCCACTGCGTGCTGGGATTACAGGCGTGAGTCGCCAGCGTGCCGGGATTACAGGCGTGAGCCGCTGCGTGCTGGGATTACAGGCGTGAGTCGCCAGCGTGCCAGGATTACAGGCGTGAGCCGCTGCGTGCTGGGATTACAGGCGTGAGTCGCCAGCGTGCTGGGATTACAGGCGTGAGCCGCTGTGTGCTGGGATTACAGGCGTGAGCCGCTACGTGCTGGGATTACAGGCGTGAGTCGCCAGCGTGCTGGGATTACAGGCGTGAGCCGCTGTGTGCTGGGATTACAGGCGTGAGCCGCTACGTGCTGGGATTACAGGCGTGAGCCGCTACGTGCTGGGATTACAGGCGTGAGTCGCCAGCGTGCTGGGATTACAGGCGTGAGCCGCTGTGTGCTGGGATTACAGGCGTGAGCCGCTACGTGCTGGGATTACAGGCGTGAGCCGCTACGTGCTGGGATTACAGGCGTGAGTCGCCAGCGTGCTGGGATTACAGGCGTGAGCCGCTGTGTGCTGGGATTACAGGCGTGAGCCGCTGTGTGCTGGGATTACAGGCGTGAGCCGCTACGTGCTGGGATTACAGGCGTGAGCCGCTACGTGCTGGGATTACAGGCGTGAGTTGCCAGCGTGCTGGGATTACAGGCGTGAGCCGCTGTGTGCTGGGATTACAGGCGTGAGCCGCTACGTGCTGGGATTACAGGCGTGAGCCGCTACGTGCTGGGATTACAGGCGTGAGTTGCCAGCGTGCTGGGATTACAGGCGTGAGCCGCCAGCGTGCTGGGATTACAGGCGTGAGCCACTGTGTGCTGGGATTACAGGCGTGAGCCGCCAGCGTGCCGGGATTACAGGCGTGAGCCGCCAGCGTGCCGGGATTACAGGTGTGAGCCGCTGTGCCCAGCCCTGCAGACAGGAGGGTTTTGTTTTGAGACAGAGTCTTGTTCTGTCACCCAGGCTGGAGTGCAGTCGTGTGATCTCGGCTCACTGCAACCTCTGCCTCCTGGGTTCAAGCCATTCTCCTGCCTCAGCCTCCCGAGTAGCTGGGACTACAGGCACCGCCACCGCACCTGGCTAATTTTTTGTATTTCTAGTAGAGATGGGGTTTCGCCATGTTGGCCAGGATGGTCTCAAACTCCTGACCTCGTGATCCACCCGCCTCAGCCTCCCAAAGTGCCAGGATGACAGGCGTGAGCCACCGCGCCCGGCCAGGAGACTGGAGCTTTTCGAATAGATCCACTAAAAGGAACAAGAAAGGCTGCGTGTTGGATCTATCACGGAGGCCCTGGGCTCGTCAGTGAAGTGCGTGTTTATAAAGCGAGATGATTTAAAGCTGGTTTGGTGACAAACACCAAGTGAAAAGCCACGCAGGTGGCATGCAGGCGTGGGAAGAATTGTGACGGGAAATAGGATGCCTTGAGTTGGGGAAATGCTGTTTTCCATCCAATGCTCACAACAGTCCTCTGAGTGCAGGTCTTACTGTCTCATCTTACAGAGACAGAAACAGGCCCAGAGAGGTGAGGGGAGTCGCACACAGTCACTTAGCGAGGGAGTGGAGACGCTGATCCATGGTGATGACTGATCTTCCGTGGCTGGTAGACCTGGAAAAGGAGTCTTCCAGGACCACTGAGCCAGGGTGCCATGGAGCCCTGGGCTAACGGTTCAGTCCTCTTCTCCACTGCTGAGCTGTGCCAGGCAGGGCGTACCCTCGGACCAGAAACGGTTGCATCAGACTGGCACAGGCCTGTGGCAGGGCAGATAGCAAGACTGATTGGGAATTGGCAGGTGAGGGACGGCAAGAAGGAGAACCAGGTCAACTCGTGTCTGCAGAGGCCTGGCAGGCTGGGCTGCCACAGGGACCTCGAGTGTGGAGGAGGGAGCAACATTTGTTCACAGGCTGAGGTTCTTTTAACCACAGGTTGGCCTGGAACTGGTCTCCTGTTGCAGGCCTCTAACATGTAAGCTGGTGATAGGTAAGGAGGATGTGAGTCAAAGGAAAGCTATAAACTCCACAACCACACACACCTGCTCAGACAGACAGTCCTCACCACAACCACAACCACACACACACACACTGCAGCGAACGCACAACCTTCCTAGCAGGTGTTTGTCCCAGGGCCTCTTTTAGAACACACAGGGTGTGTTTTTCACCTTTGGAATGACTCATTGTTCTGTCCTATCTCTCTGCCTTTGTTCTATTGCTAACCATAAAGTTTTTTTTTTAAGGCGGAGTCTCATTCTGTCGCCCAGGCTGGAGTGCAGTGGCCAGATCTCAGCTCACTGCAAGCTCCACCTCCCGGGTTCACGCCATTCTCCTGCCTCAGCCTCCCGAGTAGCTGGGACTACAGGCGCCGCCACCTCGCCCGGCTAATTTTTGTGTTTTTAGTAGAGACGGGGTTCCACCATGTTGGCCAGGATGGTCTCCATCTCTCGACCTCGTGATCTGCCCACCTCAGCCTCCCAAAGTGCTGGATTACAGGCGTGAGCCACCGCGCCCGGCCATGTCACCCATAAAATTTAATAGCATGAAGTTTCATATGAGCCTGTGGTGGCCAGAGATATAAACATTGGTTCAAATAAAACTAACAAACAAAGGTGCATTTCTTTTTTTGTGTGTGTTTGTTTTGAGGCTAAGTCTCGCTCTATCATCCAGGCTAGAGTGTGCAGTGGCGCGATCTCGGCTCACTGCAAGCTCTGCCTCCTGGGCTCAAGCAATTCTCGTGCCTCAGCCTCCCAAGTAGCTGGGATTATAGGCGCCCACAACCATGCCCAGCTAATTTTATGTTTTAGTAGAAATGGGGTTTTGCCATGTTGGCCAGGCTGGTCTCAAACTCTTGGCCTCAAGCAATTCGCCTGCCTTAGCCTCTCAAAGTGCTGGGATCGTGAGCCACTGCGCCTGGCCTCATTTTCCCCATCTGTCTAGTGGGGTTGGTTACTCCTGCCCCATCTAGTAGGATCCCGCCTGTAATCTTAGCACATTGGGAAGTCAAGGTGGGTGGATCACTTGAGCCCAGGAGTTTGAAACCAGCCTGGACAACACGGAGAAATCCCATCTCTACCAAAAATACAAAAATTAGCCGGGCACGAGAGTGCATGCCTGGAGTCCCAGCTACTCAGGAGGCTGAGGTGGGAGGCTCACCTGAGCTCTGGAAGTCGAGGCTACCGTGAGCCGTGATTGTACCACTGTACTCCAGCCTGGGCTATGGAGTGAAATCCTGTCAGAAAGAAAAAAAAGAGAGAGAGAGAGAGAGAGAGAGAAGGAGGGAGGGAGGGAGGGAAAAGAAAAAAGAAACTGAGGCTCAGGTAAGCTGCTCAGGCCACCAGATTAGGGCAGGTAAGGATGGCATCCAGACCCCTGAAAGGGAGGCCAAGCTAAAGACTGATTTGGGCGTGGGTGGTTCCTCCTGGCAGACAGCAGAAAAGGAACAAATAAGAGAAGGAAAGAGTAGGGTCTTGTCTCTGCCCCAGAAAAGCAGCCTCAGAAGCAGTGGACTCAGATCATTCACAGCAGAGGGTCAGGAAGGAGAGGAAGCCTGGGAGGGGAACCCGTCGGTGGGGGCTGGAGGAGGCCACAGATACTGGTTACAGTTGGTTGAGAGATAAAGATTTCCGATATTCGTTAAGAGAAACCTCAAAACCCTTGAGTTCCAGAAACTGGCGTCCTGTTCTAGAGATTATTCAATTATCTTTTTTTAACTCAGGGGCGGGGCGGGGGGGAAGCAAAGAGTTTCTTAAGTCAATTCTATTCTTTTTTTGAGACAAGGCCTTGCTCTGTCAACCAGGCTGGAGTGCAGTGGTGAGATCTCGGCTCACTGAAACCTCTGCCTCCTGGGTTCAAGCAATTCTCCAGTGTCAGCCTCCAGAGTAGCTGGGATTACAGGCACCCGCCACCAGGCCCAGCTAATTTTTGTATTTTTGGTAGAGACGGGGTTTCACCATATTGGCCAGGCTGGTCTCGAACTCCTGACCTCAGATGATTCACCCGCCTCGGCCTCCCAAAGTGCTGGGATTACAGGTGTGAGCCACCACGCCCGGCCCACTTCTATTCTTTCTAATAGGAGGGAATAGTAACTGTGATTCACCCAGCCCGTGCTGTGCGAACGCTAAGAGCCACCTGTATTGGCTCATTGAATCTCTCAGCCACCTGCAGAGGCTTTGACAATTGTCTCTGAAATATAATTCGGGATTAAAATTGGCACCAAGCACTCGAGTAACTAGCTCAAGGCTGCCGAGGAGACGGGCGGCAGAGCTGAGGTTTGGCCTGGGCAGTTTGCTGCAGCTCTAAAGCCCTTCCCCTGAGCACAGCTCCACCGTGCTAAGCCCAGCACGTGCCCCGTGAGGTACACGACTGCCAACCTTCAGAAGACCCCTGTAACGTAAAGATTGCTCTTATTTTGAAATAGACACTTTTTTTTTTTTCCTGATTTATAAAAGTAAAACCCGGCCGGGCGCGGTGGCTCACACCTGTAGTCCCAGCACTTTGGGAGGCAAAGGTGGGTGGATCACCTGAGGTCAGGAGTTCAAGACCAGCCTGGCCAACATGGCAAGACCCTGTCTGTACTAAAAATACAAAAATTAGCCGGGTGTGATGGTACACACCTGTAATCCCAGCTACTTGAGAGACTGAGGCAGGAGAATTGCTTGAATCCGGGAGGCAGAGGTTGCAATGAGCCGAGATCGCGCCACTGCACTCCAGCCTGGGTGACAGAGCAAGATTCCATCTTTAAAAAAAAAAAAAAGTCAAACACATATATTTCAGAAATTTTTTAAAGTACAGAAAAACACAAAGAGGAAAAGTGAAATCCTCTGTAATCCCACAGCCCAGAACTAAGCACTGTTAACCTCTGGGGACCTCCCTCTAGTCGTTCCTCTCACTGTCAACATGCATATTTCCTAAAAGTCACTATCACACCGCTCTGTAATTTTTTAACAGCCTTATTGAGATCTAATTGTCTAAATTATATATGGAAACGTACAATTTGGTCAGTTCTGACGTATGTACACCTGTGAAGCCGCCGCGACAATCAGCATGCTGAACCTGAGCCGGGGGCCACGGCTTCCGTCTATAATTCCAGCTACTTGGGGGCTGAGGCAGGAGGACTGCTTGAGGTCAGGAGTTCGAGACCAGCCTCAGCAACACAGTGAGACCCCCCCCCGCCTGCCATCGCTTAAAAGAAAAACCAAACAGAAAGATGCCAAACAATCTGTCACCCCGAATGTTTCCTCAGGCCCTTTTGGATCCTTCCCTTGGGGCTCTCCCTTCCCAGTGTGGACGCACGGAGCTCAGTGACTTTCGGCTAGGATCACAGGTCTGCGTAGCAGGCACCTGGCCCAGGGGCTGGGCGAAGCTCTGTCTCCTGGCCGGGATGTGCTTCAAGGAGCACCAGCAATATCTATCGCCTTGTGCAGGCCGAAGGGTGCGTTTGATTTTGTCAGCTTCCTCTGGCGGCTCAGCTAACTCCCCACGAGTCGGCTTCCTTCCCTGCAGCCCCGTCATGGAAACTTCCAGCTCGCTAAAGCGGGTTTCACCCTGCGTGGGCTCTGCAGCCTTGCCCGGGCCCGTTGCTGGGGCCCCTGTGTGGCTCATACAATGGGTGCGTGTTGCCCCTCCGGGTGCAGTAGGAGCTGGGTGCAGCCTGCCTGCGCGTCGTCGGGGTGTGTGGGCTACCTTGGAACACCTGGCTTGTTTCTAGCCGCTTTTAATGGATGTCTTTCTGCCTCCTGTTACTCACGCACTTCGGCGAGCAGGGTTTCCTGAGTGTAATTTCATCTTTTCTCTATGACTCAGGGCTATATTTGCAGCCTCATTTGCTAATGTCAGGTGGCAGATGGAGGGAACCGTGTGGGTGAACTGGGGCCAGCCCCGGCAGTGCCACTGGAACTTACTTTCTTGCGAAGGCCGCGTGCTTCAGCTGGTGCTTTTGGCTGTGTTCTCCAGCCTCGGCAGGCAGGATGGAGGCTGGGTTTCTGCCTGGCCTCCTGGCAGCCTATGACGCTACCAATTGAGCAAATCAAAGGCCAAAGCAGCCCTCTCTTAAACAGCTTTGTCACCCTCCAGCAAAGCAGCACGGCAGACAGTCTCCCTTGTACATTGTTGTACAGTTCTGGACACTTTCACACGCCTTTTCTCTTCTGAGCTTCAAAACGCCCCTGTGAGAAAAGCAGGCAATTGTTCCTTTCCCAGTTTAGATCTAACTACACAGCAGGCTTCAGAATCAATGCCAGGTCCATGAACGACTTGACAGGCAGAATATTAACCCTTACAAAGGGAGTATAGGATAATATCTCTGTGACCTTGGGGGTACAAAGAATTTCTTGAAAGCACTAATTGTTAAGAAAAAAGATGAATACATTTTACTACTTTTAAAAGGGAAAAGAAAAAAGAAAACTCTGTTCATCAGAGGACATAATGAATAAAGCTTTAGAAAGACCAATGCAGGATCAGAGTCCAGAGTCATAAAGAACTCCTAGAAATAAATAGAAAAAAGACCAGGAAAACCCAACCAGGTGTTTTGCAAAACAGGAAATATACCTTGTCAATCAACATATAAAAGATGCTTAACTTTATTAGAAATCAAGAAAATGCAAAATAAAGCCACTAGGAGATACCATTCTACAACCATCAGATTGGCAAAAATAAAAACAATGGCAATTCCTTCTGGCTGGGTGTGGTGGCTCATGCCTGTAATCCCAGCACTTTGGGAGGCTGAGGCAGGAAGATCGCTTGAGCCCAGGAGTTTGAGACCACCCTGGGCAACACACTGATAACTCATCTCTATGAAAAACACAAAAATTAGTCACACATGGTGGCACATGCCTGTGGTCCCAGCTACTTGAGAGGCTGAGGTGGGAGGATCACTTGAGCCTGGAAAGATGAGGCCGCAGTGAGCCAAGATCATGCCACCACAATCCAGCTTGGGTGGCAGAGTGAGATCCTGTCTCAAAAACATTTTTTAAAAATAAAAAAACAAAACAAAACAAAAAAACTACTGCAGGCCGGGCGCGGTGGCTCACGTCTGTAATCCCAGCACTTTGGGAGGCCGAGGTGGGTGGATCATGAGGTCAAGAGATTGAGACCATCCTGGCCAACACGGTGAAACCTCGTCTCTAATAAAAACACAAAAATTAGCTGGGCATGGTGGTGGGAGCCTGTAGTCCCAGCTACTTGGGAGGCTGAGGCAGGAGAATTGCTGGAACCTGGGAGGTGGAGGTTGCAGTGAGCCGGGATCGCACCACCTCACTCCAGCCTGGCGACAGAGTGAGACCCTGTCTCAAACAACAACAACAAAAGGAATGCAGTTTCCAGTGTTAACAAGAATGTGGGACACAGGGAACTCCCACTGCCCTCTGGCAAGAGCGTGAGTTCCACCCGCTGAGGAGCAATTAGACTTATCTTGCTGAGCTGTTACTGCTCTGATCTGGGCTGAACTGTTAAGACCCGCCTTTGCCCTCTTTGACCCAAGCGGCAGCTCCACTCCTACGGCACAGTTTGCCGGGAGGTTCGGGGCAGCAACCAACCACCACAAAACCCGTGAGCAAACCACACAACTTTTCGAAGTAAAATGGACACATTGTGGGATATCACGTAATAGAACATGGCAGAGAAAATGAATAAGCCTCAGCTTCACTCATTAACAGATGAATCTCAAGAATATGACATGGAACGATGTCTTTATTTCTTGGGTTGCTGTAAGAAAGTACCACACACTGGGTAGCTTAACAGCGGAAGCGTGTTGTCTCCTCGTTCTAGAGGCGAGGAGGTCAGGGTGCCGACAGGGCCGCGTTCCCCGGGAAGGCGCTGGAGGACCTGTTCGCCGCCTCGCTCCGGTTTCTGGCAGCGTCTTGGTGTGTGACAGCCTGACTCCAGGCTTCTCGTGGTGTTCGCCCTGCCGGCGGGTCTGCCTCTGTCCTGTGTTCTCCTTTTTATAAGGACACCAGTCGTATTGAATGAGGGTCCACTCTCATGACTGTGTCTCAACTCGGGCACCTCTGTAAACACGGTGTCTGCAAACAGGGCCGCGTCTTGAAGTATTAGGGGTTAAGACTCCAACATATCTTTTTTGGAGGGACAGAATTTAATCCCTAAATGTTTAAAAGTAGTAGAATACATGCAACGTGATACTATTAGTATAAAGTGTAAGGATATGTACATACCTAACAGTCTAATGAAAAGGAAGGGACTAATAAAGGCTGGGTTTGGAACGTGACTCCTCTGGGGTTGAGGGGAGGGAAGGGTGACTGGGGCTTCCCCTGCCTCGGCATTCGTCTATTTCTTAAGCTCAATGGCAGATGCACTGGTTAGTTTTAATGTTCTTGACAACATAGAACATATCAGTTAATGGAAAGTGGGGGGCATGGGGGGGTCTGTACAGTCGGCCCGGAGGAGTCAACCTGGTGGTGGGTCTGGAATCTTAAAAGGTATAAAAAAATTTTGGCCAGGTGCGGTGGCTCACGCTTGTAATCCCAGCACTTTGGGAGGCCAAGGCTGACGGATCACCTGAGGTCAGGGATTCGAGACCAGCCTGGCCAACATGGAGAAGCCCCGTCTCTACTAAAAACAGAAAAAGTAACCAGGCACGGTGGCGCACGCCTGCAATCCCAGCTACTCGGGAGGCTGAGGCCGGAGAATCGCTTTAACCCAGGAGGTGGAGGTTGCAGTGAGCTGAGATGGTGCCACTGCATTCCAGCCTGGGCGACAGAGTGAGACTTCATCTCAAAAAATAAATAAATAAATAAAAGTTATAAAAACATTTAAAAAAATAAAACATTTAAAAAAACCCATGTTATGGCAAAGCACGATGGCTCACACCTATAATCTCAGCACTTTGGGAGGCTGAGATGGGTATATATATGTATATAATATGTGTTATTTTAATTTAGGGAGTAATTTATAAGTGAAGATTTATTTATTTATTTATTATTTATTATTTTTGAGACAGAGTCTTGCTCTGAGGCCCAGGCTAGAGTGCGGTGGTGTGATCTCGGCTCACTGCAACCTCCACCTCCCGGGTTCAAGTGATTCTCCTGCCTCAGCCTCCTGAGTAGCTGGGATTACAGGCGCCGCCACCACGCCCAGCGAATTTTTGTATTTTAGCAGAGACGGGGTTTCACCGTGTTGGCCAGGCTGGTCTTGAACTCCCGATCTCAGGTGATCTACCCACCTCAGCCTCCCAAAGTGCTGGGATCACAGGCGTGAGCCACTGCGCTCAGCCTAATAAGTAAAAATTTACATAAAGAATCGCAGAAAAGAAGCGTAGACACCACTTTGGGGCAATTTTGCTGCAGAGAGAAGGTGACGGCTGGAGGCAGATGAGGGAAGTTTTCCCCTTTTGCATGGGAAGCAGTAAGTTCAGAGGTTAAGGGACTCACCGGGGCTCACATGGCCAGCCTGGCTCAGCCTGGAATGGCACCCGTGTCTCTGAGCCCCAGCACGTTCCTCCTCCAGAGGTGCTGCCTCTATCTTGTGGTCATTATCAGGGTCCCAGGATGCCGCCCCTGAGGTTGGTCTCCCCTGCTCCTACCAGAGCTCCAAGAGTCCCAGAGCCTTCGAGTGAGAAAGGCCCACCCTGCTACCTCTCCGCACACCTGACGGAACACCCTCCTTGTCCCTGGCTGTGCGATGACCGCACACCTGACGGAACACCCTCCTTGTCCCTTGCTGTGTGATGACCGCACACCTGACGGAACACCCTCCTTGTCCCTTGCTGTGTGATGACCGCACACCTGACGGAACACCCTCCTTGTCCCTTGCTGTGTGATGACCGCACACCTGACGGAACACCCTCCTTGTCCCTGGCTGTGTGATGACCGCACACCTGACGGAACACCCTCCTTGTCCCTGGCTGTGTGATGACCGCACACCTGACGGAACACCCTCCTTGTCCCTGGCTGTGTGATGACCGCACACCTGACGGAACACCCTCCTTGTCCCTGGCTGTGTGATGACCGCACACCTGACGGAACACCCTCCTTGTCTCTGGCTGTGCGATGAGATCGGCGTCCAGACGTGGGAGTGATGGTGCATCTCTGGTTTGATGCCTGCTCATGTGCGTTGCAGAGCTATTGTGCTGGGGAACCGGAACACCGCAGCCCCTGGGTGGTCAGCCGGGGTAGGGGCCTGACTCTGCCATTTGCTCAGTTTGACGCTTGGTCAAGTTCTTCGTCTTTTCTGAGGCTCTTCTGCAGAGGTGGCTAATGCCTGCCTCCCAGGATGGTTCTGAGGACTGAGTGAGCCTCGCAGGGGGGCTGCCTGCCACACAGCAGGGGTTTCTCTGGGGCCCCTCCCACCACTCTGCTTCTTTCACACGCAAGTCTGGGTCTCACTGACCTCTCTGGGACCAAGTACAGACCGCCCACCGCCCCACCGGCTAGGAGACTGGGACCTGGTTTCCCTTTTCTTTTTAATGTTTCCACAGGTTATTGGGGTACAGGCGGTATTCGGTCACATGAGTGAGTTCTTTAGTGGTGATTTGTGAGATGTGGGTGCACCCGTCACCCGAGCAGTACATGCTGCACTCTATTTGTAATCTTTTATCCCTGCACCCCTCCCACCCTTCCCCCCAAGTCCCCAGAGTTAGGACCTGGTTTTCTGAGTTTACTGTAAAAGACGGGGTCTCAGCCACTGCCCTGGAGAGAGTTTTACCGGCTCCTCCGAGTGCCGGGATGTGGCATGAGACAGCTGACACTCAGGCTGAGTCCAAAGATGGCCCCATCCGACCCCACAGCTGTCCTGGAACCTGCGGCTTGGTCCAGTGAAGCAGAGAATGTGCTGTGGGCTGTGAAGTCAGCCATTACTCCCTGGGGTGATGGACCAAGCCAGTTCCAGCTCAGTCTGTCCATCAAGAAAAGGGAATAGCTGATTCCATGTGTGGCCCTCATTTTTCTGCTTCATAAAATGAAAGAGCTGGAGGAGGCAATCTCTAAGCCTCTTCCTGCAACAGAGATTCTGAGTTTTTTGGTAAAATGTCTTTCTCTCTCTTTCTTTTCTTTCTGTTCTTTCTTTCTCTCTGTCTCCTTCCCTCCCTCCCTCTCTCTGTCTCCCTCCCTCCCTCTCTCCCTCTCTCTCTCTGTCTGCCTCCCTCCCTCCCTCTCTCTGTCTCTCTCTCTCTTTCTTCCTTTCAACAGGGTCTCTCTCTGTCCCTTAGGCTGGAGTACAGTGGTACAATCACAGCTTACTGCAGCCTCAGCCTCTTAGGCTCGGTGATCCTCCCACCTCAGCCTCCCAAGCAGGTGGTACTACAGGCGCATGCCACCATGCCCAGCGAATTTTTGTATTCTTTGTAGAGACAAGATTTCACCATGTTGCCTAGGCTGGTCTTGAACTCCTGGGCTCAAGTGATCCACCTGCCTCGGCCTCCCAGAGTGCTGGGATTATAGGCGTCAGCTGCCATACCTGGCCTTAAGATTTCATTTGAGGGCTGGGCGAGATGGCTCAAGCCTGTAATCCCAGCCCTTTGGGAGGCCAAGGCGGGTGGATCACTTGAGGTCTGGAGTTCAAGACCAACCTGGCCAACATGGTGAAACCCTATCTCTACTAAAAATGCAAAAATTAGCTGGATGTGGTGGTGGGTGCCTGTAATCCAGAGGCTGAGACAGGAGAATTGCTTGAACACGGGAGGTGGAGGTTGTAGTGAGCCGAGATCACACCATTGCACTCCAGCCTGGGCGACAAGGGTGAAACTCCATCTCAAAAAAAAAAAAAAAAAGGGGATTTCATTTGAGCCTACAAAGTTAGCCCATATGGGCACGGGGACCCCATTTTGCTTAAATTCCAGAACTTTTAGTTCACCAGCACTTACGGGCATCAAATCTAGCCAAAGTCAAAGGAGAGAAAGTCTGGGGCCTTAGGAGCCTGGAGGGGGCAGAGCACAGAGCACTGGGCCAGACGCAGCCCTGTCATCAGGAGGGCCCGGTCCGTACGTGCCTCTGGCCTCAAGACACTCAGTCTTTGACTTGGTGAAGTGACGTGTGGGAAATCGCCCTAAGGAAATGATCTGAAACACAGAAATACGGATAACGGGGCAGGATGCGGTGGCTCACCCCTATACAGAAATACAGATGACGGGGCAGGATGTGGTGATTCACACCTGTAGAGAAATACAGATAACGGGGCGGGGCGCGGTGGCTCACACCTGTACAGAAATACAGATAACGGGGCGGGGCACAGTGGCTCACACCTGTACAGAAATACAGAGAACGGGGTGGGACGCAGTGGCTCACACCTGTACAGAAATATGGATGACGGGGCGGGGTGCGGTGGCTCACACCTGTACAGAAATATGGATGACGGGGCGGGGTGCAGTGGCTCACACCTGTACAGAAATACGGATGATGGGGCGGGGTGCAGTGGCTCACACCTGTACAGAAATATGGATGACGGGGCGGGGCGCGATGGCTCACACCTGTAACCCCAGCACTTTTGGAGGACGAGGAGGGCAGATCACTTGAGGTCAGGATTTCGAGAAATATGGATAACAGTACACACATAAGGATGCACATCACAGAGTTGTTTAAAACACTGAAAATCTTTTTTTTTTTTTTTTTTTTTTTTTTTGAGACAGAGTCTCGCTGTGTCGCCCAGACTGGAGTGCAGTGGCCGGATCTCAGCTCACTGCAAGCTCTGCCTCCCGGGTTTACGCCATTCTCCTGCCTCAGCCTCCTGAGTAGCTGGGACTACAGACGCCGCCACCTCGCCCGGCTAGTTTTTTGTATTTTTTAGTAGAGACGGGGTTTCACCGTGTTAGCCAGGATGGTCTCGATCTCCTGACCTCGTGATCCGCCCGTCTCGGCCTCCCAAAGTGCTGGGATTACAGGCTTGAGCCACCGCGCCCGGCCAAAACACTGAAAATCTTTAAATGACCTAAATGTTCGGAAATAGAAGATTAGTTGAACATTATGTCCATATGATCAAATACCAGGAAGCCACTAAAAATCGTATTCCAGGAGATTTTAGAAATACTTATAATACATTAAGTGAAAAAGTAGTATACATAACTATAGCTGTTGAATTGATCTAAATTACAGATGGCTAGAGATAGGTATGCACATGTGTATGTTCCAAATACAGAAAGGAAATAGGTCACGTCATTGGCAGTGATTGTCTCTGGGTAGTGGAGTTACAGATACTTTTATTTCTTTATGAGTATTCATGTATAATATAAGAGAGATATTACATCTTTGCTGCTTTGGATTTTTCTTTTTCTCTTTTTTTTTTTTTTTTTTTTTGAGACAGAGTTTCACTCTTGTTGCCCAGGCTGGAGTGCAATGGCATGATCTTGGCTCAACGCAACCTCTGCCTCCCGGGTTCAAGCAATTCTCCTGCCTCAGCTTCCTGAGTAGCTGGGATTACGGGCCTGTGCCACCACACCTGTCTAATTTTGTATTTTTAGTAGAGACAGGGTTTCTCCATGTTGGTCAGGCTGGTCTCGAACTCCCGACCTCAGGTTATCTGCCCACCTCGGCCTCCCAAAGTGCTGGGATTGCAGGCGTGAGCCACCGCACCCAGCCCTCTTTGGATTTTTCTATACATTCAAGATTTTTTATTTATTTATTGTTATATATATGTTTTTTGAGACAGGTTCCCACTGTTGACCAGGCTAGAATGCAGTGGCAGGATCTCAGTTTACTGCAACCTTTGCCTCCCGGCTCAAGCAATTCTCATGCCTCATCCTTCTGAGTAGCTGGGATTACAGGCATGTGCCACCATGCTTGGCTAATTTTTGTATTTTTAGTAGAGACAGGGTTTCACCATGTTGGTCAGGCTGGTCTCAAACTCCTGGCCTCAAGGAATCTGCCTGCCTTGGCCTCCCAGTGTTGGGATTACAGATGTGAGCCACTGCGCCTGACTCTTCTATTTATTTTTTTATTTATTTTCCCAGGCTGGAGTGCAGTGGTGCAATTACAGCTTGCTGCATCCTTGACCTCCTGGGCTCCAGCCGTCCTTCCACTTCAGCTTCCCTAGTAGCTGGGACTACAGGCGCACACTACCACGCCCAGCTAATTTTTATTTTTTAATTTTTTGTAGAGGCAGGGTCTTGCTATGTTGCCCAGGCTGGTCTCAAACTCCTGGCCTCAGGTGATCGTCCTCCACTGGCCTCCTAAAGTGCTGAGATTACAGGCGTGAGTCACTATGTCAGGGCTCACGATTTTTAATAAATTTTTTTATATACAGAAAACAAAAGCCATTAAATTTAAAACATTTTTAACTGTGGTAAAATACACATAACATAAAATGTACTATCTTAGTCATTTCTAAGTGTACAGATCAGTAGCATTAAGCTCATTCACAGTGTTGTGTAACCATCACCCCGTCCATCTCCAGAACTCTTGCTGTTGTAAAACTGCAAGGTAGGCCGGGTGCGGTGGGTCACACCTGTAATCCCAGCACTTTGGGAGGCCGAGGCGGGCGGATCATCTGAGGTCTGGAGTTCAAGACCAGCCTGGCCAACATGGTGAAACCCCGTCTCTACTAAAAATACAAAAATTAGCAGGGTGTGGTGGCAGGCGCCTGTAATCCCAGCTACTCGGGAGACTGAGGCAGGAGAATCGCTGGAACCTGGGAGGCGGAGGTTGCAGTGAGCTGAGATTGTGCCCCTGCGCTCCAGCTTCGGTAACAGAGAGAGGCTCTGTCTCAAAACCACCCCCCCAAGACAAAAAAACTGCCGTGTTACACCCATTGAACTATAACTCCTCGTTTCCCTCTCCTGCCAACCCCTGACAACCACTCTTTTCTTTCTGTTTGTAGGAATTTGATTACTCATATAAACGGAATCATACGATATTTGTCTTTTTTGTAGTCGGCTTATTCCGCGTAGCGTAATGTTCTCAAGGCTCGTCCATGTTGCTGCGTTGTGTCAGAATATCCTTCCTTTTTAAGGCTGAATAACATTCCATTCCGTGCATATATCCCATTCGGTTCATCCGCTTGTCCTTCCTTGAAGCTTCAGTTGCTTCCATCTTTGTGCTCGTGTGACTAATACTCTGCAAGTGTGGGCGTGAAAATAGCTTTGAGATTCCGCTTTTAGTTGTCTGGGGTATAAACTCAGAAGTGGGATTGCGAGATTGTTTGGTAATTGTCTGTTGAAGGTCTTGAGGAGCCCTCCCACCACACTGGTTTCCACAGTGGCTGCACCACGTGCTTCTGCACCAGCAATGCCCGGGGTGCCAGGGCCTCCACATCCTCACCGAGGCTTGTTAGTTCCTGTTTTTTTGTTGTTGCTGTTTTTGTTGTTGTTGTTTTAATAGTAGCCAAAAAATATCACTTAAAAAATTTTATGGCCAGGTGCGGTGGCTCACACCTTAAGCCCAGCACTTTGGGAGGCCGAGGCGGGTGGATCATTTGAGGTCAGGAGTTTGAGACTAGCCTGACCAACATGGCGAAACCTCGTATCTACTAAAAATACAAAAAAATGAGTGGGTGAGGTGGTGTGTGCCTGTAATCCCTGCTACTCAGAAGGCTGAGGCAGGAGAATCGCTTGAACCCAGGAGGAGGAGGTTGGAGTGAGCCGAGATTGCGCCACTGCACTCCAGCCTGGGTGACAGAGCGAGACCCTGTCTCAAAATAAATAAACATACATCGAGTGCAGTGGTGCGATCAGAGCTCGCTGCAGCCTCAAACTCCCAGGCCCCGACAATTCTCCCACTTCAGCCTTCTGAGTAGCGGGGACTCCAGGCACACACCACTATGTCTGGCTAATTTTTTAATTTTTTTTTTTTTGAGATGGAGTCTCACTCTGTTGCCCAGGCTGGAGTGCAGTGGTGCAATCTCGGCTCACTACAAGCTCCGCCTCCCGGGTTCACGCCATTCTCCTGCCTCAGTCTCCCGAGTAGCCGGGACTACAGGTGCCCGCCACTGCGCCCGGCTAATTTTTTATATTTTTAGTACAAACGGGGTTTCACTGTGTTAGCCAGGATGGTCTCCAACTCCTGACCTTGCAATCCGCCCGTCTCGGCCTCCCAAAGTGCTGGGATTACAGGCGTGAGCCACCGCGCCCAGCCTTTTTTTTTTTTTTTTTTTGTAGAGACAGGGTCTCATTGTACTGCCCAGGCTGGTCTCCAGCTCCTGGGTCCAAGCAGGTCCTCCTGCCTCAGCCTCCTAAAGTGCTGGGATGACAGGCATCCACCGTCAGGCGTGGCCCAGTGGCTCCCCTCTCTTCCCCTGGCCTCTGAACCTTCTGGTGGTTTGTGGTGAGGCAGATGACATAGCGAGGAGCAGGCCATAGTCAACAGCCCCAAGCTTATCCCGGGTGACTCTTTCTCACGCTGGGGAAGTTCCCGTCCATTCTGGCTTGTGGAAATCCACAGTCACTCTCCTGGTGACACTGACCAGACAGGAACAATTCTCCTCACACAGAAGTGGGGAGCGTGACGCACGGTCAGCAGCTTGGATGAGGCCTGAGGGCCCAACTCCCACAGGGTCTGCCCTGAGCCCGCCTCTCGCAGAGGACAGCACCTGACCTCTCTGAGGACCTGGGGGACCAGCAAGGGGGTCACGGAATGGCGGCTCCCAGGGCCAGCTGCCTGGGCCAGTGACCTGTGTGGTGGTTCAGGGCGCCATGCTCAGAGGGCCCTGCACTTGGCTTAATGCCCTGCTATCACCGAAATTCTTTTTTTTTTTTGAGATGGAATTTCGCTCTCGTTGCCCAGGCTGGAGTGCAATGGTGCAATCTCAGCTCATAGCAACTGGCGTCTCCCGGGTTCAAGCGATTCTCCTGCCTTAGCCTCCCCAGTAGCTGGGATTACAGGCATGCGCCACCACGCCCAGCTAATTTTGTATTTTTAGTACAAACGGGGTTTCACCATATTGGCCAGGCTGGTCTTGAACTCCTGACCTCAGGTGATCTGCCCGCCTCAGCCTCCCAAAGTGCTGGGATTACAGGCGTGAACCACCGTTCCTAGTCTGTTACCAAAATTCTTAATAACTTTTTGAACAAGGGGCCCCATGAGCTCTGTAGCTGGTCCTGGTGACGCCCCTTCCACAGTAGCCCCGGAGGACTGCTCTCCAGGGAAGGCATGACAAGACCATGCCACACCCAGGCGGCCTCTGCCGTCTCTGCAGTCCCAGCATTTTGAATGTGTGGCTCACACCTCTTACCACCCTGCCTTGTTTTAGAGTTCTTTGCCTGCAGGTGCCATTCTGCAGTGAGACTCTGAACTCCTAGAGGGCCAGGGCCAGCCTCTGAGCAGCAGGGAGCCTGGCTCCTAGACGGTGCTCAACAAATGTTAGTTGAAGTAACTACTGAAGACTTCATGCCAAGTCAATTGTTTACTGGCAACGGAAAGCAAAACGGATGACTCCTGATTATAATGAATTGGATTTTGTTAGGAGAATGTGGGAAATAATGTGATCTTGGTTCCCATGAGCCCAGGTATCATCCGTGGCTGAATTTCCACTTTGCTGTATCTCCAGAAAGGCACTGATATTTATGGAACACCTGCTATTTCTTGGTGCTAATCCATGGTCTCCCATTGAATCCTACAACCTCTCAAGGGGGTTACCCCTGCTTAGGAGGCTCAGAGTCAAGTCACTTGCCCAAGGCCACACACTGCCAAGTAGTAGAATGTGAATTTGAACACGGTTCTGTCTGGCTTCAAGGCCTCCTTCCTGGGTTTTGATCCTGGGGAAGGGTCAGAGATGAGTAACTGGACAACTTCCTGTAAGGAGCAGCCAAAGAGTTTAGGACTGAAAACCTGAGGAGTGTCTGGATTACAGCCTATCACTTCTTCTTCTTCATTATTATTATTATTGCCTGGCTAATTTTTGTATTTTTTGCAGAGATGAGATTTCACCATGTTGCCCAGGCTGGTCTTGAACTCCTGACGTCAAGTGATCCACCCACCTCGGCCTCCCAAAGTGCTGGGATTCCAGGCGTGAGCCACCATGCCTGGTTGAGCCCGTAACATCTTGACCCATAAGTGCTCCTCCTGCAAAGGTAACACGGTAAAAAGAGAGGATTCTACAGACAGCACCCTTTGCTCTGCCACTTACGGCCAGCGTGACCTTGGCCTAGTTTCTTGTTTCTTTTTTCTTTTTCTTTCTTTTCTTTTCTTTTCTTTTCTTTTCTTTTCTTTTCTTTTCTTTTCTTTTCTTTTCCCCTCCCTCCCTCCCTCCCTCCCTCCCTCCCTCCCTTCCTCCCTTCCTCCCTTCCTCCCTTCCTCCCTTCCTTCCTTCCTTCCTTCCTTCCTTCCTTCCTCCCTTCCTCCCTTCCTCCCTTCCTTAGAAACTCTACTAAAAATAAAAAAATTAGCCAGGCATGGTGGCATATGCCTGTAATCCCAGCTGCTTGAGAGGCTGATACAGGAGAATCCCTTGAACCCAGGAGGCGGGGGTTGCAGTGAGCCCAGTTTGCGCCTCTGCACTCCAGCCTGGGCAACAAGAGCAAAACTCTGCCTCAAAAAAAAAAAAAAAAAAAAAATTTGTGACAGTAAGAGACATTTGACATAGTTGACTGTCTTGCTTCTAACCTCCAACCTGGGTCATTCGTGGGTTTAGGCCAAGGTAACTTTGAGAGGAATTTTATTGTTTAACCTTAAAACAAGGATGATAATAGCCCTTCCCAAAACTAAACCGCCCTTATAAAACGAATGAAAGGACACAAGATCAGAATTATGAGAAGAGCCTGGATTCTGCTGAGATGTAGGCATAGTTAAAGGCTAACCAACCAGATTTTCAATTTCCCCAATTGTTTCCATAGATAACATCACCATCGTAAAACCTAAGACTGTTCTTTTGAGATGTCTTTTCAGACTTTTCGCATTTCTGACCGGCTGACTCCACTCAACCTGAGACTTATGACCCATTCGGTCCTGTGTTCCTCACACAGAGGCAGTCTACACACACACACACACACAGAACCGGGTTCCACACCCCTATGATTTCATTCCCAACCAGCCAACATTCCCCATTCCCTATAGCCCCTATTCACCAAACTATTTTTTTTTTTTTTTTTGAGACTGAGTCTCACTCTGTCACCCAGGCTGGAGTGCGGTGGCACGATCTCAGCTCATTGCAACCTCCACCTCCTGGGTTCAAGAGATTCTCCTCTGTCAGCCTCCTGAGTAGCTGGGATTACAAGCGCCCACCACCACCACCACCCCCAGCTAATTTTGTATTTTTAGTAGAGACGGGATTTCACCAGTTGGCCAGGCTGGTCTCAAACTCCTGACCTCAGGTGATCTACCCGCCTCAGCCTCCCACAGTGCTGGGATTACAGGCGTGAGCCCCCGCGCCTCAGCCTCCCACAGTGCTGGGATTACAGGCGTGAGTCCCCGCGCCTCAGCCTCCCACAGTGCTGGGATTAGAGGCGTGAGTCCCCGCGCCTCAGCCTCCCACAGTGCTGGGATTACAGGCGTGAGCCACCGCGTCCGGCCACCAAACTACTCTCGAAAGACCTCTGAACCTTCGAGATTGATTTGTCTGTGCAGCGGGCAGGGCAGGAGATTACATGAACTTAATTTAGCCTTTATTGACCCAGCTGTGGCAACCCTGCCCTGTGCTTCCCTGGCCTACCTTGCAACTGGGGGAGACCGTGTGGCCTGTTCTGGCCAAGGGGCCTGTGTGGAAGGAGTGTGCCCAGGACAGACTGCCTTCTTCCTGCTCTGAGGACTCCTGACATGGAGACTGCCGCAGCCTTATTTCCAGAGGGAAAGGCCAGGTGAGCCCCAGAGATGCCAGCCCTGACACTGCTGAGCACTAGCCCTGCCCACTTCCAGATCTTTTATTCTGGGAGGCAAAGAAACCACTATTTTACATCTGCCAGTCAGGGTTTCTCTACACATTTATTCCCAAAGCGTAAGCAGAGAGTGCTTCCTGCTGCTTTCACTCCTCCGGGGTGCAGGGGATGCCCTCAGGCCCTGGAGTAACCCTCTGTATTGGGGGGCTTCTCTCCTGCCCTTATTCCAGCCTTTTATCTGGGTGCTCTGGGAGCCTGGAGGCTATTCTTGTCTTTCTCTGACCACCCAGTTTGCCCCAGGTTTTCCTCATTCGTCCTGACCTCAATTTCCCGTTTCCTTTGGTTAATCCTCTCTTGAAAAATCACTTTCCAGCCACACACACTGAGTCAATGTCCCTTCCCCACATCACATAGCACACAACCCCCCAGACACACACACACCACACAACACACAACAGACACACCACACACACTGAGTCAATGTCCCTTCCCCACATCACATAGCACACAAACCCCAGACACACACACACACACACAACACACAACACACAACAGACACACCACACACAGAGTCAATGTCCCTTCCCCACATCACATAGCACACAACCCCCCAGACACACACACACACCACACACCACACAACACACAACAGACACACCACAGAGTCAATGTCCCTTCCCCACATCACATAGCACACAACCCCCCAGACACACACACACACCACACAACACACAACACACAACAGACACACCACAGAGTCAATGTCCCTTCCCCACATCACATAGCACACAACCCCCCCCACACACACACCACACAATACACAACACACAACAGACACACCACAGAGACAATGTCCCTTCCCCACATCACATAGCACACAACCCCCCAGACACACACACACACAACACACAACACACAACAGACACACCACAGAGTCAATGTCCCTTCCCCACATCACATAACACACAACCCCCCAGACACACACACACACACACAACCACACACCACACAACACACAACAGACACACCACACACAGAGTCAATGTCCCTTCCCCACATCACATAGCACACAACCCCCCAGACACACACACACACGACACACAACACACAACACACAACAAACACACCACAGAGTCAATGTCCCTTCCCCACATCACATAGCACACAACCCCCCAGACACACACACACACCACACACCACACAACACACAACACACAACACACACTGAGCCAATGTCCCTTCCCCACATCACATAGCACACAATCCCCCAGACACACACACACACCACACATACCACACAACACACAACAGACACACCACACACCACCCCATACACACATCATGCAACAGACACCATACACACATACCACACACCACACTACAGACACACCACCCCATACACATACCATGCAACAGACACACCACACACACATCACACAACAGACACACCACACAACAGACACACACCACACACCACCCCATACACCATGCAACAGACACACCACATACACACACCACACAACAGACACCACACAACAGACACACACCACACACCACCCCTACACACATCATGCAACAGACGCACCACACACACCACATAACAGACACACCACACAACAGACACACACCACACAACAGACACATCACACAAAAGACACACCACACAACACACACCACCCCTACACACATCATGCACCACACACACCACACAACAGACACACCACACAACACACACCACCCCATACACACACCATGCAAGAGGCACACCACATACACACCACACACACCACACAACACACACACCACCCCATACACTGTACAAGAGACACACACACCACACACATACCACACAACAGACATACCACAGAACAGACACACACCACCCCATACACCATGCAACAGACACACCACATACACACCACACACTACACACCAGCCCATATACACATCATGCAACAGACACACACCGCATACACACCACACACACATACCACACACACCACACAACAGACCCACACATCACACACACAACACACCACCCCATACATACACACTACACAACAGACACACCACACAACAGATACACACATTGCACACACACAACACACACAACAGAGAGACAGAACACATACAGTACACACACAACACAGGTGTACACAGATATCGTAAAGACACACAACACCCGCGCAACACACACATCACACACACCCCCATCGTACGCCTCTCTCCTGACCCCTTTATCTTTTAGTTTTGTCTTCTCCATGTGTGGAAAGCCACAGATCCAAACCCAGTGTCCTGGTTATGCTTCTGCCAAATTCCATTTGGTCTCGCCAGATGGAGTGTCCTTAATCCACATCCAATTTTAGAGACAGGAGAGGTTGCCCCGGGGGCCAGCGCCTGGGGAGCCTGCCCTGTCTTCCTCTGCAGCCGTGCCCAGCCGGCCTGCCAGGCGGGGTCTGGGAAGACAGCCTCGCCAGGACTCTCAGTGCCAGTGTCTGACCTTGAAGGCCAGGGCTCCCGGGCCCTGCGGGCTATTTTGGGACGGCTCCCCAGGCCCTAGCCCCACAGAGCAGGTGCAGGGCTGGCCAGAGGAGCTGATGCCAGAGAAATTCAGTGCTGTGTCCTCCCCAGGCTACCTCCCGAGGCCACGCTGGAGGCCTGGACCCATGGGGAGGCCTCGACCCTTGCCCAGTGCAGGGGAAGCAGGGCCTCAACCCTTCCCCAGTTTAGGGGGCCTGCAGCTTTGCCAGTGAAAGGGGCAAGCTGGAAAGAGACCCTGAGGTGTGCGTCCTGCAGGAGGTGGGGAGCGGCCCCTCCATTGTGGGAAAGCAACTGCCACAGACCGGGCTGACCTCATGGGTTATGCAACCCAGGCCGGCCCCGAGGCTGCAGGGAGCAGCTCCCCTGTGTGGGCCTGCTGAGGGATCAGCAGCTCTGGCTCCTAACCCAGCCCACGTGGCTCCCGATGCCTCCTGACCCTTAGCAGAAGGTTGGACAGCTTTCCGCTCGCCCTCCTCCTGCCCTGGGTGTGGCAGGAAGTGGAGTAATTAAAGCCTTTTGGGGATTATCAAGAAACTGCTAGATCACAAGTTCCCTCCTTGGGCACTCGTGGCAAAGGGGAGATCAACCTGTGGTCTGCTGGGGGTCAAGGACAGGGAGAAGGAAGGGGGTGCCCCACCTTTAGAGGCCCCAGCCCTCAGCCTTCAGCGTGACCCCTTTGGTATCAGCATGTTTTTGGAAAGGGGCCTAGTTCTAGTGTCCAAAGTCCTGTAAAGGAAAATTTTAAAAATCAGGACCACTCACACTTCTCTTTTTCTTTGAGACAGGGTTGTGCTCTGTAGTCCAGGCTGAGTGCAGTGGCGCTCCTTCCTGTCTTCAGAGGTTCACCTTATCTTATATAAAACGTAGTATTCGCTTAAGTCTGCCGCCTGCCTGCCCCTTTCCTATGTGCCATCCCCCTCTTTAAAGAAATGTACAAATGGCCGGGCGCGGTGGCTCACGCCTGGAATCCCAGCACTTTGGGAGGCCAAGGTGGGCAGATCACCTGAGGTCAGAAGTTCAAGACCAGCCTGACCAAATGGAGAAACCCTGTCTCTACTAAAAATACAAAAATCAGTCGGGCATGGTGGCTCACGCCTGTAATCCCAGCACTTTGGGAGGCTGAGGTGGGCAGATCACTTGAGGTCAGGAGTTCGAGACCAGCCTGGCCAAAAAGGTGAAACCTCATCTCTATTAAAAATACAAGAATTACGCAGGCATGGTGGCGGGTGTCTGTAATCCCAGCTACTCAGGAGGCTGAGGCAGGAGAATCGCTTGAACCCAGGAAGGGAGGTTGCAGTGAGCTGAGATCGTGCCACTGCACTCCAGCCTGGGCAACAAGAGTGAAACTCTGTATCCAAAAAAGAAAAAAAAAGAAAGAAAGAAATGTACAAATACAAAACCTGAAACTTCTTCAGAAAAACAGCCACAGATATGTCTGTGGCTTGTGTTTTTCCCAGAAGCGCCCTAACGTGGCTTAATAAACCTCGATAACTAAGACTTGCCTCAGTCACTCATTCCGGTTGTCAGTCCTAAATGCAGAATGGCCGGGTGCCCCTGGGCAAGCTGCCTCAGCTCTGGGAACCTGTTTCCTTCGCTGAGAAAGCGCCTGGTCAACCTCTGAGGAGCCTGGAGGAGGATTTCTGCAGCGGTGGGTGCTTCTCTTGCCCACCTTCCGCAGTGGGGACTCTCCTCTCCGATTCCCTCTGTAGGTCCTGGAAACGCTCCCTCTCAGAACCTCTCGCACATCAGATCGAGCATATTCAACACACCTGTGGCCCACATCGAGTATTTTTTGCTGTAAAATTTTTTTTTTTTTTTTTTTTAGACAGAGTCTCACTCCATTGCTTAGGCTGGAGTGCAGTGGCATGATCTCGGCTCACTGCAGCCTCCGCCTCCTGGGTCCATGCAATTCTCCTGCCTCAGCCTCCCAAGTAGCTGGAACTACAGGCAGATGCCATCATGCCTGGCTAATTTTGGTATTTCTACTAAGAGACGGGGTTTCACCCTATTATAGGTCAGGCTGGTCTCGAATCCATGACCTCAGGTGATCACCCACTTTGGTCTCCCAAAGTACTGAGATTACAGGCATGAGCCACCACTCCTGGCTGCTGTAAATTTTTTTAAAGGGCTTTCAGAAAGCTGCTTTATAAATTATTTGACAATAAATAACGTATTGAATTTTTTTTTTTTTTTCCTTGAGGCAGCATCTTGCTCTGTTGCCCGGGCTGGAGTGCAGTGGCACCATTCTTGGCTCATTCAACCTCCTCCTCCCGGGTTCAAATGATTCTCCGGCCTCAGCCTCCCAAGTAGCTGCGATTACAGGCTCACACCACCACGCCCAGCTAATTTTTGTATTTTTAGTAGAGACGGGGTTTCACCATGTTGGCCAGGCTGGTCTCGAACTCCTGACCTCGAGTGATCTGCCCCACTTGTTCTCTCAAAGTGCTGGGATTACAGGTGTGAGCCACTGCGCCTGGCCAATAAGTAATTTATTGAATGTTGATTGGCTATAATCCCTTCCTTCCTTCCTTCCTTTCCCTTCCCTCCCTCCCTCCCTCCCTCCTTCCTTCCTTCCTTCCTTCCTTCCTTCCTTCCTTCCTCCCTCCCTCCCTCCCTTCCTCCCTCCTCCCTCCCTCCCTCCCTCCTTCCTTCCTTCCTTCCTCCCTCCCTCCCTCCCTCCCTCCCTTCCTTCCTTCCTTCCCTCCTTCCTTCCTTCCTTTCCCTTCCCTCCCTCCTTCCTTCCTTCCTTCCTCTTTTTTTTTTTTTTTTGAGAAAGTCTTGCTCTGTCACCCAGGCTGGACTGCAATGGCGTAATCTTGGCTCACTGCAGCCTCCACCTCCTGGGTTCAACCAATTCTCCTGCGTCAGCCTCCTGAGACCTGGGATTACAGGTGCTTGCTACCACGCCCAGTTAATTTTTGCATTTTTAGTAGAGATGGGGTTTCACCATGTTGGTCAGGCTGGTCTCAAACTCCTGACCTCAGGTGATCCACCCGCCTTGACCTCCCAGAGTGCTGGAACTACAGGCATAAGCCACTGTGCCTGGCCAATTTTTCTTTTTTAGAAGTTTATTTTAGGCCAGGCACAGTGGCTCATGCCTGTATTCCCAGCACTTTGGGAGGCCAAGGTGGGTGGAACATGAGGTCAGGGGATCGAAACCATCCTGGCCAACATGGTGAAACCCCATCTCTACTAAAAATACAAAAATTACCTGAGTGTGGTGGCAGATGCCTGTAATCCCAGCTACTCGGGAGGCTGAGGCAGGAGAATCTCTTGAACCCAGGAGATGGAGTTTGCCGAGATCATGCCACTGCACCCCAGTCTGGCCACCGAGCTACACTCCATCTCAGAAAAAAAAAAAAGAAGTTGTTTATTTTAAATTAGCTTTTATTTGGAATGCAGTGGTGTGATCATGGCTCAGTGTAACCTCAACCTCCTAGGCTCAAGTGATCCTCCTGCTTCAGTCTCCTGAGTAGCTGGGACCACAGGTGCATGCCACCATACCAGCCTAACATTGTGTGTGTGTGTGTGTGTGTGTGTGTGTGTGTAGAGATGGAGCCTTTGCTATGTTGCCCAGGCTGGTCTCAAACTCCTGGCCTCAAGTGATCTTCCCTCCTTGGCCTCCCAAAGTATTGGGATTACAGGCGTGATCCACTGCCCCCAGCCTGGTTAATATTTTTCAGTGATCATGGTGTATATTAGAAATTCTTAGAAAGCAAGAAATGCTACAAAATGTTTCTAAATGTAGTGCCATTTTCTTGAATACTGAATGAATTCATTTATAAGCCAGTTAGTAAACCACAAGCAACTTCAGATTGTCCATGTTAGCAGAATAGCAAACACGTGGATAAATCAGTGGGGCCATTCACAGCACCAGCCCTGCCCCGGCTGACTTACTCCTAATCACTGGGAAATTATTTGTTTTTTTGCTTTAATCTCTGGGTGACTCAAATGTGTAGTCACCAATCTGGAAGAAGGTCAGGATCTTGAATCCACTGAGATAGGCCCCAGCAGGGACCGTGGCTGAAGAGGAGCCTGGACTCAGTTGCGTCTGGAAGGAGGACTAGCTACGGGAAAGAGGGAGTGCTTCTGAGGGAGGGAGGTGCTCCCTGCCTCTGGCCTCAGGCCTTGTTCCCGGTCAGCAGTCATTTAGAGCAGGGGTTTCATCCCTTTATGTCTTTGTATTTGCACAGTAGTCAGTTTGTTTACTGCTGCCACTTTAGTCAGTAACCTTTAGCCTACTAATGGTGCTTATTTTATTTCTCTTTTCATCTTTCAGTGTTACTAGGCCCTGCTGGCAAACAGAATTGAGGGGGCCTGCCCAGCAGGGAGGAACGGGGAGCCACAGCAAGGAGCCAGCGTCTGGGACTCAGCTGAGCCTTTCCTGCCCCGAGGCAGGTGGCCTGGGGAAGTCCTTGATCTTGAACCAGCCGGTTATGGTCTGCGGGGGGCCCCACCTTCAAAGTCAGAAATCCCCACGATTCCTCTGGGGCCTCTTCAGCCGGAGGAAGTTGATGAGCCTAAGAGGCTTCCTGGAAAAGCTGCCCGGGGCTCCCCAGCCAAGGCTCCAGCTCTGAGAGGCAGCATGAAATGGGCAAGAGTGTGGAGTTACCCACGGGGGCAGTGGAGCGTGGTACACTCAGCGTGGACTACAGGGAACTGAAGGACAAATGAGGGGACTCTCAAAACAAGCTATGGAGTGAAAAAATGAAAGTTGGCTGGGCACGGTGTCTCACGCCTGTAATCCCAGCACTTTGGGAGGCCGAGGTGGGTGGATCACAAGGTCAGGAGATCGAGACCATCCTGGCTAATACGGTGAAACCCCATCTCTACTAAAAAATGCAAAACACTAGCCGGGCGAGGTGGCGGCGCCTGTAGTCCCAGCTACTCGGGAGGCTGAGGCAGGAGAATGGCGTGAACCCGGGAGGCGGAGCTTGCAGTGAGCTGAGATCCGGCCACTGCACTCCAGCCTGGGAGACAGAGCGAGAGTCTGCCTCAAAAAAAAAAAAAAAAAAAAAAAAAAGAAAGTTACCAAACCATGTGTAGCACACACTGCCATTTATTAGAACGCACTCACATACAAACCCTGAACCAGTGCTTTGGGAGGCCGAGGCAAGAGGATTGCTTGAGGCCAGGAATTCCAGACTGGCCTGGGCAACAAAGTGAGACCCAGTCTCTAGCACCTGTAGTCCCAGCTACTCTGGCAGTTGAAGCAGGAGGATCACTTGGGCTCAGGAGTTTGAGGCTGCAGTGAGCTGTGATGGCCCCACTGCACTCCAGCCTGGGCCACTGAGTGAGACCCTGTCTCTTTAACAAAAAAAAAAAAAAAAAAAAGCAAACAGGCCGGCGCGGTGGCTCACACCTGTAATTCCAGCACTTTGGGAGGCCAAGATGGGTGGATCACGTGGGGTCAGGAGTTTGAGACCAGCCTGGCCAACATGGTGAAACCCCGTCTCTGCCAAAAATACAAAAATTAGCTGGGTATGGTGGCGTGCACCTGTAATCCCAGCTATTTGGGAGGCTGAGGCAGAAGAATCACTTGAACCTGGGAGGCGGAGGTTGCAGTGAGCTGAGATCACACCACTGCACTCCAGTCTGGGTGACAAGTGCAAAACTCTGTCTTGAAAAACAAAGCAAAACAAATAACAATAGAAAAACTAGTAACTGGAGAGGGTTTCTAAAGAATAAATTGACCTGATGGACAAAGATATACATGTATATATATATGCACCATATATAAACACAATGAGAGTCTTTTTTTTTTTTTTTTTTTTTTTGAGACGGAGTCTTACTATCGCCCGGGCTGGAGTGCAGGTGCATGATCTTGGCTCACTACAACCTCCACTTACCAGGTTCAAGCGATTCTCCTGCCTCAGCCTCCTGACTGGCTGGGATTACAGATGTGTGCCACCACGCCCAGCTAATTTTTTGTATTTTTAGTAGAGCCAGGGCTTCACTGTGTTGGCCAGGCTGGTCTCGAACTCCTGACCTCCACCCGCCTTGGCTTCCCAAAGTGCTCAGATTACAGGCATGAGCCACTATGCCCGGCTACAATTTAGAGTCTTTATAAAGATAGGCTCCAAATAAAATTCAAGGTCTCTCCCCAAGGACATAGAAAAGAGAGTGGTCACGGCCGGGCATGGTGGCTCACGCCTGCAATCCCAGCATTTTGGGAGGCCAAGGCAGGCAGATCACAAGGTCAGGAGTTCAAGACCAGCCTGGTCAATATGATGAAACCCCATCTCTACTAAAAATACAAAAATTAGCCAGGCGTGGTGGCGGGCACCTGTAACAGATCCCAGCTACTCGGGAGGCTGAGGCAGGAGAATTTCTTGAACCCGGGAGGCTGAGGTTGTAGTGAGCCGAGATCGCACCACTGCACTCCAGCCTGGGCGACAGAGTAAGACTCTGTCTCAAAAAAAAAAAAAAAAAGAAGAGGCACCTTGAGTTTCCTAAGGGTGGAGGCCATGTCAGGTGAACCTCCCTTTTACTCACAGGAAGAGGGAAGGGAAGAAGCAAACGTCTGCAGCAGGTGTCTCGTTCCAGGCTCCATGCTGGGTGGCTGAGAGCTCACGGCAGCCTTGGGGTTAGCTGGGTGTCTCATTTTACAGATGCCGAAACTGATGGGCTGCAGTGAGTGACGTGAGAAACTTCTCTCAGAATTACGTGGTGTGTAAAACATTACGGGACTTAGTTACTTAAACATGTTTGGAAATTCAAGACCACAGATGAAGAATGTAGACATTATGTCATCACACTTGGTTTTTAATCACAGCTCCTCCGCCTATTAGCTTAAGGACTTTAAACGTATTATTTAATGTCTCTAAGCCTCGGTTTTCATATTTTTAAACTAGTGCTGATTGTAAGCCGCCTCTTAGGTTGTTGTGAGGACTGAATAAAATAAAATGAGTAAAGTAGAAAAAAAAAAGGAAATTTGCTTCAGGGGACAGTTGAAAATCTGGGTTCATGCTGTGTGTGGTGGCTCACGCCTGTAATAACAGCACTTCGGGAGGTTGAGGAAGGCAGATCACCTGAGGTCAGAAGTTCGAGACCAGCCTGGCCAACATAGAAATGTCCTGTCTCTACAAAAAATAGAAAAATTAGCCAGGCATGATGGCACATACCTGTAATCCCAGCTACTTGGGAAGCTGCGGCAGGAGAATCGCTTGAATCCAGGAGGCGGAGGTTGCAGTGAGCTGAGATCGTTCCACTGCACTCCAGCCTGGGCAACAGAGCAAGACTTTGTCTCAATAATAATAATAATAATAATAATAATAAATAGGGAGTTACAGGGATCATGCGGACGGGAGGCAGGACGGGATTGCAGCTGTGACACAGATGGACAGAGTAGCTGTGGAGGCCCACAGAGTGAGTTTTGGCTCCAGAATGATTGCAGAAATAAAGCAGGAAAGCCGAGAGGACCCACAGACCCCCTGAAGGAAGCAGATTGCTCCTGCAGGACCCAGGAGACACCGCAAACACTGTGCTGGTACCCGTGGCTGAGAGACTGACAGATGGATCACATCACAGGACTCTGTGCAGACAACCCCCAGTACCAGCCTGGAGCCTGGCAGACCTGCCGGGTGGCTACACCCAGAAGACAGATAACAATCACTACAGCTCGGCTCTCAGGAAACCACATCCATCGGAAAAGGAGGAGAGTAGTACATCAAGGGAACACCCTGTGGGACAAAAGAATCTGAACCACAGCCTTGAGCCCTAGACCCTCCCTCTGACAGAGCCCACCCAAATGAGAAGGAACCAGAAAACCAACCCTGGTAATACGACAAGACAAGGTTCTTTAACACCTCCACAAAATCACGCTAGCTCACCAGCAATGGACCCAAACCAAGAAAAAATCCATGGTTTACCTGAAAAAGGATTTAGGAAGTAAGTTATTAAGCGAATCAGGGAGGCACCAGAGAAAGGCGAAGCCCGACGTAAGGAAAAAAATGATACAAGAAGTGAAGGGAGAAATATTCATGGAAATAGCATAAATTAAAAAAAATCAAAACTTCAGGAAACACCGGACACACTTAGAGAAATGCAAAATGCTCTGGAAAGTCTCAGCAATAGAGTTGAACAAGTAGAAGAAAGAAATTCAGAGCACGAAGACAAGGTCTTTGAATTAACGAAATCCAACGAAGACAAAGAAAAGAGAACAAGAAAATATGAACAAAGCCTCCAAGGAGTCTGGGATTATGTTAAACACCCAAACCTAAGAATAATCAGTGTTCCCGAGGAAGAAGAGAACTCTAACAGTTTGGAAAACATCTTTGAGGAGATAATCGAGGAAAACTTTCCCGGCCTTGCTAGAGATCTAGATCCAAATACAAGAAGCTCAAAGAACATCTGGGAAATTCATCGCAAAAAGATCATCGCCCAGGCACACAGTCTATCTAAAGTCAGGACAAAGGAAATAATCCTAAGAGCTGTGAGGCAAAAGCACCAGGTAACCTATAAAGGAAAACCTGGCCGGGCGCGGTGGCTCAAGCCTGTAATCCCAGCACTTTGGGAGGCCGAGACGGGCGGATCACGAGGTCAGGAGATCGAGACCATCCTGGCTAACACGGTGAAACCCCGTCTCTACTAAAAAAAAAATACAAAAAACTAGCCGGGTGAGGTGGCGGGCACCTGTAGTCCCAGCTACTCGGGAGGCTGAGGCAGGAGAACGGCGTAAACCCAGGAGGCGGAGCTTGCAGTGAACTGAGATCCAGCCACTGCACTCCAGCCTAGGCGACAGAGCAAGACTCCGTCTCAAAAAGAAAAAAAAAAAAAAAAAAAAAGAAAAGGAAAACCTACCAGATTAACAGCAGATTTCTCAGCAGAAACGCTACAAGCTAGAAGGGATTGGGGTCCTGTCTTCAGTCTCCTCAAACAAAACAATGATCAGTCAAGAATTTTGTATCTGGCGAAACTAAGCTCCATATACGAAAGAGAGCGTCTTTTTTTTTTTTTTTTTTGAGACGGAGTCTCGCTCTGTCGCAGAGGCTGGAGTGCAGTGGTAAGATCTCAGCTCACTGCAAGCTCCGCCTCCCAGGTTCAGGTCATTCTCCTGCCTCAGCCTTCTGAGTAGCTGGGACTATAGGCGCCTGCCAACAGGCCCAGCTAAATTTTCGTATTCTTAGTAGAGATGGGGTTTCACTGTATTAGCCAGGATGGTCTTGATCTCCTGACCTTGTGATCTGCCCGCCTCAGCCTCCCAAAATGTTGGGATTACAGGCATGAACCACTGCGCCCGGCCTAAGAGACAGTCTTTTTCAGGCAAACAAATGCTGAGAGAATTTGCCACTACCAAGCCAGCACTACAAGAACTGCTAAAAGGAGCTCTAAACTTTGAAACAAATCCCAGAAACACATCAAAACAGAACCTCTTTAAAGCATAAATCTCACAGGACCTATAAAACAAAAACACAATTTAAAAAACAGAAACAAAACACCAAGTCATACAGACAACAAATAGAACGACAAACGGAAGAGTAGCGCACATCTCAATACTGACTGACTGTCAATGACCTGATGAACGGAATAGTACCGCACATCTCACTACTGACACTGACTGTCAATGACCTGACGGGCGGAATAGTACCGCACATCTCAGTACTGACACTGAGTGTCAATGACCTGACAAACGGAATAGTACCGCACAACATCTTAATACTGACACTGACTGTCAATGACCTGACGAGTGGAATAGTACCGCACATCTCAGTACTGACACTGACTGTCAATGACCTGACGAACGGAATAGTACCGCACATCTCAGTACTGAGGCTGACTGTCAATGACCTGACGAGTGGAATAGTAGTGCACATCTCAGTACTGACACTGACTGTCAATGACCTGATGAACGGAATAGTACCGCACATCTCAGTACTGACACTGACTGTCAATGACCTGATGGGCGGAATAGTACCGCACATCTCAGTACTGACGCTGACTGTCAATGACCTGACGAGTGGAATAGTACCGCACATCTCAGTACTGACGCTGACTGTCAATGACCTGACGAGTGGAATAGTAGTGCACATCTCAGTACTGACACTGAGTGTCAATGACCTGACGAACGGAATAGTACCGCACATCTCAGTACTGACACTGACTGTCAATGACCTGACGAACGGAATAGTACCGCACAACATCTCAATACTGACACTGACTGTCAATGACCTGACGAACAGAATAGTACCGCACATCTCAATACTGACAATGACTGTCAATGACCTGACGAACGGAATAGTACCGCACATCTCAGTACTGACACTGTCAATGACCTGACAAACGGAATAGTACCGCACATCTCAGTACTGACACTGACTGTCAATGAGCTTGATGAGTGGAATAGGACCACACATCTCAGTACTGACACTGACTGTCAATGACCTGATGAGTGGAATAGTACCGCACAACATCTCTGTACTGACACTGACTGTCAATGACCTGACGAGTGGAATAGTACCGCACATCTCTGTACTGACACTGACTGTCAATGACCTGACGAGTGGAATAGTACCGCACATCTCAGTACTGACACTGACTGTCAATGACCTGACGAGTGGAATAGTACCGCACATCTCAGTACTGACACTGACTGTCAATGACCTGACGAATGGAATAGTACCGCACATCTCAGTACTGACACTGACTGTCAATGACCTGACGAGCGGAATAGTACTGCACATCTCAGTACTGACACTGACTGTCAATGACCTAAACGCTCCATTTAAAAGATATAGAATTGCAGAATGGGTAAGAATTCACCAACCAACCATCTGCTGCCTTCAGGATACTCGCCTAACACATAAGGACTCGCAGAAGCTTAAGGTAAAGGGGTAGAAAAAGACATTTCAGGCAAATGGACACCGAAAGTGAGGTGGGATAGCTATTTTTTAATCAGACAAAACAAACTTTAAAGCAACAGCCATTAAAAAACACAAAGAGGGACGTTATATAATGGTAAAAGGCCTTGTCCAACAGGAAAATACCACAATCCTGAACATACATGCACCTGATACTGGGGCTCCCAAATTTAAACAACAATTACTAACAGACCTAAGAAATGAGATAGCAACACACTAATAGTGGGGGACTTCAGTACTCCACTGACAGCACTGGACAGGTCATCAAGACAGAGAGTCAACAAAGAAACAATGGATGTAAACTCTACCCTGAAACAAACGGACTTAGCATATACATAGAACATTTCATCCAGCAACCACAGCATACACATTCTGTTCAACAGCGCATGGAACTTTCTCCAAGACAGACCATGCGATAGGCCACAAAACGAGCCTCAATAAATATAAGAAAATTGAAATTCTGTCAAGCACTCTCTCAGGGCCACGGTGGAATAAAACTGGAAATCAACTCCAAAAGGAACCTTCAAAATCATGTAAATACATGGAAATTAAATAACCTGCTCCTGGATGATCATTGAATCAAAAATGAATTCAAGATGGAAATTAAAAAATTCTTCATACTGAACAATAGTGACACAACCTATCAAAACTTCTGGAACACAGCAATGGCGGTGCTAAGAGGAAAGTTCATACTCTAAACACCTACATCAAAAAGTCTGAGGCTGGGCACGGTGGCTCAGGCCTGTAATCCCAGCACTACGGGAGGCTGAGGTGGGCAGATCACGAGGTCAGGAGATCGAGACCATCCTGGCTAACACAGTGAAACCCCGTCTCTACTAAAAATACAAAATATTAGCGGGGCGTGGTGGCGGGCGCCTGTAGTCCCAGCTACTCGAAGGCTGAGGCAGGAGAATAGCGTGAACCCAGGAGGCGGAGCTTGTAGTGAGCCGAGATTATACACTGCACTCTAGCCTGGGCAACAGAGAGAGACTCCGTCTCAAAAAAAAAAAAAAAAAAAATGTGTGAAAGACACAAACAATCTAAGGTCACATCTCAAGGAACCATAGAAACAAGAACAAACCAAACCCAAACCCAACAGAAGAAAGGAAATAACCAAGGTCAGAGCAGAACTAAATAAAATTGAAACAAACAAAACAAAACAATATAAAAGATAAATGAAACCAAAAGCTGGTTCTTTGAAAAGATAAAAAAATTTGATAGACCATTAGCAAGATTAACCAAGAAAAGAAGAGAGGGCCGGGCACAGTGGCTCATGCTTGTAATCCCAGCACTTTGGGAGGTGGGTCGCCTGAGGTCAGGAGTTTGAGACCAGCCTGGCCAACATGGTAAAACCCCGGCTCTACTCAAAATACAAACATTAGCTGAGAGTGGTGGTGGGTGCCTGTAATCCCAGCTACATGGGAAGCTGAGGCAGGAGAATTGCTTGAATCCGGGAGGCGGAAGTTGCAGTGAGCCGAGATCACGCCATTGTACTCCAGCCTGGGCAACAAGAGGGAAACTCCATCTCAAAAAAAAAAAAAAAAAAAAAAAAAGAAAGAAAAAGATAAAAAGTAAGAAGAGAAAAAATCCAAATAACCTCACTAAGAAACAAAACAGGAGATACTACAACTGACACCACAGAAATGCTGAAGATCATTCAAGGCTACTGTGAACACCTTTACACGCATGAACTAGAAAACCAAGAAGAGATAGATAAATTCCTGGAAAAATACATCCTCCTAGCTTAAATCAGGAGGAGTTAGATACCCCAAACAGACCAACAACAAGCAGAAAGATTGAAATGGTAATTTAAAAATTACCAACAAAAAAATAGTCCAGGACCAGATGGATTCACAGCAGAATTCTATCCGACATTCAAAGAAGAATTGGTACCAATCCTACTGAAACGATTCCACAAGAGAGAGAAAGAGGGAACGCTCTGTAAATCATTCTGTAAAGCCAGCATCACCCTAATATCAAAGCCAGGAAAACTAAAAAGAAAACTAACCAAAAAAGAAAACTACAGACCAACATCCCTGATGAACACAGATGCTAGAATCCTTCACAAAATATTAGCCAACTGAATCCAACAACATATCAAAAAGAGAATCTACTATGATCGAGTGGGTTTCATACCAGGGATGCAGGGACAGTTTAACATACGTAAGTCAATAAATGTGATACACCAATTAAAAACAAAAATCACACGATCATCTCAATAGATGCAGAAAAAGTATTTGACAAAATCCAGCATCGCTTTACGATTAAAAGTCTCAGTAAAATTGGCATACAAAGGACATACCTCAATATAATATAAGCCATCTAGGCAAGGTGCGGTGGCTCATGCCTGTAATCCCAGCACTTTGGGAGGCTGAGGCGGGCGGATCACCTGAGGTCAGGAGTTTGAGACCAGCCTGGCCAACATGGCGAAACGCTGGCTCTACTAAAAATCCAAAAATTAGCTGGGCGTGGTGGTGGGCACCTGTAATCCCAGCTACGTGGGAGGCTGAGGCACGACAATTGCTCAAACCTGGGAGGCAGAGGTTGCAGTAAGCCAAGATTGCACCCCTGCACTCCAACCTGGGTGACAGAGTGAGACTCTGTCTCAAAAACAAAAACAAAAACCAAAAAATAACAACAACAACAACGAAAAAGAATAACACAACGGACTTTGGGGACTTGGGGGGAAGAGTGGGAGGGGAGTGAGGGATAAAATACTACGAATAGGGTTTGGTGTGTACTGCTTGGGTGATGGGTACACCCAAATCTCACAAATCACCACTAAAGAACTTACTCATGTGACCAACACCACCTCTTCCCCAGTAACCTATGGGGAAAAAGATAAGAATATGTAGAAAGTTGAAAAACAAATTTGAAAAAGAAAATCTGGGTTCATAGTTGGTGGGCCAGTGGCACACGCCTGTAGTCACAGCTACTTGAGAGGCTAAGGCAGAAGGATCACTTGAGCCCAGGAGTTTGAGGCTGCAGTAAGCTATGGTGGTGCCACTGCACCGTAGCCTGGGTAACAAAGCAAGACTCCATCCCTCAAAAGAAAAAAGATCTGATTCAAATCCAGCTTTATCTGACTCCCAAGCAACTAACAGTAGCAATAACTGGCAATGACCACTGCTACTCATGGCTACCTGGGCTAAGCCCTTTACAAATGTGATGTCATTTAATCCTCACAACGGTGACAGGTTTTTTGTTTTTTGGGTTTTCTTAGATGGAGTCTCAGTCTGTCACCCAGGCTGGAGTGCAATGGCGCGATCTCAGCTCACTGCAACCTCCGCCTCCCGGGTTTAAGCGATTCTCCTACCTCAGCCTCCCGAGTAGCTGAGACTACAGGTTCCCGCCACTACGCCTGGCAAATTTTTGTATTTTTGTAGAGATGGAGTTTCACTGTGTTGGCCAGGCTGGTCTTGAACTCCTGGCCTTGTGATCTGCCTGCGTCGGCCTCCCAAGGTGTTGGGATTACAGGCGTGAGCCACCGTGCCCAGTGATCTGCCCGCGTCAGCCTCCCACGGTGTTGGGATTACAGGCGTGTCGGCCTCCCACGGTGTTGGGATTACAGGCGTGTCGGCCTCCCATGGTGTTGGGATTACAGGCGTGTCGGCCTCCCATGGTGTTGGGATTACAGGCATGTCGGCCTCCCACGGTGTTGGGATTACAGGCGTGAGCCACCGTGCCCAGCCGGATAGGTTTTATTATTTACACTTTACGGCTGAGGAAAATGAGTTGCAAGGGAGGCTGAGTAAGCCCAAAGTCACCTAGGTCTGTCTCACTCCATTGTCTTCACCACGTCACTCTATGGCTGGTCTCCTCCACACCCAGGAGTCTCTAGCCTACTCCCGCAGGGGAGATGCTGTCTGAATCTCAAAGAATTGGAAAGGGAGAGGGCAGCCACACAAAGCTCCCGCTGACATCCACCACTCCAGACTGGGTTAGTGGATCAGGCTGACTGGTGTTGGGGGCCAGGGGTCCATGGAATCCTACGGCCATCTGGATGTCAGCAAGCGCAGGGCACAGTGGCTCACACCTGTAATCCCAGCCAGAGGAGGAAGATCACTTGAGACAAGGACTTCAAGATCAGTCTGGGCAACATAGTGAGACCCCATCTCTACAAAAGTTAAACATTAGCTGAATGTGGTGGCCTGGACCTGTAGTCACAGCCACTTGGGAGGCCGAGGTGGGAGGATCGCTTGATCCCAGGAGGTCGAGGCTGTGGCAAGTTTTCTGATAGAGACGCTCTTCAGAGCCTGGAGGTCAAAGAGACAGAAGGACGGACACCGATCCTACTTGTGTTGTGGGATGAACTGTGCTCTCCAGAAAGTTATGTTCAAGTTCTAACTCCTAGTACCTGTGCCCGTGACCTTGTTTGGAAATAGGGGTCTTTGCAGATGTAATCAAGGAAGATAAATTCATAATGGATTAGGGTGGGCCCTATACTCAACGACTTATAGGAGGAGGGACCCCTATGTGGAGACAGAGGTGGGGATGGAGCGATGAGCTACAGCCCAGAGCATATCAAGGATACACAGCAACCCTGAAAAGCCAGGAGGAGCTAGGAAAGACTCTTCCCCAGAGCCTTCAGAAGGATCACGGCCCTGCTGACTTAGGACTTCCAACTGCAGAACTGTGAGAGGATGAATTTCCGTCGTTGTAAGCATCCAGTTTGTGACTACGTGTTATGGCAAAGCTGGAAAACGAATACAGTTTGGTCATTCCATAGGGATTGGGTAATCACATCCAGAAGATGCTAATTATTGTCAACATGTCATGTGGGCTTGAGGAGTGGGACAGAGTTTTACCCTTTTCTTTCTTTTTTTTTTTGAGACAGAGTCTTGATCTGTCGCCCAGGCTGGAGTGCAGTGGCACGATCTTGGCTCACTGTAACCTCCGTCTCCCTGGTTCAAACGATTCTCCTGCCTCAGGCTCCTGAGTAGCCGGGATTACAGGTGCATGCTGGCACATCCAGCTAATTTTTGTAGTTTTAGCAGAGATTGGGGGCGGGTTCCACCATGTTGGCCAGCCTGGTTTCAAACTCCTGACCTCAAATGATCTGCCCGTCTTGGACTCCCAAAAGTGCTGGGGTTACAGGCATGAGCCACCATGCCTGATTGTGAGTTTTATCCTTGACCCTAATTTATTTTATTATCCTCTTGGATGAAAATTAAGAACGTCTACCATTGAAATGGGTAGATTATGCAAAACCTGGAGAGATGGTTAATACTGAAGACAGGATCTATATTCAAAAACACCTCAAAGAACAGCAAAAATGGACTAAGACCTATAACGTGAAATGCAACACAGACAAAGTCAAAGAACAGCAAAAATGCACTAAGACCTACAACGTGAAATGCAACATGGACAAAGTTCTTGATGTAGGTTCAAGAGCCAGTTGCACGAACGGAGGATGAGGAATCCCCGGCTTGATGATGGCTCACGTAACACAAGGTGTTGGCTGCAAGCTGAGTATGAGTCAACAATGCGTTCAGTCATTTGAAAAGCCAGTGCCTCTGTAAGTGACTTCACTGCCAAGCAGAACTGAGCTGAGCATACCACTGGCCTCTGGGCTGATCGGGTCACACCGGGAGCTTCATTCAGCCCTCGGTGCCGAATGTTAGTGCCACATTTGACACTGCTCAGCATCCAGGAAAGATAGCCAGAAAAGTGAGGGGTCTGGAAACTGTCATGACAGACAATCAGGAGAATTAGTGTTGTTCTGAGGCAGAAATTTTTTTTTTTTTTTTTTGAGACAGAGTCTTACTCTATTGCCCAGGCTGGAGTGCAGTGGCATGATCTCGGCTCACTGCAAGCTCCGCCTCCTGGGTTCACGCCATTCTCCTGCCTCAGCCTCCTGAGTAGCTGGGACTATAGGCGCCGCCACCACGCCCGGCTAATTTTTTGTATTTTTAGTAGAGACGGAGTTTCACCGTGTTAGCCAGGATGGTCTCAATCTCCTGACCTCGTGATCCGCCCGTCTCGGCCTCCCAAAGTGCTGGGATTACAGGCGTGAGCCACCGCGCCTGGCTCTGAGGCAGAAATTTAAAGAAAAATAAGTACGGCCGGGCGCGGTGGCTCACGCCTGTAATCCCAGCACTTTGGGAGGCCGAGGCGGGCGGATCACAAGGTCAGGAGATCGAGACCATCCTGGCTAACACGGTGAAACCCCGTCTCTACTAAAAATAGAAAAAATTAGCCGGGCGCAGTGGCGGGCGCCTGTAGTCCCAGCTACTGGGGAGGCTGAGGCAGGAGAATGGCGTGAACCGAACCCGGGAGGCGGAGCTTGCAGTGAGCCGAGATTGCGCCACTGCACCCCAGCCTGGGCGACAGAGCGAGACTCCGTCTCAAAAAAAAAAAAAAAAAAAAGAAAAATAAGTACTGCATTTATTTACTTTAAGGATAGTAACAGGCTAGGCTATAAAAAGGGCGTGGTGACCTAGTCTGAAAATAGGCTCCAGACACCCCCGAGCATGGTGAAAAAACAAAAAAAACCCAAAACCAGATTCCTTGGCTGTCTCTCCTTCTCTGAACTAGTAATTGTGACTATGTTTGCCAATGCTTGTACTTAGCAAGATTTGTAAGTTTCTGTTTTCTTCTGACTCAGCTGCAAGGTCACCTGCTACGCAAGGCCACAAGTTGTGCCAAGTCAGTAGTTACGCCACAGATTACAGAGCCTGCCACTGCATGGTTGGCTGCCTTCGTACTGGCCTATATAAGCTAAACCCTGTCTTTGTTCAATGCTCAGCTTTTTGGATATGAATCCTCTGAGCCGGTGCACCTTAGATAAACATCCTCCTGTTTCCCTTATCAGTCTCTCCAGTCTTCTGCTCCCCACAACAGTTTCCCCTGAAGATGAGAAGACATGGGAAGAGGGGACATCTGTACACACTGGCCTGCTGTCGTGAAGCACAAGGAGTGGGTGTTCTAGAAGAATGGTTCTTAACTAGCGGCTCCTGTGCTGATGAGGGCAAACAGTAGTCTCAGTTTTGTTTTTGAGACAGGGTCTCATTCTGTCGCCCAGGCTGGAGTGCAGTGGCACAATCTCAGCTAACTGCAACCTTCAGCCCCCAGGTTCAAACAAGCACGTCTGGCTAATTTTTGTATTTTTAGTAGAGACGGGGTTTCACTAAAACCCGAGGCCAGGCTGGTCTCGAACTCCTGACCTCAAGTGATTCGCCTGCCTTGGCCCCCCAAAGTGCTGGGATTACAGGCGTGAGCCATCGTGCCTGGCCTAGTCTCAGCCTTCAGACAAGGGAGATCTGTTGGTTTTGCCGCATCTTCTCTCTTTCTAATAAAAGCACCCATATGTTTCTTTGTGAGACCACTCTGCCCCCACTTTGTCTGTGGCTCCAGGAGTCGGCATAGGACTGGGATTTAGCCAATCTGAGTGCTCTGTTCCTTTGGCCACAGTGATCTATTCAAGGGTGGGTACGTGACCCAAGCCAGACTGAGTGTCTGTATTAGTCTGTTCTCACACTGCTGTAAAAAGATACCTGAGACTGGCTGAGTGCGGTGGCTCATGCCTAAAATCCCAGCACTTTGGGAGGCTGAGGCAGGTGGATCACCTGAGGTCAGGAGTTTGAGACCATCCTGGCCAACATGGTGAGACCCCGTCTCTACTAAAAATACAAAATTAGCCAGGTGTGGTGGTGCGTGACTGTGGTCCCAGCTACTCGGGAGGCTGAGGCAGGAGAATCGCTTGAATCCAGGAGGTGGAGGTTGCAGTGAGCTGAGATCACACCACTGCACTCCAGCCTCAGCGACAGATCAAGACTCCATCTAAAACAAACAAACAAAAAACCCTGAGACTGTGTAATTCATAAAGAAAAGAAGAAAGAATTTTAATTGGCCAGATGTGGTGGCTCACGCCTGTAATCCCAGCATTTTGGGAGGCAGAGGCTGGTGGATCACCTGAGGTTGAGAGTTCGAGACCAGCCTGACCAACATGGTGAAACCTCATCTCTACTAAAAATTCAAAAATTAGCCAGGCGTGTTGTTAGGTGCCTGTAATCCCAACCATTGCACTCCAGCCTGGGTGACAAGGGCAAAACTCCGTTTCAAAAAAAAAAAAAAAAAAGAAAGAAGAAGAAATTTAATTGGTTCACAGTTTTGCAGGCTACACAGGAAGCATGACGCTGGCCTCTTCCCGGCTTCTGGGGAGGCCTCAGGAAGCTTCCAATCATGGCAGAAGGTGAAGGGGGAGCAGGCACTTCACATGGCAGGAGTAGGAGCAAGAGACAGAGAGCGAGGGACGGTGCCACACACGTTCAAACGGCCAGATCTCTCGAGAGCTCACTATGGAGAACAGCACCAAGAGGATGGTGCCAAACCATTCATGAGAAATCTATCCCCGTGATCCAACCTCCTCTCACCAGGCCCCACTTCCAACACTGGGGATTATGGTTCAACAGGAGATTTGGGTGGGGACACAAATCCAAACCATGTCAGAGTCTATCTGAGGCATTTGGTTGCAACTACCAGGTAGAGACACTCTTTTTCCCTTGGGAGCACTAAGCCGGCAGTCTAGAATCCTGCAACTGCTGGAGGCCAGTGTGCTCAGGTCCGAGAGGAGCCTGTTTGAGAGTGAAGTCAACACAGGGAATGGAGCCAAGAAATGCAGACAGCAAGATCTCTGTTGGCGTCATGTGAACACCTGGATCCAGCCATGCCTGAATTCCATCTGTGAACCTCTTGGACATGACACAATATGATCCCCACTGATTCTTTCCCCATCTGAGTTCAGGCTTTGTCGTTTGCAAACACATGTCCTAGTTCCTCACATCCACCTACGAGTATAGCAAAAGCTGTAGGATGAAAACGTCATTCTGTAGGAATTCTAACGGCTCACACTTTTTGAGCACCGTCCATATGTAGACATTGTGGTAGTTTTTTTTTCCCCCCCGAGACAGAGTCTTGCTCTGTCGCCCAGGCTGGAGTACAGTGGCATAATCTCAGCTCACTACAACCTCCACCTCCCAGGTTCAAGCGATTCTCCTGCATCAGCCTCCTGAGTACCTGGGACTACAGGTGCCTGCCACCACGCCAGGCTAAGTTTTGTATTTTTAGTAGAGATGGGGTTTCTCCATGTTGTTCAGGCTGGTCTCGAACTCCTGACCTCAGGTGATCCTCCCACCTTGGCCTCCCGAAGTGCTGGGATGACAGGCGTGAGCCACCGCGCCCGGCCATGGCAGATTTGTATAATTTGTGATAGAGTTATACTTGAACATAGTTTTATGAGTTTACTTGGTGTGAAAACCCCTGTCCTTTGCAACTCAGACTCCTTTTTCTACTCCTCAGAGGAGTAGAAACCAATACCCCAAAATATGGTGCTTTGACATATGGCACTGAAGAAGCCTCCAGGTCTCTCTGACCTTTCCCCAAAGAAGCTGAAGTTTTTTAATTGGTCAAGATCCAGACCCACAGGGAACAATTATTTGTAAAGCCAGGAACGTAACCAAACCTGAACAGAACTCTCCACAAAATAGTATGTAAACTGAGCTCTCTTCCTAGGTCCATTTACTTTCCCTCTTTATCCCCCTCTTTTCCTGCATCCCATAAACTGTGTTGCCAGGATGCTGTGTGAGCTTCTGAACCCCACTGGGGCGTGGGCGCTCTGACTCTCCCCATCTGCATGTAAATTAATTTTATGCCTTTTTTCTATTAATTAACTGGCCTCGTGTCAATGATTTTCAGGGAACCTCTATGGGGCCTTGGCCCCTACAGTGGCAACCACTGTCCTTTTTTCAGATGATTCTTTTTATTTTTTCAGACAGGTCTCTCTCTGTCGCCCAGGCTGGAGTGCAGTGGTGTGATCTTAGCTCACTGCCGCCTCAACCTCTAGGGGCTCAGGTATCCTCCTGTCTCAGCCTTCTGAGTAGCTGGGACCGCAGGCATGCACCACCACACCTGGCTAATTTTTAAAATTATTTGTAGAGACAGGGGTCTTCCTATGTTGCCCAGGCTGGCCTTGAACTCCTGGGCTCAAGTGATCCACCTGCCTCAGCCTCCCAAAGTGCTGGGATTATAGGTTTGAGACACTGCACCTGGCCTCAGATAAATCTATTGAGTTTTCACTGTGAATGATTAGGATGTAGCTCATTTTGGCTCTCCTGTCCCTGCCACACAGAACAATTTCCATCCTCCTCTTCCTCCTGATTTAGTTACTTTGCAATTTTGTTTAGATGCACATTCACTGCTAAGGTTTTGTTATTTTTTTTTTTTTTTGAGATGGAGGCTCACTCTGTCACCCGGGCTGGAGTACAGTGGTGTGATCTTGGCTCACTACAACCTCCATCTCCCAAGTTCAAGCAATTCTCCTGCCTCAGCCTCCTGAGTAGCTGGGATTACAGGTGCCCAACACCATGCCCGGCTAATTTTTGTATTATCAGTAGAGATGGGGTTTCACCACGTTGGTCAGGCTAGTGCCCTTGGTCATTCAAAAGTGTGGACCAAGCTAAGTTTGGGAGAAATGTAGTTCACAGTTTAAATGATAATAGCCCTTTCCAAAACTAAATTGCCTTTGTAAAACTAATGAAAGGCCACGGGTTAGGAGGAGGAAGGCGGCATGGATTCTGCGAAGATGTGGGTGCTGAGAGCTGACTTCCAGCAGAAGTCACAAGATTTGCAACTTCCCCAATTGCTCCTGAAATAACATCACTATTGTTAAGACCTAAGACTGGCCTTTCGAGATCTCTTCTCAGGGTTTCACGTTACTGATGACCGGAGGGCCCCACCCAAACCAGCAGCCCCTCTATGGCCACTACCCAGAGGCTGACTCAGAACACCAGGGCCAATTTTCACACCCCTGTGATTGCCCCCACAACCGACCAGCAGCCCACACCCCCCCGGCCACTGCCCACACCCCCCAGCCCCCTGCCCACCAAACTCTCCGTACCAGACCCCAGCCTTCGAATTTTGGGGCAGGCTGATTTGAGTAATAACAAAACTCTGGTCTCCCATTTCGCTGGCTCTACGTGTATTAAATTATTTCTCTATTGCAATCCCCTGTCTTAATAAATCAGCTCTAACTGGGCAGTGGCAAGAAGAGCACCTGGGGCAGTTACAGATTCTCGTGGTTTGAGGCGAGTCAGTCAGAGGCAGGTGTGGGGGTGCCCGCCTGGATTCCTGGCTACTCGGGAGGCTAAGGTGCGAGAGTCACTTGAGCCCAGGAGTTTGAGGCTGCAGTGAGCTATGACTGTGCCACTGTACTCCAGCCTGGGCAATAGAATGAAAAATAAACTAAAAACTATCTCTGAAAAATAAATTAAAAAGTGAGTCAATGAGCCTAGCCCACATTCACAGGGAGGGTATTACACAGGAAATACCTGGAGGCAGGGATCTCTGAGTGTCGTCTTAGAGGCTGCCTCCCAAAACAGGCGAATGAAGTATTAGAACATGTTTGTAGCGCGTGCGGACAGGGCCAGACGCAGTGGCTCACGCCTGTCATCCCAGCGCTTTGGGAGGCCGAGGCAGGAGGGTCACTGGAGGCCAGGAGTTTGCGACCAGCCTGGGTAACATAGTGAGATCCTGTCTCCCCGCCAAAATGTTTTTAATTAAAACAAACAAAAAAAAGTGCTGAGAGAGGAAATCACAGGCTGTTGCAGGTGCATGCGAGAAGAAACGCCAGCCTCTGCCTGAGGAAACCAGAGAGGGCTTCCCAGAGGAAGAAGCTCTGGGTTGAGACTTAAATGAGAAGATGTCCCAGGAGACCAGAGGGTGTAAGAGCATCCCAGGCGCCGGGCGCGGTGGCTCAAGCCTGTAATCCCAGCACTTTGGGAGGCCGAGACGGGCGGATCACGAGGTCAGGAGATCAGACCATCCTGGCTAACACGGTGAAACCCCGTCTCTACTAAAAATACAAAAAACTAGCCGGGCGAGGTGGCGGTGCCTGTAGTCCCAGCTACTCGGGAGGCTGAGGCAGGAGAATGGCGTGAACCCGGGAGGCAGAGCTTGCAGTGAGCCGAGATCGCGCTACTGCACTCCAGCCTGGGCGACAGAGCCAGACTCTGCCTCAAAAAAAAAACAAAACGAACAAAAAAAAAAGAGTGTCCCAGGCAAAGGGAAGGCAGTGCAAAGACAAGTGTGGAGAAGCTTGGCGGGTTCAGAAGGCAGCAGCACGGGCAGAGCCTGGGGCAGAGGGTGACAGGAGGGTGGGGGCAAGGCTAGCTCCCGGAGGACTCACCTGCTGTCCTCAGGCGTTTATCTCGGAGGCGCAGGGGAGCCATGGCCAGGGTTAAGGGGGTGAGACGCCAGGCCTGTGCTTTAGTGCGCTCTGTAGTTACTGGCTGTGTAGAGGAGCCTGAGGAGCAGAGGTGGGAGGTATCTCGGTGAATGTTGGGGGCTGGTCTGGGGCAGGAGCAGAGGGAGAGGGAAGGGGGAGATGATTGGGAGGTCAACGTGACCAATGGGGCGTCCACAGTGCCAGTCCACAGGGCTGAAGTGGTTTGTGGGGTAGGTAAAGGGAGGCAGGGAGAGGAAGGGCCGACTGTGAATGGAGGGAGGTGCCACGCGGCCCCGGGCAGCTCAGCGAGGCCCGTTGGCTGCACGGGCAGATGGCGAGCAGGCGGGGTCTTGCTCTGGCGTGGTGAGAAGGCTGGCAGGGTTGGGTGGTAACCTTGGGAACCTGAGGAGAGGTCAGGGTGGAGATGTCGGCCGCCGTTTTGGCCCCGGGAGGTCCATCCCTACGCCCGGTTGATCACTTTGCTCTGTGAACGCAACCATGGCTCAGCTGCAGACCCAGGATTAGAACTCTACAGAAAGGGCTTCTTCGCTTGTGGAGGTGGCTTAGGCCTATATCCCAACACTTTGGGAGGCTGAGGCAGGCGGATCACCTGAGGTCAAGAGTTTGAGACCAGCCTGTCCAACATGGTGAAACCCCATCTCTACTAAAAATGCAATTAGCTGGGTATGGCAGCAGGTGTCTCTAATCCCAGCTACTCGGGAGGCTGAGGCACGAGAATCGCTTGAACCTGGGAGGCAGGGGTTGCAGTTTGCCGACATCACGCCACTGCACTCTAGCCTGGGCGACAGAGCAAGACTCCACCTCAAAAAAAAAAAAAAAAAAAAATGAGGGGCTTCTTGAACACTCCCTTCAAACCTACCCCAGCGGCCTCCAGAGCTCGGCCCATCCTCACCCTTCAAAGTTCGTGGAAGCCCTCAAGGCCTTGGGCTCTCTGCTCATTGCTGACCGACCGGCCTCGTTGCCCTCCTTCTCTATGTGACTGTGGGCAGCTGACTCATTTCTTAGTCTTCCCTCTTGGAAAACAGGAGGCTGGACCAGCTGCTCCCGGTGGTCCCTGCCAGTGATGGTTTGCCGGGATTCCGTCTCCCCCGGCCTCTGGGTGCTCCGGGCTCCGGGCTGTGGCTGCAGCATGGATGGTAATGCGGGATTCCGTCTCCCCCGGCCTCTGGGTGCTCCGGGCTCCGGGCTGTGGCTGAAGCATGGATGGTAGTGCAAGTAATGCAATGTGAGGTGCATCCCAGCACCCCGATGGCCGTCTGCTCTCCCTCTGCTCGGGCCGCCCTGGGAGCCGCGGAGGCTGTGCTGAGCTCAGCTCCTCATCTTAATTCTGCAAACCTGTTTTGAGGTCTGGTGTGGTTCCCAGCTGAGCACTGAGTACTGTGGGTGGGGTCTCTTGGCCTGGGGTCTGCCCAGCGCGCCGTGAATCATCAACCAGCAGGATCTTTCAGAAGCTGGGCCGCCCACCCCGTTCCCCAGGCGTGATAGTTTCTATTCCTCACTGTCCACCCCGTTCCCCAGGCGTGATAGTTTCTATTCCTCACTGTCCACCCTGTTCTCCAGGCGTGATCGTTTCTATTCCTTACTGTCCACCCCTGTTCTCCAGGCGTGATCGTTTCTATTCCTCACTGTCCACCCTGTTCCCCAGGCGTGATCGTTTCTATTCCTCAGAGGTCATCTTTAAGGAGGTACAGAGAAGAGCGTCCCGTCTTCAGGGTCACGCGTTGTACTTCGTACATCCTCCGTGGTGAGGTTCTTTTCTAGATCTAGCCTGAATCCTTCAGGAAGGCTTAAAACAAAACCGCACTTTAAGGGCTTCTGAGTGGAGGAATCAGATTAGATCCACTCCTCTCAGCTTTCCCTCACCGGAAGTGGGGGCTCAGCCCTCCGGGTGGGCAGGGGACCCATTCCTTTCACCTCCTGCCCTGCCTGGCTCGGTCAGCCCACACCTGCCTTGGGCCAGAGCTGTAGTTGCTGTTGGCAGCCAAATGGTCGGAGGCTGTTAGGTAACAGGTCTTGGCCAGACATTCTGGTTCCGCAGGTACAGCCTACAAGTTAAAAATTGTTCTAAAAATGCAGGGCAGCTGTCTAAACACACACAGCCCTGGGGAGGGGGGAGGTTGTGGGACAGAGGCCACAGTCAGTGGAAGGATGTGTTTTCTGCAGGGACTCTGGGCTCAGAGCTCTGACTCCAAACCAAGCATCCGACGCAGCAGGGACGAGTGGCCCAGACCTGCTGCAGGGATAGGATTTGCAGCCCAATGCCTTCTTTCTTCCCTCCCTCCCTCCCTTCCTTTCTTCCTTCCTTCCTTCCTTCCTTCCTTCCTTCCTTCCTTCCTTCCTTCCTTCCTTCCTTCCTTCTTTCCTTCCTTCCTTCCTTCCTTCCTTCCTTCCTTCCTTCCTTCCTTCCTTCTTTCCTTCCTTCCTTCCTTCCTTCTTTCCTTCCTTCCTCTCTCTCTCTCTCTTTTCTTTCTTTCTTCTCTCTTTCTTTCCTTCTTTCAAAGGACTATCTCTGTGTCACCCAGGCTGGAGTACAGTGGTGTGATCTTGGCTCACTGCAACCTCCGTCTTCTGGGTTCAAGTGACTTCTTCTCCTTGGCCTCCTAAGTAGCTGGGATTACAGGCGTTCACCACTCTGTCCAGCTAATTTTTGTATTTTTAGTAGAGACGGGGTTTCACCATATTGGCCAGACTGGTCTCGAACTCCTGACCTTGTGATCCGCCCACCTCAGCCTCCCAAGTGCTGGGATTACAGGCGTGAGCCACCGCACCTGGCCCCTCTTAGCCCTTTTCTCTGGAGTCAACTCCGTCTCCTTTGTGGCCTGTGTGTAAGTGCCTGCCCTAGGAGCATGCTCTCTCAATCTGCATCTGCACTGGCCTCTTGCTTTTTTTTTTTTTTTTTTTTTGAGATGGAGTCTTGCTCTGTTGCCCAGGCTGGAGTGCAGTGGTGCAATCTCTGCTCACTGCAAGCTCCGCCTCCCGGATTCAAGTGAATCTCCTGCCTCAGCCTCCCGAGTAGCTGGGATTACAGGCATGCACCACTACACCTAGCTGATTTTTTTTGTATTGTTAGTAGAAACAGGGTTTCACCATGTTGGCCAGGCTGGTCTTGAACTCCTGACCTCAAATGATCTGCCCACCTCGGCCTCCCAAAGTGCTGGGATTACAGGTGTGAGCCACCGCGCCCGGCCAGTCTTGCTCTTTGTTATTTTGATGTCTTCCTCCAGTTCCATGCTTTTAGGCATCTCTAACCTTCCCCTTCTTCTTTCCTCTTTCCCCTCTTCTTTCTTCTCCTCTTTTCTCTCCCTTGCCCCTACTCCTCTGTACCCACTAGGTAATGGGATGCGGTTTCCTTTCTCCCCTCCTTAAACTCAGTCCCACCTTAAGCCTCTGGAAATCAGCCTGGTGGAGGGAGGCAGCCTCTGGCCCTCCCATCTGTGACCTCGGGGAATGCCTGTCACCTCTCCCGGCCTCTGGCAATGGGGACAATAGTACCCATTTGATCCTCTGCCTCACAGAATGGCGGGGAACATCAAAAGAAGTCAGTTGGTTCATTTGTTCCATGTTTATTTAAGCACAGTGCAATTTAGCCAGGCACTGTGGTGGGTTCCGGGGTCCATAGGAGGAGCAAAAGAGTACAGTGTCCCTAAATCCGCTCATCCGAAAACCACAGAGGGCTTCGGAAAAGACAAACTCCTTCCCTCCGCCAGACCTTCAGGGTGGGAGTCTGCAGAAGCCGGCAAAGGAGGTGGGGGCGATGTCTGTTTTGTTGTTTTTTTTGTGACTTGGAGTCTCACTCTGTCGCCGAGGTTGGAGTGCAGTGGTGTGATCTCAACTCGCTGCAACCTCTGTCTGCTTTCTGGGCTCAAGTGATCCTCCTACGTAGCTGGGACCACAGGCAAGCACCACCCCACCTAGCTAATTTTTTTGTATTTTTAGTAGAGACGGGGCCTTGCCATGTTGTCCATACTGATCTCGAACTCCTGGCCTCAAGGGATCCTCCCTGCCTCGGCCTCCCAAAGTGCTGGGATTATAGGCATGAGCCATGGCAGCCAGCCTGATGTCTGTGTGTGTGTTTTTGTTTGTTTTTGTTTTGTTTTGTTTTGTGTTTTGAGATGGAGTTTCACTCTTGTTGCCCAGGCTGGAGTGCAATGGCACAATCTCGGTTCACTGCAACCTCCGCCTCCCAGGTTCAAGCGATTCTCCTGCCTCAGCCTCCCAAGTAGCTGGGATTACAGGGACCAGCCACCACGTCTGGCTAGTTTTTTGTATTTTTAATAGAAATGGGGTTTCACCATGTTGGCAAGGCTGGTCTCGAACTCCTAACCTCAGGTGATCCTCCCGTCTTGGCCTCCCAAAGGGCTGGGATTATAGGTGTGAGCCACCGCGCCCAGCGGATGTCTGCTTTTATAACTCTGCAAGTGAGTCAGGCTCCTGGGTGTGGAAACAGCGTGTGCCTGAGTGAAGGAGGACGGGCTGGCGGGGCGACCGAGTCGGCCCAGGGAACCACTAGACGGGCCAAGGCTGGGGGTGGGGAGGAAGTGGGAGAAGCCGGAGACAGGAAGCAGAGGGGTTTTCCTCCTGCTCCTTGCTGGGTGGGCCATGCACATCTGTGTCCAGGCTGGCCAGAGAGTGAAGGCCTGTGATGGATTCTCTTAAAAAGTGATAAAAGTACCGCAGAGGAAATAGAATAGCTCTAACCGTTTCTTCATGATAGGGGCTTTCTTCCCTGAGGTATATTTTATAGGATATTTTCCTCAAAGATTAGCCTTTTCCTTATTTGTTTTGTGTAGAGGGCGATCCTAAAAGTGGGCCTAGGTTTTCCACGTCGTTTTTCGGCGTGTGTAAATTTTTAAAACCAGAGTTTGCTCATTTCTTTAAATATTGGTGTGCTATTTCATGTTTGTGAAGCAGTCACTAAGTGTGACTGCCTGGAAATTTAAATGTATGCTCGTTAAGAAATGATGGTTGGGGCCGGGCGCGGTGGCTCAGGCCTGTAATCCCAGCACTTTGGGAGGTTGAGGCAGGTGGATCACCTGAGGTTGGGAGTTCAAGACCAGCCTGGCCAACATGGTGAAACGCTCTCTACCAAAAATACAAAAATTAGCCAGGGATGGTGGTGGGCACCTGTAATCCCAGCTACTTGGGAGGCTGAGGCAGAAGAATCACTTAAACCCAGGAAGCAGAGGTTGCAGTGAGCTGAGATCGCTCTACTGTATTCCAGCCTAGGGGGCAGGGTGAGACCCCCGCCTCAAAAAAAAAGAAAAAAGAAATGAGTAGTAACAACAAAAATCCCTAATGCCTCCAACTTTGATGGTTTAGAAAGATCTTTTAAAGTTTTTATTGGCCGGGCATGGTGGCTCATGACTATAGTCTGAGGTGGGAGGCTGGGGTGGGAGGATCGCTTGAGCCTCGGAGGTTGAGGCTGCAGTGAGCCATGATGGCACCACTGCACTCCTGCCTGGGCAACAGAGTGAGACCCTGTCTTTACAAAACATAAAAATTAGCCGAGTATGGCGATGCGTGCTTACAATCCCAGCTATTCAGGAGGCTGAGGTGGGAGGATCTCTTGAGCCTGTGAGGTTGAGGCTGCAGTGAGCCGAGATCATGCCATTGTACTCCAGCCTGGGTGACAGAGTGAGAGCCGGTCTCAGAAAAAAACAAAAAACAACTGAAGAAAAATGTTAACAGTGGGTTTGTTTATCATGTGATAATTATTTGAATATGCAGGCACTGTTGATAGCAAGGGCGGAGAAGAAAACAGAGTAAAATTCCTTCCTGATGGAGTTCACATTCCAGCTGGGGAGAGGTAAGAAGCCAACGTGACCAGATACATAAGAACGCGTTTAGAATGGCAGGTCGTGATGAAATGCTGAGGAGGAAAAACAAAACCGGAGTGAGGAGTGTGAAAGTCAGCCAAGGAGACGGGATTGGCTAAACCTGGGAGTCCTCCCAAGAAGATAACTTCAAATATGCATAAAAGTAGAGAGAACAACGAAATGAATACCTGTATATCCATGATCTAGTATCAACAAATACTGCCAATTTGATTTTATCTGATGTTCCCTAATCTTTTATTTATTTATTTGTGTGCTGGAGTTTTTAAAAGCAAATCCAAGACATCACATTAATTTTCCTGTAAATACTCCAGTAAGCATGTAAACTGATAAGGGATTTTGAAAACATACATCGACCCTGCTATTACACCCCCAACAAAACGAACAGAAGTTACTCAGCATCATCCAACGACCAGTCCACATCTTCACTTCCCAATAGAATCAAATTATCTTTTCACAGTGGGTTTTGAAAGGGGGATGATGACACCAGGCACAGAGGCTCATGCCAGCGGGTCCGCTTCAGCCCAGGAGATCGAGGCTGCGGTGAGCCACGCTCACACCACTCCAGCTTTGGGGACGGAGCAAGACCCTGTCTCAAACACAGGCAGACAAACAGGATAATAAAGGTTAATTTTAAGTGGTGGCATATATTTTATGACTTTTTCTCTATTTTTCAGATTTTCTACAATAAACATGTATTGCTTTTATAACTTTTTCAAAATGTAATCTTGAAAAAGAAAAAGATAGACTGGAGGAAAAGCTTGCAGCAAATATGACAAAAGACAAAGTTCACAAATAGCTAATAAGACTGATAAGCAGGCCAGGTACGGTAGCTCAGACCTGTCATCCCAGCGCTTTGGGAGGCTGAAGTGGGAGGATCACTTGAGCTCAGGAGTTTGAGGCCAGACTGGGCAACATAATGAGACCTTGTCTCTACTGAACTTTTTTTTTGAGACGGAGTCTCACTCTGTCGCCCAGGCTGGAGTGCAGTGGCACAATCTGGGCTCACTGCAAGCTCCGCCTCCTGGGTTCACACCATTCTCCTGCCTCAGCCTCCTGAGTAGCTGGGATTACAGGCGCCCGCCACCACGCCCGACTAATTTTTTGTGTTTTTAGTAGAGACGGGATTTCACCATTTTAGCCAGGATGGTCTCGATCTCCTGACCTCGTGATCCGCCCACCTCGGCCTCCCAAAGTGCTGGGATTACAGGCGTGAGCCACCGCGCCCAGCTAAACTTTCTTTTTTTTTTTGAGATGGAGTCTCGCTCTCTCACCAGGCCAGAGTGCAGTGGTGTGATCTCGGCTCACTGCAACCTCTGCCTCCTGGGTTCAAGTAACTCTCCTGCCTCAGCCTCCCGAGTAGCTGGGACTACAGGCACGTGCCACCACGCTCAGCTAATTTTTGTATTTTTAGTAGAAATGGGGTTTCACCATGTTGACCAGGATGGTCTCGATCTCCTGACCTTGTGATCTGCCCGCCTCAGCCTCCCAAAGTGCTAGGATTACAGGCGTGAGCCACCGCGCCTGGCCACATTTTTTTTTTTTTAAATTTAGCTAGGCCTGGTGACACAGGCTTATAGTCCTAGTTACCCAGGAGGCTAGGGTAGGAGGGTTACTTGAGCCTCAGAGATCAAGGCTGCAGTGAGCTGAGATCGCACCATAGCACTCCTTCCTGGGCAACAGAGCCAGATCCTGTCTCAAACAAAAACAAAAACTGATAATCAGCAAAAAATATGAACTAAATTTTATTCGAGAGGAAGTTCATCAGTGAATAACACCACACCGCCACACTGCACCAGACGAAACTGACAAGACGCAATCACATTAACAGCACAGAGGTCCACGCCGAGCTGGCTGGAGGGTGCCCACATGCTGCTGGACAAGTGTAAGTTATTCCACTCTTGGGAGCAACGTAGCTATAAAGAATTTTGGGCCGGGTGGGTGGCTCATGCCCACAATCCCAGCACTTTGGGAGGCTAAGACAGGTGTATCGCTTGAGGCCAGGAGTTTGAGACCAGCCTGGCCAACATGGTGAAACCTTTTATCTGGTAAAAATACAAAAATTAGCTGGGTGTGGTGGCACATGCCTGTAGTTGCAGCTGCTCAGGAGGCTGAAGCACAAGAATCGCTTGAACCCAGGAGGTGGAGCTTGCAGTGAGCTGAGATCACCACACTGCACTCCAGCCTGGGCAATACAGTGAGACTCCATCTCAAAAAAAAATAAAATAAATTAAAACTATGTACACATATGTTATTCTTCAACAGCAAAAAGAAGAAAATATCCAGCAAGAGAATAATGAAGAAATAACTGATGGCACATTGGGTTGGTGGCATATCAGGCTGCCATTAAAAATTCTCCTTATGGGCCAGGCGTGGTGGCTCACGCCTGTCATCCCAGCACTTTGGGAGGCTGAGGCAGGTGTATCACCTGAGGTCATGAGTTTGAGACCAGCCTGGCCAACATGGCGAAACCCTGTCTATACTAAAAATACAAAAATTAGACGGGCGTGGTGGTGCACACCTATAGTCCCAGCTACTGGGAGGCTGAGGCAAGAGAATCACTTGAACCTGAGGCGGAGGTTGCATTGAGCCGAGATTGCAACACTGCACTCCAGCCTGGGTGACAAGAGCAAAACTCTGTCCCAAAGAGGGAAAGAAAAAATTCTACTTATGAAGACTACAGGATTGTGAACGAACATTTATGATAAAAATATTACACGAGCAAAAAATAAATAATGACTGTGACTACAGCAAAATAAAGTATGTACAGGCCTGGACAAACTGGAAAAACTAGACAGGAAAAAAACAACCTTGTTGTGCTAGAATGCTGAGGTCATAGGTGACTTGTTTTTCCTTTAAAGTTTGTTTTAATGCCTTTATATTGTTTATACAATAATTCTTTTGAAGAAGTCAGGATGTGGGTGAAGGCTTGGAGTAAGGTGGAAAATGTACCAGCATGCCTGTGTCCTCCTTCCTGGAAGTCTGTGCCTCCTGCCTCCTGCTTGGGGCTGTCGCTGCCCCACACCCTGGGAGATTGGAAGGGAGCCTGCGAGGTCAACTCCATTTCCATGCGCCACTGGCAGGCCCTGGTGCCTGGGGCGCTGCAGAAACAGACATGCTGGCTGCTCCCTTTTTCTCAGCCCACCTCCCTGCTGAGTTCTTTACATATTTTATCTCGATTTAATCCTCACAGAGCTCAATGAGGTAGGTGCCCAGTGAGAGTCGGGCAAGTTACTCAACTCTCAAAGCTGGAGAGCTGGGTGAGGTGCCTGAGGCCATACAGTGGGTGGAGAACACAGCCACGTTCAAGGCTCTGCCCTTCAGCTCTGTTTCCCGCTGCTGTGCTGAGCTCGCCAGGGAGCTGTGCCGCCCGGCTGGCAGTGCCGTGGGGCAAGTTCTTCAACCTCTCCGGTCTCCTGTGCACTCTTAGGTGATACGTCGAGGGGCCCTGGGAGGAATCTGCCTTCCTGGACTTGGACTCTGAGCCCCTCATGGGTCTGAACAGTGCGGAGGATGGTGGGACCATCTCCGCCCCAGTCTCGCTGTCCAGCTATGCATTCAGTGCACGTCTGCAAGCTCTGTCTACGTACCAGGCGCTGTGTGACCTCTGAGATCTGCGGACTGAGACACAGTCCCCTCAGACAAAGGGAGGGACACACATCAACAGAAAGTATCACGAAATATCCCTTTTTTTTTTGAGACAGAGTCTCACTGTTACCCAGGTTGGGGTGCAGTGGTGTGATCACAGCTCACTGCAGCCTCAACCTCCTGGGCTCAGGGGATCCTCCCACCTCAGCCTCAGGAGTAGCAGGGAGTACACTGCACACTACCATACCCGGCTAATTTTTTTTTTTTTTAGACGGAGTCTCGTTCTTGTCCCCCAGGCTGGAGTGCAGCGGCGTGATCTCAGCTCACTGCAACCTCCGACTCCGGGGTTCAAGTGATTCTCCTGCCTCAGCCTCCTGAGTAGCTGGGATTACAGACATGCGCCACTACGCCCAACTAATTTTTGTATTTTTAGTAGAGACGGGTTTTCACCATGTTGGCCAGGTTGGTCTCAAACTCCTGACTTCAGGTGGTCTACCCACCTTGGCCTCACACAGTGCTGGGATTATAGGCAGGAGCCATTGTACCCGGCCTAATTTTTGTATCTTTTGTAGAGACAAAGTTTCTCCACATTGCCCAGGCTTGTTTGGAACTCCTGGGCTCAAGTGATCCTCCCACCTCAGCCTCCTCCGAGCTCATTCCAGCCGACTCTTCACAGCCTCAGTGTCTGGAATTTGCAGGGAAGGGACAGTGAGTGGCTCCTGGTTCTGGGTTTCCCCAGTCATAGACATACTTGGCCAGGCGCGGTGGCTCACGCCTCTAATCCCAGCACTTTGGGAGGCCAAGGCAGGAGGGTCACTTGAGCCCAGAAGTTTGAGACCAGCCTGGGCAACACAGTGAGACCCTGACTCTATAAAAACATTTAAAAATGGCCGGGCGTGGTGGCTCACGCCTGTCTTCCCAGCACTTTGGGAGGCCAAGGCAGGTGGATCACCTGAGGTCAGGAGTTTGAGACCAGCCTGGCCAATATGGTAAAACCCTGTCTCTACTAAAAATATAAAGATTAGCTGGGCGTAGGGGCGCCTGTAATCCCAGCTACCCCGGAGGCCGAGGCAGGAGAATCCATGAACCCAGGAGGTGGGGGTTGCAGTGAGCCAAGGTCGGCGCCATTGCCCTCCAGCCTGGGCGACAAGAGCAAAAGTCCATCTCAATAAATAAATAAATAATGAAAAGAAAAATAAATAAATAAATAGATAAAAATGGGCCAGGCACAGTGGCTCATGCCTGTAATCCCAGCACTCTGGGAGGCTGAGGTGGGTGGATCTCTTGAGCCCAGGAGTTCAAGACCAGCCTTGGCAACATAGTGAGACCTTGTCTCTAAAAAAATAAAATAAAGTAAAATAATTTTAAAAAGAGATCAGCCACTCTACCCCAGGCCTCTAAGCACGTGCCAGTCCTCCCAGGCACTGCAGCGTGTGTCCCTCTTGAGGATGGAGAGGTGGCAGAGCCTCCTCACTGAAGACTCCTTTAAAAAAAAAAAAAAATTATAGAGACATGGTCTGGGCCAGGCACAATGGCTCACGCCTGTAATCCCAGCACTTTGGGAGGCCAAGGCAGGCAGATCACTTGAGGCCAAGAGTTCAAGACCAGTCCGGCCAACATGGTGAAACCCCATCTCTACTAAAAATACAAAAATTAGCCAGATGTGGTGGCACTCACCTGTAATCCCAGCTACTCGGGAGGCTGAGGCACGAGAATCGCTTGATCCTGGCAGGTGGAGGTTGCAGTGAGCCAAAATCGTGCCACTGCACTCAAACCTGGGTAATAAAGAGAGACTCCATTAAAAAAAAAAAAGAGAGAGAGAGAGAGAGACAGAGTCTACTGTGTTGTCCCGGCTGGTCTCCAACTCCCGGCCTCAGGCAATCCTCTCATCTCAGCTTTCCCAAGGGCTGGGATCACAGGCGTGAGCCACCACGCCCGGCCAGTGACTCTTTTTTTATCAGTCCCCATTCAGGGAGTTCTTCTTTACACCGGGGTACATTTTCTGCCACTATAATTATAAATACAATAATTTCATTGTTTTCCTCTCATTACAGAGCACTTGAGAGATATGAAAAATATATACTTGGAAGACATATGAATTGTAAGGAAGGAAAAAATATTACCAATAAGCCCCCACCCTGGAAATATAACTTGCTCGTGTTTTAGTATATTTTCTTCTGTGCTTTTCTCTCCGCACTTCAAGTCATATATGTAGGCGCCATCGGCATCGCCTGTTTCCTCCTTGTGAGGATCTGGTCTCTGCATTTACCATTAAGAATGCAGCTTCCCAGGGGTTCATCTGTTGGGTCCAGCTCCTTGCTCCCCAGGCAGGGATTCGGCCCCGCCAGGCACCGCTGACTGGAGCAGCTGCCCCGTAGAGACACAGGTATCTTCTCCCCAGTGCGCTCTGTCCTGAAACCCTCAAGGAAGAAGAGCTGCTTATCGGTGGAGCACAAAAAGAGTTGCTCCCGGGGAAGGGTGCTCGGAGGGGCCAGACAGAAAGCTGGGGTTGAAACTCTGAGCCGGGTACGGTGGCTCACACCTGTGAATCCCAGCACTTTGGGAGGCCAAGGTGGGAGGATCTCTCGAGCGCAAGAGTTGGAGACCAGCCTAGGCAACATGGCAAGACCCCGTCTCTACAAACGAAAAAAAAAAAAAGAAACTCTGAAAGCCCCTGTAATCATGGTTTTTGTGGATCAACACAATCAAGACAGCATCTGGGACAAAGGGAACGGCAACGCCTCCACCACATCTTACGCTAGACACAGCTGGCCCTGTGCCACTTCCACCCAGCAGGGCCTGTTCATGTCCAGAGTAATCTACACAACCCCTCAGGGTCTCCCTCACTTAAAGCTCCAACAGGACAATCATGACTTTGCTTGGCTTGTAGCTGGTGACTTATACTGAAACCTAGACGGTTCCGCCTGGATGCCCCTCACGAAGCTCGACTTGTTGCTGATTCTCTGATGTGAGAGCAGGTGGTTCCCATCTCGTGGCTGGGACGCCGGGTGTTTCTGTGGCTCAGCTTGTGAGACGCTGGAGAGCATCAGTCTCTGTCCTCATCCAGTTGGCTGAAGATATCAGGCCAATCAATCAGCATGGCCCAGCAACCACTCCCTCATCCACGGAGCTGGCCCGAGGCCAGGGCCCACCGGCCTCAGCGTCCACATTTCTCCCAAGGCTACGTTCCAGGAAGCCTGCACCCGGCCCAGCCAGCCATTCACCTTGCCTCTGGTTTGTCAGCATAGTCCCCAGGACCAGGATGTTCCCACTGCCCCCTGCATGAGCATTCCGTGGAAACTCAAGAACTTTTTACAAGTCGTTCCTTCATTCAAAGCCCCACACGGGTTTCCTGTTCCGCTCAAACCAAGTCGTTGTAGTGGCCATGCTCTCCAGTGCCGCTCGGCTCCCGGCTGTTCCTGCAATATGTCAAGCACGCTTCTGCCTCAGGGACTTCGCATGGCTGCCCCTCTACGTGGAACGCTCCCACCTCGAGTATCCATTTCGCTGCATCTCTCCTTCAAGTTTTTGTTCAAACCTCATCTTCTCAGTGAAACCCACCTTGTCCCCCATATATATATATATTTTTTTTTGGAGATAGAGTCTCACTCTTGTCGCCCAGGCTGGAGTGCAATGGCGTGATATTGGCTCACTGTAACCTCCACCTCCAGGGTTCAAGCGATTTTCCTGCCTCAGCCTCCTGAGTAGCTGGGATTACAGGTGCCTGCCACCACGCCCAATGAATTTTTTGTATTTTTAGTAGACATGGGGTTTCACTATGTTGACCAGGCTGGTCTCAAACTCCTGACTCCACCCGCCTCGGCCTCCCAAAGTGCTGGGATTACAGGCGTGAGCCACCATGCCCGGCTGTCCCCCATATTTACCACTGCAGTCTGTATTCCCACCAGCACTTCTGATCCCCTTATCCTGTCATCCTCTTTTATTTTTAATAGCTCTTATTACCTTCTAACATATGACATAATTAACTCATATATTGTGGTTATTCCTGTCAACCCCCACCCTGCCACAGCCAGAATGCAGGCTCCACGAGGCAGGGATTCCTGTCTCCTCTGTTCACTGATCGATCTGCAGTGTCTAGAATGTGCCACACACAAAGCAGGGGTACGATCATGAGTGAATGAATCGTAAATGAATGAAAGGTATTTAGAATCCAATCTGCTTGTAGGGGGAAATTCCTAATGGGAAAGAATAAGTATACTTTTACTGAGGACCAGAGGCAGACGTTGGAGGGGTCATGTCTGCCTCAGTCAGGGATCCCAGTTTATTTTGGAATCTCCAGCTCATTCTTTCACTCTGCCCAGGCTGGAAGGGAGAGGAAGTGGGCTCCCCATGTGCACGGGACAACAGAACATCTACCGGCGACACGAGGCCTTCCTGGAGGCTTCATGACGGAAACAGGCAGAGACGCCTCGACTTGCCTTAGCCCCATCTTGTATCAATGAGTTTTGACTTTCAGGTAACTACTGGGACAGTCACAAGGGTGAGGAGCCAGTCCGGGTGACCGAGGGCCTGCAGAAATACTCCTCGAGACGGTCTTCTTCCTGGGCTCAGCTGGGATGACGTGAACAATGGCCCAAAGCAGCAGGGGTGTGGTGGAAAGAGTTCAATAGCCAGAGGATCTTCAGCTTCCACCTCTGCCACTTACAAGCTCGGTGACAGGTTTGGAAGCCGCTCTGTGGTAGGCAGAATCACGGTCCCCGGGGTGTCCATGCCCTAATTCCCAGAACTTGTGACTGTGTTACACCACACAGCAAAGTGGACTTTGCAAATGTGAGCGAGGTTATATCCTTGGTTATCCCAGTGGACCCAGTCTAATCACGGGAGCCCTCAAAAGTGGAAAACTCGCTCTGGATAAAGGCAGAAGACACATGAGACACAAAGGAGGCCAGAGAGCTTGGAGGCATGAGCAGGAGCCACCACTGCTGGCTTCGAAGATGAAGGAACAGAGCCACAAGCCAAGGCCGCAGGTGGCCTCTAGAGGCTGAGAAAGGCCCGCAGGTGGCAGCCAGCGGGAAACAAGCCCTTTATCCCAAACCACATGCAACTGAATTTCGCCAGTAGCCTGCACAGGACTAGAGGCAGATCAGCCTGGCCTGTACCTTGATTTTGGTTTTGTAAAGCAGTGAGCCAGGCTGTGCCTGGACCTCCCAATCACAGAACTGTGACCTAATACATTTGTGGAGTTTTTGTTTTGTTTTGTGTTTTTGAGATGGAGTTTTGCTCTTGTTGCCCAGGCTGGAGTGCTGTGGTGCGATCTCAGCTCACTGCAACCTCCGCCTCCCAGGTTCAAGCGATTTTCCTGCCTCAGCCTCCTGAGTAACTGCACGACAGGTGCGCACCACCACACCCTAATTTTTTGTATTTTTAGTAAAGAAGGGGTTTTTTCAGGTTGGCCAGGCTGGTCTTGAACTCCTGACCTCAAATGATCCACCAGACTCGGCCTCCCAAAGTGCTGGGACTACAGGCATGAGCCACTGTGCCCACCCCATTTGTGTGGTTTTAAGATGCTCGATTTGTGTTAAGCTGTTACAGCAACAACAGAAAATAGATCTCCCTGAGCCTTGATTTTCTCAGATCTCCCTGAGCCTTGGTTTTCTCGGATCTCCCTGAGCCTTGATTTTCTCAGATCTCCCTGAGCCTTGGTTTTCTCGGATCTCCCTGAGCCTTGATTTTCTCGGATCTCCCTGAGCCTTGATTTTCTCGGATCTCCCTGAGCCTTGGTTTTCTCGGATCTCCCTGAGCCTTGATTTTCTCGGATCTCCCTGAGCCTTGATTTTCTCGGATCTCCCTGAGCCTTGGTTTTCTCGGATCTCCCTGAGCCTTGATTTTCTCGGATCTCCCTGAGCCTTGATTTTCTCGGATCTCCCTGAGCCTTGGTTTTCTCGGATCTCCCTGAGCCTTGATTTTCTCGGATCTCCCTGAGCCTTGATTTTCTCAGCTGTGACGTGGAGATGATGATTATGGCATCCATCTTGCCGACTGGCAGCAACTAAATGAAATAAGCAGGAAGGGGCTTTGTAAACTGTTCTCTATAACACAAGGCTGTAAATGTTCTATAATTGAGCAATCTGCTCCTTATCAGGGCTCATCTCTCAGCCTGGTGAGAGGCAAAAAAAGAGGAAAATTCAGCCAACTGCTCAGTTCAGATCAGGATTCCAGGTACATTCAAGAAGAGCAATGGAGCTGGTGTGGTGCTGGTGTGGGAGCTGGTGTGGAGCTGGTGTGGTGCTGGTGTGATGCTGGTGTGGGTGCTGGTGTGGGAGCTGGTGTGGGAGCTGGTGTGGGAGCTGGTGTGGGAGCTGGTGTGGTGCTGGTGTGGGAGCTGGTGTGGGAGCTGGTGTGGTAGCTGGTGTGGGAGCTGGTGTGGGAGCTGGTGTGGTAGCTGGTGTGCTGGTGTGGGTGCTGGTGTGGGAGCTGGTGTGGGTGCTGGTGTGGAGCTGGTGTGGGAGCTGGTGTGATGCTGGTGTGGTGCTGGTGTGGGAGCTGGTGTGGGTGCTGGTGTGGTGCTGGTGTGGGAGCTGGTGTGATGCTGGTGTGGTGCTGGTGTGGGAGCTGGTGTGATGCTGGTGTGGTGCTGGTGTGGGAGCTGGTGTGATGCTGGTGTGGTGCTGGTGTGATGCTGGTGTGGGAGCTGGTGTGGGAGCTGGTGTGATGCTGGTGTGATGCTGGTGTGGAGCTGGTGTGGGTGCTGGTGTGATGCTGGTGTGGGAGCTAGTGTGGGAGCTGGTGTGGGAGTTGGTGTGGGAGCTGGTGTGGGAGCTGGTGTGATGCTGGTGTGATGCTGGTATGGGAGCTGGTGTGGGAGCTGGTGTGGTAGCTGGTGTGCTGGTGTGGGTGCTGGTGTGGGAGCTGGTGTGGGTGCTGGTGTGGAGCTGGTGTGGGAGCTGGTGTGATGCTGGTGTGATGCTGGTGTGGGTGCTGGTGTGGTGCTGGTGTGGGAGCTGGTGTGATGCTGGTGTGGGAGCTGGTGTGGGAGCTGGTGTGGTAGCTGGTGTGCTGGTGTGGGTGCTGGTGTGGGAGCTGGTGTGATGCTGGTGTGGAGCTGGTGTGATGCTGGTGTGGGAGCTGGTGTGATGCTGGTGTGATGCTGGTGTGGGAGCTGGTGTGGGTGCTGGTGTGATGCTGGTGTGATGCTGGTGTGGGAGCTGGTGTGATGCTGGTGTGATGCTGGTGTGGGAGCTGGTGTGATGCTGGTGTGGAGCTGGTGTGATGCTGGTGTGGGAGCTGGTGTGATGCTGGTGTGATGCTGGTGTGGGAGCTGGTGTGGAGCTGGTGTGATGCTGGTGTGGAGCTGGTATGATGCTGGTGTGGGAGCTGGTGTGATGCTGATGTGGGAGCTGGTGTGGAGCTGGTGTGGTGCTGGTGTGGGAGCAGGTGTGGGAGCTGGTGTGGGAGCTGGTGTGGGAGCTGGTGTGGTGCTGGTGTGGGAGCAGGTGTGGGAGCTGGTGTGGGAGCTGGTGTGGTGCTGGTGTGATGCTGGTGTGGGAGCTGGTGTGGGAGCTGGTGTGGTGCTGGTATAGGAGCTGGTGTGGTTGCTGGTGTGATGCTACTGTGATGCTGGTGTGGAGCTGGTGTGGAGCTGGTGTGATGCTGGTGTGGGAGCTGGTGTGGTGCTGGTGTGGGAGCTGGTGTGGTGCTGGTGTGGGAGCTGGTGTGATGCTGGTGTGATGCTGGTGTGATGCTGGTGTGGGAGCTGGTGTGGGAGCTGGTGTGATGCTGGTGTGGGAGCTGGTGTGGGAGCTTGTGTGGGAGCAGGTGTGGGAGCTGGTGTGGGAGCTGGTGTGGGAGCTGGTGTGATGCTGGTGTGGGAGCTGGTGTGGGAGCTGGTGTGGTGCTGGTGTGGTGCTGGTGTGGTGCTGGTGTGGGAGCTGGTGTGGTGCTGGTGTCGGAGCTGGTGTGGTGCTGGTGTGGGTGCTGGTGTGGTGCTGGTGTAGTGCTGGTGTGATGCTGGTGTGATGCTGGTGTGGTGCTGGTGTGGTTGGTGGTGTGATGCTGGTGTGGTGCTGGTGTGATGCTGGTGTGGGAGCTGGTGTGGTGCTGGTGTGGTGCTGGTGTGATGCTGGTGTGATGCTGGTGTGGGTGCTGGTGTGGGAGCTGGTGTGATGCTGGTGTGGGAGCTGGTGTGGGAGCTGGTGTGATGCTGGTGTGATGCTGGTGCGGGTGCTGGTGTGGGAGCTGGTGTAGGAGCTGGTGTGGGAGCTTGTGTGGGAGCTGGTGTGATGCTGGTGTGATGCTGGTGTGGGAGCTGGTGTGATGCTAGTGTGGGTGCTGTTGTGGGAGCTGGTGTAGGAGCTGGTGTGGTGCTGGTGTGATGCTGGTGTGGGAGCTGGTGTGGTGCTGGTGTGGTGCTGGTGTGATGCTGGTGTGATGCTGGTGTGGGTGCTGGTGTGGGAGCTGGTGTGATGCTGGTGTGGGAGCTGGTGTGGGAGCTGGTGTGATGCTGGTGTGATGCTGGTGCGGGTGCTGGTGTGGGAGCTGGTGTAGGAGCTGGTGTGGGAGCTTGTGTGGGAGCTGGTGTGATGCTGGTGTGATGCTGGTGTGGGAGCTGGTGTGATGCTAGTGTGGGTGCTGTTGTGGGAGCTGGTGTAGGAGCTGGTGTGGTGCTGGTGTGATGCTGGTGTGGGAGCTGGTGTAGGAGCTGGTGTGGTGCTGGTGTGGGAACTGGTGTGGGTGCTGGTGTGATGCTGGTGTGGTGCTGGTGTGATGCTGGTGTGGGAGCTGGTGTGATGCTGGTGTGGGTGCTGGTGTGGGAGATGGTGTGATGCTGGTGTGGGAGCTGGTGTGATGCTGGTGTGGTGCTGGTGTGATGCTGGTGTGGGAGCTGGTGTGGAGCTGGTGTGATGCTGGTGTGGTGCTGGTGTGGTGCTGGTGTGGGAGCTGGTGTGGAGCTGGTGTGATGCTGGTGTGGTGCTGGTCTGATGCTGGTGTGGTGCTGGTGTGGGAGCTGGTGTGGAGCTGGTGTGATGCTGGTGTGGTGCTGGTGTGATGCTGGTGTGGTGCTGGTGTGGGAGCTGGTGTGGGTGCTGGTGTGATGCTGGTGTGGGAGCTGGTGTAGGAGCTGGTGTGGTGCTGGTGTGGGAACTGGTGTGGGTGCTGGTGTGATGCTGGTGTGGGAGATGGTGTGATGCTGGTGTAGTGCTGGTGTGATGCTGGTGTAGTGCTGGTGTGATGCTGGTGTGATGCTGGTGTGGTGCTGGTGTGGTTGGTGGTGTGATGCTGGTGTGGTGCTGGTGTGATGCTGGTGTGGGAGCTGGTGTGGTGCTGGTGTGGTGCTGGTGTGATGCTGGTGTGATGCTGGTGTGGGTGCTGGTGTGGGAGCTGGTGTGATGCTGGTGTGGGAGCTGGTGTGGGAGCTGGTGTGATGCTGGTGTGATGCTGGTGCGGGTGCTGGTGTGGGAGCTGGTGTAGGAGCTGGTGTGGGAGCTTGTGTGGGAGCTGGTGTGATGCTGGTGTGATGCTGGTGTGGGAGCTGGTGTGATGCTAGTGTGGGTGCTGTTGTGGGAGCTGGTGTAGGAGCTGGTGTGGTGCTGGTGTGATGCTGGTGTGGGAGCTGGTGTAGGAGCTGGTGTGGTGCTGGTGTGGGAACTGGTGTGGGTGCTGGTGTGATGCTGGTGTGGTGCTGGTGTGATGCTGGTGTGGGAGCTGGTGTGATGCTGGTGTGGGTGCTGGTGTGGGAGATGGTGTGATGCTGGTGTGGGAGCTGGTGTGATGCTGGTGTGGTGCTGGTGTGATGCTGGTGTGGGAGCTGGTGTGGAGCTGGTGTGATGCTGGTGTGGTGCTGGTGTGGTGCTGGTGTGGGAGCTGGTGTGGAGCTGGTGTGATGCTGGTGTGGTGCTGGTCTGATGCTGGTGTGGTGCTGGTGTGGGAGCTGGTGTGGAGCTGGTGTGATGCTGGTGTGGTGCTGGTGTGATGCTGGTGTGGTGCTGGTGTGGGAGCTGGTGTGGGTGCTGGTGTGATGCTGGTGTGGGAGCTGGTGTAGGAGCTGGTGTGGTGCTGGTGTGGGAACTGGTGTGGGTGCTGGTGTGATGCTGGTGTGGGAGCTGGTGTAGGAGCTGGTGTGGTGCTGGTGTGGGAACTGGTGTGGGTGCTGGTGTGATGCTGGTGTGGTGCTGGTGTGATGCTGGTGTGGGAGCTGGTGTGATGCTGGTGTGGGAGCTGGTGTGGGTGCTGGTGTGGGAGCTGGTGTGGGAGATGGTGTGATGCTGGTGTGGGAGCTGGTGTGATGCTGGTGTGGTGCTGGTGTGATGCTGGTGTGGTGCTGGTGTGGGAGCTGGTGTGGAGCTGGTGTGATGCTGGTGTGGTGCTGGTGTGATGCTGGTGTGGTGCTGGTGTGGGAGCTGGTGTGGGTGCTGGTGTGATTCTGGTGTGGTGCTGGTGTGGGAGCTGGTGTGATGCTGGTGTGGGAGCTGGTGTGATGCTGGTGTGGTGCTGGTGTGGGAGCTGGTGTGGGAGCTGGTGTGGAGCTGGTGTGATGCTGGTGTGGTGCTGGTGTGATGCTGGTGTGGTGCTGGTGTGGGAGCTGGTGTGGGAGCTGGTGTGATGCTGGTGTGGGAGCTGGTGTGGGAGCTGGTGTGATGCTGGTGTGGGAGCTGGTGTGGGAGCTGGTGTGGGAGCTGGTGTGGAGCTGGTGTGATGCTGGTGTGGTGCTGGTGTGATGCTGGTGTGGTGCTGGTGTGGGAGCTGGTGTGGGAGCTGGTGTGGAGCTGGTGTGGGAGCTGGTGTGGAGCTGGTGTGATGCTGGTGTGGGTGCTGGTGTGGGAGATGGTGTGATGCTGGTGTGGGTGCTGGTGTGGGAGCTGGTGTGGGTGCTGGTGTGATGCTGGTGTGGGTGCTGGTGTGGGAGATGGTGTGGAGCTGGTGTGGGAGATGGTGTGGAGCTGGTGTGGGAGCTGGTGTGATGCTGGTGTGGTGCTGGTGTGATGCTGGTGTGGGAGCTGGTGTAGGAGCTGGTGTGGTGCTGGTGTGATGCTGGTGTGTGAGCTGGTGTGTGAGCTGGTGTGGGAGATGGTGTGATGCTGGTGTGATGCTGGTGTGATGCTGGTGTGATGCTGGTGTGGGAGCTGGTGTGATGCAGGTGTGGAGCTGGTGTGATGCTGGTGTGGGAGCTGGTGTGATGCTGGTGTGGGAGCTGGTGTGGGTGCTGGTGTGGAGCTGGTGTGGGAGCTGGTGTGATGCTGGTGTGGGTGCTGTTGTGTTGCTGGTGTGGGAGCTGGTGTGGTGCTCGTGTGATGCTGGTGTGGGAGCTGGTGTGGGAGCTGGTGTGATGCTGGTGTGGGAGCTGGTGTGGGAGCTGGTGTGGGAGCTGGTGTGATGCTGGTGTGATGCTGGTGTGGGAGCTGGTGTGGGTGCTGGTGTGATGCTGGTGTGGGTGCTGTTGTGTTGCTGGTGTGGGAGCTGGTGTGGTGCTGGTGTGGGAGCTGTTGTGGGAGCTGGTGTGATGCTGGTGTGGGAGCTGGTGTGATGCTGGTGTGGCTGCTGGTGTGGGAGCTGGTGTGGTGCTGGTGTGGGAGCTGGTGTGGTGCTGGTGTGGGAGCTGGTGTGGGAGCTGGTGTGATGCTGGTGTGATGCTGGTGTGGGAGCTGGTGTGGTGCCTGTGTGATGCTGGTGTGGGAGCTGGTGTGATGCTAGTGTGGAAGCTGGTGTGGGTGCTGGTGTGGTGCTGGTGTGGGAGCTGGTGTGGGAGCTTGTGTGGGAGCTGGTGTGGGGGTGTGGTGCTGGTGTGGGAGCTGGTGTGGGAGCTGGTGTGATGCTGGTGTGGGAGCTGGTGTGGTGCTGGTGTGGGAGCTGGTGTGGTGCTGGTGTGGGAGCTGGTGTGGGAGCTGGTGTGATGCTGGTGTGGGAGCTGGTGTGATGCTGGTGTGGGTGCTGGTGTGGGAGCTGGTGTGGTGCTGGTGTGGGAGCTGGTGTGGGAGCTGGTGTGATGCTGGTGTGGGAGCTGGTGTGATGCTGGTGTGGGTGCTGGTGTGGGAGCTGGTGTGGTGCTGGTGTGGGAGCTGGTGTGGTGCTGGTGTGGGAGCTGGTGTGGGAGCTGGTGTGATGCTGGTGTGGGAGCTGGTGTGATGCTGGTGTGGGTGCTGGTGTGGGAGCTGGTGTGGTGCTGGTGTGGGAGCTGGTGTGGTGCTGGTGTGGGAGCTGGTGTGGGAGCTGGTGTGATGCTGGTGTGATGCTGGTGTGGGAGCTGGTGTGATGCTGGTGTGGGAGCTGGTGTGGGAGCTGGTGTGGTGCTGGTGTGGGAGCTGGTGTGGTGCTGGTGTGGGAGCTGGTGTGGGAGCTGGTGTGATGCTGGTGTGATGCTGGTGTGGGAGCTGGTGTGATGCTGGTGTGGGAGCTGGTGTGGGAGCTGGTGTGGTGCTGGTGTGGGAGCTGGTGTGATGCTGGTGTGGGAGCTGGTGTGGTGCTGGTGTGGGAGCTGGTGTGGGAGCTGGTGTGATGCTGGTGTGATGCTGGTGTGGGAGCTGGTGTGATGCTAGTGTGGAAGCTGGTGTGGGTGCTGGTGTGATGCTGGTGTGGGAGCTGGTGTGATGCTGGTGTGGGAGCTGGTGTGATGCTGGTGTGGGTGCTGGTGTGGGAGCTGGTGTGGTGCTGGTGTGGGAGCTGGTGTGGGAGCTGGTGTGATGCTGGTGTGATGCTGGTGTGATGCTAGTGTGGAAGCTGGTGTGGGTGCTGGTGTGATGCTGGTGTGGGAGCTGGTGTGATGCTGGTGTGGGAGCTGGTGTGATGCTGGTGTGGGTGCTGGTGTGGGAGCTGGTGTGGTGCTGGTGTGGGAGCTGGTGTGGGAGCTGGTGTGATGCTGGTGTGGGAGCTGGTGTGATGCTGGTGTGGGTGCTGGTGTGGTGCTGGTGTGGGAGCTGGTGTGATGCTGGTGTGGGTGCTGGTGTGGGAGCTGGTGTGGTGCTGGTGTGGGAGCTGGTGTGGTGCTGGTGTGATGCTGGTGTGGGAGCTGGTGTGGTGCTGGTGTGGGAGCTGGTGTGATGCTGGTGTGGGTGCTGGTGTGGGAGCTGGTGTGGTGCTGGTGTGGGAGCTGGTGTGGTGCTGGTGTGGGAGCTGGTGTGGGAGCTGGTGTGATGCTGGTGTGGGAGCTGGTGTGATGCTGGTGTGGGTGCTGGTGTGGGAGCTGGTGTGGGAGCTGGTGTGGTCGTGGGCACCTGTTGCCCCAGCTCTTCAAGAGGCTGAGTGGGAGGATCTCTTGAGCCCAGAGTTCAACGCCAGCCAGGGTAACATAGTGAGATCCTCTCTCAAAGAAAAAAAAAATCGTGGGCGCTTGGGCCGCCGTCCTGGTGGGGGGAGTAAGAGGAGAACGGCTGTGAGGCGGGGAGGGTTTTCTGCTGCTTTCTTTGGGCCCCGAAAAGGGTTGGCTCCCGGGCTTTGGGGCTCTGCCCTGAGGCGTGTGCTCCGACGCGGGGCTGCTCGGGTCCGTGCCCGGGCTGGGGACGCCGAACGTGACCGCCTCCCGCTGCCCCACCCGCGCCGAGGACAGGACTAGGTGTGAGAATTGTTTAAGCTGCATCAGTGGAGCACATACAGGGACCTGGAAGACGATCAGCCGTGGTTTTGGATTCAAAGACGCCGTGTTTGATGGTTCCAGCTGCATCTCTCCTGCAATAGTCCAGCAGTTCGGTGTCAGCGCCGGGCATCAGATGACGGCAAACGCACAGATCCTTCGAAGACAAGCAACACTACCCGTGTTTTCTTGCCGAACAAGCAAAGAACAGTGGTCCATGTGCGAAATGGAATGAGCTTGCACGACTGCCTTACCACAGCCCTCAAGGTGAGGGGCCTGCAACCAGAGCGCGGTGCAGTGTTCAGACTTCTCCACCAACACGAAGGTCAAAGAGCAGCTAGATTGGAATACTGATGCTGCCTCTTTGATTGGAGAAGAACTTCAAGTAGATTTCCTGGATCGTGTTCCGCTGACAACACACAGCTTTGCTCGGACGACGTTCCTGAAGCTTTTGCCTTCTGTGACATCTGTTAGAAATTCCTGCTCAATGGATTTCGGTGTCAGACTTGTGGCTACCGATTTCATGAGCACTGTAGCACCAAAGTACCTACTATGTGTGTGGACTGGAGTAATACCGGACAACTCCTATTGTTTCCAAATTCCTCTATTGGTGATAGTGGAGTCCCAGCACTACCTTCTTTGACTATGCGTCGTATGCGAGCGTCTGTTTCCAGGATGCCTGTTAGTTCTCAGCACAGGTATTCTACACCTCACGCCTTCACCTTTAACACCTCCAGCCCCTCATCTGAAGGTTCCCTCTCCCAGAGGCCGAGGTCGACGTCCACACTAACGTCCACATGGGTTGACGTCCACACTAACGTCCACATGGTCAGCACCACCTTGCCTGTGGACAGCAGGATGATTGAGGATGCAATTCGAAGTCACAGCGAGTCAGCCTCACCTTCAGCCCTGCCCAGTAGCCCCAACAATCTGAGCCCAACAGGCTGGTCACAGCCGAAAACACCCGTGCCAGCACAGAGAGAGCGGGCAACAGTATCTGGGACCCAGGCGAAAAACAAAATTAGGCCTCGTGGACAGAGAGATTCAAGCTGTTACTGGGAAACAGAAGCCAGTGAAGTGATGCTGTCCACTCGGATCGGGTCAGGCCGTTTTGGAACTGTTTATAAGGGCACATAGCACGGAGACGTTGCAGTAAAGATCCTAAAGGTTGTCGACCCAACCCCAGAGCAATTCCAGGCCTTCAGGAATGAGGTGGCTGTTCTGCGCAAAACACGGCGTGTGAACATTCTGCTTTTCATGGGGTACGTGACAAAGGACAACCTGGCAATTGTGACCCAGTGGTGCGAGGGCAGCAGCCTCTACAAACACCTGCGTGTCCAGGAGACCAAGTTTCAGATGTTCCAGCTAATGGAGACTGCCCCGCAGACGGCTCAGGGAACGGACTATTTGCATGCAAAGAACATCATCCACAGAGACGTGAAATCCAACAATACTTTTCCCCATGAAAGCCTAACAGTGAAAACTGGAGATTTTGGTTTGACAACAGTAAAGTCACGCTGGAGTGGTTCTCAGCAGGTTGAACAGCCTGCTGGCTCTGTCCTGTGGATGGCCCCAGAGGTGATCCGAATGCAGGATAACAACCCACTCAGTTTCCCGTCGATGTCCACTCCTATGGCATCGTGTCGTATGAGCTGATGACGGGGGCGCTCCCTTACTCTCACACCAACAACCGAGATCAGATCATCTTCATGGTGGGCCGAGGGATGCCTCCCCAGATCTTAGTAAGCTATGTAAGAACTTCCCCAAAGCAGTGAAGAGGCTGGTCGCTGACTGTGTGAAGAAAGGAAAGGAAGAGAGGCCTCTTTTTCCCCAGATCCTGTCTTCCATTGAGCTGCTCCAACACTCTCCACCGAAGATCAGCCGGAGCACTTCCGAGCCGCCCTTGCATCGGGCAGCCCACACCGAGGACATCAATGCTGGCACGCTGACCACGTCCCCGGGCAGCACACACTGAGGACACCAACGCTGACCACATCCCCGAGGCTGCCTGTCTTCTGGTTGACTTTGCACCTGCCCTCAGGCTGCCAGGGGAGGAAGAGAAGCCAGCAGGCACCACTTTTCTGCTCCCTTTCTCCGGAGGCAGAACACATGTTTTCAGAGAAGCTGCTGCTAAGGACCTTCTAGACTGCTCACAGGGCCTTAACTTCGTGGTGCCTTCTTTTCTATTCCTTTGGGCCCTGGGAGAAGGAAGCCATTTGCAGTGCTGGTGCATCCTGCTCCTTCCCCATGTCCCCCATGCTCAAGGCCCAACCTTCTCTAGATGCGCAAGTGGATGTTGATGGTGATACAAAACGCAGGGGCCCAGCCCAGCTGTTGGCTCCATGAGTATTTCGAGGAAGTAAGGTAGCGGGCAGCCCAGCCCTGATGTGGAGACACATGGGATTTTGGAAATCAGCTTCTGGAGGAATGCATGTCACAGGCGAGACTTTCTTCAGAGAGTGGTACAGCGCCAGACGTTTTGCACATAAGGCACCAAACAGCCCAGGACTGCCGAGACTCTGGCCGCCCGAAGGAGCCTGCTTTGGTACTATGGGACTTTTCTTAGGGGATGCATCCTCCTTTCACAGCTTCTGAGGTGTCCAGTGCATTGGGATGGTTTTCCAGGCGAGGCCCTCAGCCAGTCCCCGTCTCGGCCCTCTCAGGGAGCAGTCTTCCATCAGCCAGTCCTCGTCTCGGCCCTCTCAGGGAGCAGTCTTCCGTCATGCTGAACATTGTCTTCCAGGAGCTGCCCCTGTGGGGCGGGGCCGCAGGGCCAGCCTTGTTTCTCTAGTCACATCAGGTGTATACAAGGAAGCCAGGAATACAAGTTTTCTTGATGATTTGGGTTTTAATTTTGTTTTTATTGCACCTGACAAAATACAGTTATCTGATGGTCCCTCAATTTTATGTTATTTTAATAAAATAAATTTAGGTGGAAAAAAAGAAAGAAAGAAAGAAAGAAGTGAAGGGCCCTGACTCCTGAAGGCCAGTCCAAAGCGCGTCTCCGTCTTCCAGGACTGTGGCCACAAAGCCTTGGGGAAGGAAAGGCTGGGTCAGAGGGGTGAGGAGCTTCCCTCTGGCTGATCTTCAGGCTTAGTCCTGAAAACCCACATGTCAAGCTGCTGCCCGAGGTGAGGCAAGGCCAGGCCTGGGAGGTGAGGACACAGAGCCTCATGATGGACGCTTCTCACAGCCCTTCCCTCCTCTTCTTGCTTTGGTTCAGTTCAGCAAGCCTGGCCCTGCTACGCGTGACGGTGATACAGAAGCCAAGAGGGCCGCAGAGGACGGGGAGAACAGGCAGTCAGGCATGACCCACTGTGCTAATTACAGGCAGTCAGGCACCTGCATCCCTTGGCTTGTTGCTCCCGTCTTCATTTTCAAAGCCAGCAATGCTGCGGGCGTGGGGCTCACGCCTACAATCCCAGCACTTTGGGAAGCTGAGGTTGGGGAATCGCTGGAGTCCAGGAGTTTGAGACCAGCCTGGGCAAGATAGCAAGACCCCATCTCCATTTAAAATAAAAATTAACCAGCATCTTGGCACATGTCTGTAGTCCCAGCTACTCAGGAGGCTGAGGCTGGAGGATCACTTGAGTCTGGGAGATGGAGGCCGCAGGGAGCCGTGGTCATACCACTGCACTGCAGCCTGGGCAGCCGAGCAAATGTGAGCCCCTGTTCTCCTCCACTAGGGCACTGTGGAGGGCCCCCCTGCTGCTATCTCATCACTTAGGATCCCCTCAGATCCCCCAGGCACCTGAGGGTTGTCTGTGCCCCAAGCACCCCACTTTGGCACCGTTTTCCTCCCTCCCTGCCTGCTCCGTCCTGGTTGGGGCCGGATGGGGAAGAGGCTGGCCACTGAATCCCCTTGGAGCATGGAGGGGACAGTCCCCCGAGGCAAAAGCACAGAGCATGGCGCCAGGTCTCTCTGTTGCTGAGCCTCCTGCCCTGGAGAGAACAGCCTCAAGAATGGGAACCACATCCTTCTACAGCAGGGGGGCCAGTGAGCCCTCCCCTCAGCTCCCTCCCAGCTCCTGTGAGAGGCCCACGGCCGCAGGTGGTTGAGAAGGAAAGTGGTCAGGGTGCCATTGCCTGTCCCCTCTGCCCTACATGGACAGCCCCACCTCACTCTGGGAAGCACCTCACAGACCCTCTCCCCCAAAACACACGCATCAGCCAAGCCGAAAGGGCCTTTTGAGGCAATCTAACCCGAATTCCTTGTTATGCACTTGGGGAAACTGAGGCCCAGGCAGAGGGATCCTTTCATCACACAGACAGTTGCTCTGATGGCAGTGATGAGGCCTCAGACCTTTTTCTCTCTGAAACTCACCTACTACGCAACCAGCAAGCTGCACCAAAAAGGAAGGCCGAGTCCCAAACCAGCCCTACCCCACCCATCCTCTGTATCAGCCTGCAGCTTTTAGATTCTGGACAGGGGCCGGGCCATCCTGCTTACTCTTGGCCAGAGGGACTTACCGCAGAGGTAACCACATTCTCCCATGATTAAATAAAAACAGCCACACTTCCAGATATTCACTCATTTATTTATTATTAATACCACACCTACTTCCAAAAAAGCATTTGAGGCGGCTCACAACAAGAGCTACACACACAGCAGGACTGTCAAAGTGAGTACACGTCCACACCGCCAGCGCCTTCAACAAAGCTACACATACAGCAGGACTGTCAACAGCGAGTACACGTCCACACCGCCAGCGCCTTCAACAAAAGCTACACACACAGCAGGACTGTCAAAGCGAGTACACGTCCACACCGCCAGCGCCTTCAACAAAGCTACACACACAGCAGGACTGTCAACAGCGAGTACACGTCCACACCGCCAGCGCCTTCAACAAAGCTACACACACAGCAGGACTGTCAACAGCGAGTACACGTCCACACCGCCAGCGCCTTCAACAAAGCTACACACACAGCAGGACTGTCAAAGCGAGTACACGTCCACACCGCCAGAAGCTTTCATGACTGCAGACTATGGGAGGAATTTTGTTTTCTAAGGACAAAGATGTCTTTGGCTTCAGGCACTTGAGAGTCAGGTTTTGAGTGTGGACATTTTAAGGTGCCTGGTCAGGTCAAGAAGTGAAAATTGGAGCATCTGGGCCGGGCGCGGTGACTCACACCTGTCATCCCAGCAGTTTGGGAGGCTGAGGCGGGCCGATCACGAGGTCAGGAGTTCAAGACCAGCCTGGCCAACATGGTGAAACCTCGACTCTAGTAAAAATACAAAAATTAGCCCAGCATGTTGGCGGGCGCCTGTAGTTCCAGCTACTCGGGAGGCTGAGGCAGGAGAATCTCTTGAACCTGGGAGGTGGAGGTTGTGGTGAGCCGAGACCACACCACTGCACTCCAGCCTGGGCAACAGAGTGAGACTCCGTCTGAAAAAAAAGAAAGAAAGAAAATTGGCACCTCTAATAAAGTGCAGGGATAGGCCGGGTACAGAGGCTCACACCATAATCCCAGCACTTTGAGAGGCCAAGGAGGGAGAATCACTTGAGCCCAAGAGTTTGAGAGGAGCCTGGGCAAGAATATGAGACCCCACCTCTACAAAAACATTGAAATAATTTAAAAATAATTAGCTGGGTGTGGTTTGCTCACACCTGTGGTCCTAGCTACTCGGGAGACTGAGGCAGGAGAATCACTTGAACCCGGGAGGCGGAGGTTGTGGCGAGCCAAGATCGCGCCGCTGCAACAAGAGTGAAACTCCATCTCAAAAATAAATAAATAAATAAATAAATAAATAAATAAATAAATAAATAGATTGATTTAAAACAACAAAGTGCAGGGATAGATACCAAAGGTAGGAAAAGAGGCCAAGAGCAGGTATAGGAGTCCACACTCAGAAAGTCACTCCACATCTATTTAAGCAGCTTTGTGGAGCCTGAAATTCTGCGTTTCTAGCAAATTCTCAGCTGATGCCAATGCTGTTGGTCCGTGGACCTCAGCTGAGCTGAATCAACTACCCAAAGTTCATTTCTCTTATTTCTTGACCACAGAAGCCTGAATGTACCTAGCCACAGGGGATGATCCATGACTGGCTGAAATTAATCCTGCAATCCTATTCCCCTTGTCAATGGTTAGTCCTGGATGGTGGGGCCCATGACTTGGCACTGGCCAATTCATCGTATATAAGGAAATCCCTGCTGGGTGCTTCACGGTAAGGATTTTCCGTCTGAAAAAAGATACACTCGTGAATAAAAGGTGCTTTCCCCCACCGCCTTTCTTCCTTCTTGGATGCTGAGCTGTGAGGATGTGATGCTTGAGGCTGCAGCCACTATCTGGTTGCCAGGAGTGCCAGACAGTGGGCAAGGTGAACCCCTTGGCAGTCACACGTGGAGAGGGTTTTCCAAGGAGCCTTTTATGGTCCATCGTGGTGAAGCAAGTCAACCATCATTTGCGTTTCCACCGTATCTGGTGCTGAGCACTGTGATTGCCGATCCACCATTTTATTTGTTTGGATGTGTTCAGCTGCAAGTAACAGATTGCCACACTAACCGTGGCTTAAGGAACAGAGACATTTAATTACCTCTCAGGGCCGGGCGCAGTGGCTCACACCTGTAATCCCAGCACTTTGGGAGGCCGAGGCAGGTGGGTCACCTGAGGTCAGGAGTTCGAGACCAGCCTGGCCAAAAAGGTGAAACCTCATCTCTACTAAAAATACAAAAATTAGCTGGGTGTGGTGGTAGGCGCCTGTGGTCCCAGCTACTCGGGAGGCTGAGGCAGGAGAATCACTTGAACCCGGGAGGTGCAGGTTGCAGGGAGCCAAGATCGCGCCACTGCACTCCAGCCTGGGCGACAGAGCGAGACTCCATCTTAAAAAAGAATAATAATCCTCTCTCAGCCACCTGGCAGTGGCCCCATTAGGGTTAGTTCTTCAAGGACCTACGACCTTTCCCTTCTGTTATCCATAGTGGGGTGAGTGCCTGTAGTCCCAGCTACTCGGGAGGCTGAGGCAGGAGAATGGCGTGAACCTGGGAGGCGGAGCTTGCAGTGAGCTGAGATCGCGCCACTGCACTCCAGCCTGGTGACAGAGGGAGACTCCGTCTCAAAAAAAAAAAAAAAAAAAAGGCAGAAACTGTTCACTTCTGCTGAGTCAGTTCCTGGATGGGGGCCACAGAACTGGCTGGCAGGCCTACACAGTGCTATCTGGTTGTTAGAAACGCAAAAACCTGAGATGACATCTCCAAAGGCCAATCTTCGGTTCCCAGTAGTGAAGTTACCTTCAAGACTCACTGGGGAAGCTGCAACTCTCAGGGCCTCCGGAACAATGGCTGGGAATATTTAGCATTCCAGCCGCTCTCATCTGACTTGGTGGCTGGTGGCCTTTCATTTGTTTTGTGAGAACAGTTTAGCCTTCTAGGAAGGGCTCTCATATAAACGATACACTAAATCCCTTCCCAAAGAGAGTTCAGCCTGTGCCCAGGAACGAACAAAGCCAGTTTCGAGGTTAGAAGCAAGATGAGTCAACTGGGTCTGATCTTACTCACTGTCGTAATTTTCTGTTATGCTTTTTGCAAAGGTGGTTTCACAAGGAGGGTCTTGAAGGATGAGTCAGAGTTTACTGGTCAAGCAAAGGAGGACAGGCACCCCAAGCAGTGGGCCGGCTCACAGGGAAGCCCGGGGCAAGAAGGAAACTGCAGTTAGAGGCTGGGGGGCGAGGAGGCCTCCGGGAAGGTCCACAGAACACAGGGGGTTTGCGAGCCTGGTAAGGAGTGTGGACGCGGTGGTGGGCAGCAGGGAGACGGCGAGGGAATCTAGCAAGGGGTAGAAGTCGGAACTGGAAGAAGTCAAGCAGGTTATGAAATATCAAGGTGCTTGGGCCACATGAGGAAAAGTGAGTGCTGGGAACAAGTTGAAGGGACCCAGAACCACCGAGAGGAAGCCCGAATCTCTGTCAACGCTTGTTTGTCCATGAATTCCTCACCTCCTTTGGGCCTTCACTGGGCGCTCCCTGCTTTGCTGGAACCAGTCACCCTACGGCATGAAAATCATGCAGAAAATCGGCAGCTGTTGGGGAAACCCCGACAAAGATCGAGACCCCCTCAGAAAGAGTGCAGCACGTCCAGCACTTCGGAACTTCTTGCCAGACCTTTCATGGTACAGATGGGGAAACTGAGGCCCCGAGAAGGGCTATGAGCCGATCAGGCCGCACAGCTAACTGGGGACAGAGCAGGACTGGAACCTTCTTATTCTGATCCTTGAACCAGCGATCAGCCCCCACTACCATGAGTTCCTCCCATGACCACACATGGCCGTGGATCAAACAGAACCACCGAGAGGTTAACACAGCCCCATTTCCCCACAAACGAGACAAGATGTTTGAAGCACATGAATGCGGCCTGTCCCCCAGAGTGAGGAAGTTCAAGATAAAAATCATGAAGCCCATACTGATTATTTTAAATACTGTTTCAGAATTCCTAAGAAACGAAGCTTCTATTAAAATACAAACAAGCTTTGAAGTCGTTTGACGATAAAAGGCATTTTCTGGGCCAAGCCTGGTGAGGGGGAGGCTTACAGTGTTTTGAAACAAACTTTGGAGAGCTCATCATGGTTTGAAAAGATTCTGATAATAGATCACCGACGTGTTTGTCTCAGCCCGGCCGAGACAACACACTCTATCCTCAGAGTCTTGTGCAATCGCTCACATCATACAGTCCCAATGTACAGAAGTGCCGGGATCTGTCAAGACCCACAACCTCAGAGCCAGATGGCCTGGGTTCAAATCCCAGCTCGCTACTCACCAGCCTAGGTGAGTCTCCTGACCTCTCTGTGCTTGGTTTCCTCATCTGTAAATAGGATAATATTAGTCACCTGTTCCTAGGGCGGATTTGAAGATTAAATGAGTTCGTGTGAAGGGTGTAGAGCGGCGGTTGTGCTTCCTCGGTGTTAGCTATCATTATTCGTTCCACGAATCTCGATGGGGAGAAATATCCGAGCGGCATCCGGCCTGATGGGTCCTCCTCAGTCACGGACCACTTACCTATGAGTCGATGGCTTGCTACTAAGTATGGTGGCCCTAAATGTTGACTGGGACACAGGGAGGCTGAACCTGAGGCCCCACCCCAAAACTACTGAGGCAGACTCTGCATTTTAACGAGATTCCGAGGGGACTCAGGCACACACTGAAGATGGAGGAGCACTGGACGAGGCTGCGGAAATGAGCACTAAAGGTGTCTCCAAGTAGAGTGGCCTTGGCCTCTTTGCAGCTGGGACCCCAACGGCCCTCCTGCCTGCTGGAGAGATGGGGCTACCCGGACTCCTGCCTTCCACAGGACTCGATGTGTAGATGCCACTTCCATGGCCCTATCTTCCCTGTAGTTCTGACAGGTAGGGGGACATGGGAGACCCTGGCCTGGCCTTAAGTTTACCTGGAACAGGGAGTTGGTGCATCTTCCGTGGAGCCTCAAGTTTTGCTCTCGGGTTTTGCTTGGGAGCTGCTTCTACAAATCCCTGTGGCGTGTAGAGCTAAAGGCAGTTTCCCCAAAAGCCACCCAAAGGCCAGCTCACCCCACTGCGGAGACGGTCACGGCTGGCTGTGGGGATGACTGATCTTCAGAGCCAGGTTCTGAGAAGTTAGGGTCATCTAAAAACCCTCGGCAAAACACAGGATGAGCCATTCATTCTTTCTCTTCAGTAACTTATTTTTATTTTTAGAGACATGTTCTTGCTATATTGCCCAGGCTGGTCTCAAACTCCTGGACACAAGTAGTGCTCCTGCCATGGCATCCAGAGTGGCTGGGATTACAGGGGTGCACCACCCCACTCAGTCAGTAACCTTCTTCCTTTTTTTTTTTTTTGAGATAGGGTATGAGGATAATTCTTCAGGTCCTACTTTGGTCACCTGGCAGAAAGATAAATAAAGATCTAAAGTAAAGAGACATGTTCATCCTGAGAATGATGTTGCAATACATTTTCCTGATACAGCAAATTCTTCCCTTGGCTTAGAAGGCAATGCTTGAGTGGCAGAATGTTAGCCGCAGCTCACAGGAAGGCAGTCATTATACCAGCCCATGATTCTGCGGGTCAGCTTCCTTCCGTGAAATTCCCTGCAGAAGGCCTGCAGTTATTTTCCATGTGGGTTTGGGGAAACTGGGGTATCCCCTTCCTGATCTTCGGTCTGGCTTCCTGTCAGCTGTCGGCGTGGGAGATGCACCTGGATGTTCCTTCTGTCTTGCACACGTCCAGCCCGACCGGGCGCCTGCCTGGGCTGAGAGCCAAGGCGTTGAGGGTGGAGAGGGCACGAGAGGGAGGCTATTTGCTTGACTTTCACCTCCGGGCCTCCCTTAGTCCCCGGGGAGGCCCCATGCCAACCTCCAGGCTGGGAGATCCAGCGTGGCCCCCACTTCTGGGCTCTGCTCTCTCACCCTTGACTGTGAGAGGGGACAAGGTGGATCAATGTGGATATGGCGTCTGCCCCCATCCCTGGGACCCCTGCCCGGCCCCTGGCTCTGCGGGGTGCTAGGACTGCGTGGCCTGTGTCCTTTGGGTCGGAGCTGCTTGGCCCAAATCTCATCTACAGTAAGTGCACATTCCCGCAGTGTTGTGGAGAGGACCAAACCTCCGGGCCAAAGCACTCCTGACACAAACAAATCCTCAAAGTGTGCCGGGTGCGGTGGCTCAAGCCTGTAATCCCAGCACTTTGGGAGGCTGAGACGGGCAGATCATGAGGTCAGGAGATCGAGACCATCCTGGCTAACACGGTGAAACCCCGTCTCTACTAAAAAATACAAAAAACTAGCCGGCCAATGTGGCGGACGCCTGTAGTCCCAGCTACTCGGGAGGCTGAGGCAGGAGAATGGCGTGAACCCGGGAGGCGGAGCTTGCAGTGAGCTGAGATCGGGCCACTGTACTCCAGCCTGGGCGACAGAGCGAGACTCCGTCTCAAAAAAAAAAAAAAAAAGTAAATCCTCAAAGTGTCTTAGAATGAAATGGACATGGACATTATGCTTTTGGAGTAAAAACCTAAGACACAAAATTCAGTAAGAATGGCTGTACTTACAGTGTGAACAGGGCTGTCTCTGCTCATCCCGTGAAGGTTTACAATTTTATTTTATTTTTGAGACGGAGTCTCGCTCTGTCGCCCAGGCTGGAGTGCAGTGGCCGGATCTCAGCTCACTGCAAGCTCCGCCTCCCGGGTTTACACCATTCTCCTGCCTCAGCCTCCCGAGTAGCTGGGACTACAGGCGCCGCCACCTCGCCCGGCTAATTTTTGTATTTTTAGTAGAGACGGGGTTTCACCGTGTTAGCCAGGATGGTCTGGATCTCCTGACCTCGTGATCCGCCCGCCTCGGCCTCCCAGATGCTGGGATTACAGGCGGGAGCCACCGCACCCAGCCCTGTTTATTTTTATATTTTGTATCTTAACATTCATAAATGTAATTATGATCAAATAGACAATTTGGCACAGTGCCTCACACCTGTAATCCCAGTACTTTGGGAGGCTGAGGTGATGGATCACGAGGTCAGGAGTTCAAGACCGGCCTGGCCAATATGGTGAAACCGCATCTCTACTAAAAATACAAAAATTAGCTGGGTATGGTGGTACACGCCTGTAACTTGGGAGGCTGAGGCAGAAGAATCACTTGAACCCTGGAGGCGGAGGTTTCAGTGAGCCGAGATTGTGTCACTGCTCTCCAGCTTGGGCAACAGAGAATGACTCCATCTCAAAAAAAAAAAAAAGAAAAGAAAAGAAAAAAAAAGAAAGGCCGGTGCAGTGGCTTGCGGCTGTAATCCCAGCACTTTGGGAGGCCGAGACAGGTGGATCACCTGAGGTCTGGAGTTTCAGACCAACTTTGCTAACATGGTGAAACCCCATCTCTACTGAAAATACAAAAAAATTAGCTGGTCGTGGTGGCAGGTGCCTGTAATCCCAGTTACTCGGGAGGCTGAGGCAGGAGAATCGCTTGAACCTGGTGGGCAGAGGTTGCTGTGAGCTGAGATCACGCCATTGCACTCCAGCCTGGGCAACAAGAGTGAAACTCCGTCTAAAAATAGACAATTTACGAATGAGCCAATAATTTGGTGGAACTTAACTCATGAGCTAAACCTATTCAGAGTAAGAGTTCCTGGTTTCAGTGCACCTGAGTTAGGGCCAAGGAAGTTTTGTAAATTGGTTTCTCCTATCAAAAAATGTAAATTGGCCCAGCATGGTGGCTCATGCCTATAATCTCAGCACTCTGTGAGGCTGAGGTGAGAGGGCCAGCCTGGGCAACATGGTAATACCTCATCTCTACTAAAACCCAAAGAAACAAACAAATTAGCTGGGCATTGCACCTGTAGTCCCAGCTACTTGGGAGGCTGAGGCAAGAGGATCACTCCAGCCCCGGAGGTTGAGGTTGCAGAGAGCAGTGGTCATGCCTCTGTACTCCAGCCTAGGTGACAGAAAGAACCTGTCTCAAAAAAATTAATTAATTAAGAAAATAAAAATGTAAGTTGGAGTATCTTTGCTGACGAGAGAGGAAAGTGTCTTAGTTGAGATGGTTTCTCCTCCCGAGAGTGTCTACCCCCAGAATCCTGTGGATACCCTGAGGCTGAGCCCTGCTGGATATCTGTGGGAGACTCTGTTTGGAGTAAACAGCTCCTGCCTCAGGGACAGAGAGAGGGAGGAACAGGAGAAACTGCTTGGGAATTCTTCCCTTCATTGTCAGGCCCCTTAACCTCTGCCACAAGGTCTGGAACAATCCTGTTTAGGTCATGGAGGACTTAGGAAGCTGAGTTTGATTCCCACTGGGCTCTGACATGATTATTTATTTATAGTTCCAACCATTGGCCATTGGTTAAGCTCTTGCCACGTGCCAGGCCCAGGTCAAGGTGTTTCAGACACACGGTGGTTTATAGCTCCGAAAGCCTTATGAGGAAGGAGCTTTTATTATGCACATGTAAAACACCACAAAACAGCCTGGAGACAGTCAGTAACTTCGTTGCAAGTTTAATTTCCCGCCTCAACTTAGCCGCACTAGCTCCACATGCTTTGTCTGTCTTGGGTTCTGGTTTTTGTTTTCAGAATAGTGTATATAACATACATAAATGGTTTAAAGAATTAGAACATATTTTGTATGCAAATAGTTTTTTGATTATGTATGTTAAAATATGTTTGTAGCTTGATTTTTGCTTTCTTTATGGAATCTTTTAATAAATATCACTGCTGAGTTTTTTAATAGAATAGAATGTATCAATAATCTTCTTGTATGGCTTGCACATTTTATGTCTGATTTTGAAAATCACTTCCAGCCAGGCACGGTGGCTCACATCTGTAATCCCAGCACTTTGTGAGGCTGAGTTCTGTCTCTACTTAAAAACAGAAACAGGGTCGGGCGTGGTGGCTCACGTCTGTGATCCCAGCACCTTGGGAGGCGAGGGGATCCTGAGGTCAGGGGATCACAAGGTCAGGAGACCATCGAGACCAGCCTGGCCTACATGGTGAAACCCGTCTCTACTAAAAATACAAAAAATTAGATGTGTGTGGGGGCGGGCGCCTGTAATCCCAGCTACTTGGGAGGCTGAGACTGGAGAATTGCTTAAACCCACAAGGCGGAGGCTGAAGTAAGCCGAGATCACGCCACTGTACTCCAGCCCGGGTGACAGACCAAGCCTACGTCTCAAAAAACAAACAAACACAAAAAAAACTGGAGTCTCTGAGCCTACTGTGGCTCAGGAGGCTGCCCAACTTAAAAAAAAAAAAAAGTGGGGGGTGGGAAAGGAAAAAATCATTTCCTATCCCAACGTAATAAGTTATTTTTCTATATAGTTTTTTTCTAAAAGGCTTATAGTTTGACCTTTCCCATTCACATCTTTAAATCACCTGGCATTTTATTTTTATGTTTGAGGTGATATAGTGAAGTTGCTTGTGACATCTATTATACTAAGTTATGGCAATGTTTGTACTCTCTAAACTCACCGGGTACTACACAAACAAAGCTTACTTCCTTCAATTCAATTGTGTAAGGTTTTATTTAGTGTCTGTTGTGGGATTATCTAGAAACAGGGTAGGCCCTCTATAAGGAAAAAAAAGAAAATTATGGATTGCTAAAGTTTTGAATCATTAATTAGGAATGTACTGTGAAGGGGACGATCACACATTTTCTGGCATCCTGATCTATCGTTTTCACATAGAAAGACAGGCATATATAGGTTCTGGGGCTGATTTATCGTTTTCACATAGAGGCGTATATAGGTTCTGTGGGCCTTTGGGGGTTCCCATTCTCACTTCCTTTCTTATGAGTGTGGTGAGCATTGGTGGGGTGTGGGGGTGAGTCTCGGGTGAGTCTCAGGTTTTTGTTCACATTAAATTATGTTACTTTTCTTTCACTGCAGAGATATGCTATGGTCCAGAAATTTTTCTTAAGATCCCACAACGATCCTCCACTTTTTCACAAGTGGAGAGAGGTGTTTCAGACTAGTACAGTACTGTGTGGCTAGTTGCTTCTACGATGGCTGTGAATATGGTTACAATCAACTAGGCCATGTTTGGGTTACGTCAAACAATGGGCTTACCATAAGCCTACCTTGCCACTCTGAAAAAACCACTCCAAGCTGATCGCCTGTCGTGTTTGAATTTGTAAAGACAACTAACTTGGGAAGTTCTTTCTCGTCCAATATGAAAAATTCCTTTTATTTTTAAATCACTGTTGTGTATGTTTAAGCAGAGGTGTTATTTTTTGTTGTTAACCTCTAAATACATACAGAGGCTTCTAAAAGGCCTTTGCAGTCCCTGGGGAGCCATACTCTTAATGCAACAAAAGTGGCACTGGAAATATACAATTATTACATGTAAAAAATAGAAGAGGGAACGAAAATTAGCTGGGCATGGTAGCATGCACCTGTAGTCCCAGCTACTCAGGAGGCTGAAGCAGGAGAATTACTTGAACCTGGGAGGTGGAGGTTGCAGTGAGCCGAGATCAAACCATTGCACTCCAGCCTGGGTGACAGAGCAAGACTCTGTCTCAAAAAATAAAATAAAAAATAAAAAAGGGAAAAAAAGGAATGTGTCCTCATGCCTCTTTCCAGTCAATTCCTACTGCTCCCACTACCCACCTCCTAACCAAAAGGCAACCGTTTTGCAGCTTGCACTTTTTTTAAAGGCAGAGTCTTTCTCTCAGTGGCACGAACGCAGCTTATTGCAGCCTCAACCTCCTGGGCTTACGTGATCCACCTTGGCCTTCACCTACCTGCAACAGTCCTTCTTCAAAGCGACTCCGTGGACCTCGGTTTGTGTATCCACAGGTGATGAGGAGGGATGAGACGGGCGGTAAAGATCTTTCGCTTCCGAGGGACTCCGTGGACCTCGGTTTGTGTATCCACAGGTGATGAGGAGGGATGAGACGGGCGGTAAAGATCTTTCGCTTCCTAGCTCCGATGCTCAAGAGGCCCACATGGGCAAATAAATATAATGTGCATAAACCTAAAAATATTTTTATAAATAACCAACCAATAGTTCATGATAGGTAACTCCAGTAAACAAAAAAGAAAAGAACCACGCAAAGATACTGAGGGAGAGGCACCACAGACCAATAAATCCTTGCAAAAGAAAAGCTGCTTTGAGCAGGGTGCAGAGGCTCACGCCTGTAATCTCAGCAATTTGGGAGGCCAAGGTGGGCTGATCACTGGGGCCGGGGACTTCAAGACCAGCCTGGGAAACATGGTCAAATCCTGTCTCTACAAAAAGATACAAAAAATAAATTAGCAGGGCAGGTGTGGTGGTGTGTGCCTGTGGTCCCAGCTACTTGGGAGGCTGAGGTGGGAGGATGGCTTGAGCCCAGATGTCGAGGCTGCCAAGATCACGCCACTGCACTCCAGCCTGGGTGAGTGAGATCCTGTCTCAAAAAGAAAAAAGAGAGAAAAAAGAAAAGCCCCCCCATTTTTTTTTTTTTTTTGAGATGGAGTCTCGCTCTGTCACCCAGGCTGGAGTGCAGTGGCGCAATCTCGGCTCACTGCAATCTCTGCCTCCCAGGTTCACACCATTCTTCTGCTTCAGCCTTCCGAGTAGCTGGGACTACAGGCGCCTGCCACCATGCCCGGCTAACTTTTTGTATGTTTAGTAGAGACGGGCTTCACCGTGTTAGCCAGGATAGTCTTAACCTCCTGACCTAGTGATCCACCCGCCTTGGCCTCCCAAAGTGCTGGGATTACAGGCGTGAGCCACTGCACCTGGCGAAAAGCCACTTTTTAAATATACTTAATAAACTGTAGTGTAGAAGGATGGTTCATATAATATGCTACTTAAGCAGTAAGTGCATTCTAGAGCATAGACAAGAAAAGTGGACAAATATGTTATTCTGGTGGGAGGTGAAGCAAATAATAAAATTAAGTTATATCAACATAAAAGCAGTGTGATCTCGGTAACTAGAGTAGTTTTATGCTTGAAACTCAGCATCTACCATGCATGGTATAAGTTGGAAATCCAGAACATTTCTCATCTGACAATAGATTACCAGGATGTGCTTGGTCAACAGACTCAAGACCAGATTCCTTTAAAAATAAAGATGGAACTTCCAGTGGAGACCAGAGGACTGTGAGCTCTTTCCCCCGAAAAGGCAGCTCCTCTCACTTGCCCCACAGACCAATATTCTAGAGCAAATTGTAGCCAAGTAAATAGCTGTTACAACTACGGTTAAAAAAGAAAAGAAAGTTAAAGGTATGTTTAAAGACACATTCATGCCTGGGCATGGTGTCTCACATCTGTCATCCCAGTGCTTTGGGAGGCCAAGGTGGGAGGATTGCTTGAGGCCGGGAGTTTGAGACTAGCCTGAGCAACAGAGCGAGACTCCATCTCTACAAAAAATTTAAAAATTCGGCCAGCTGCGGTGGCTCACGCCTGTAATCCCAGCTCTTTGGGAAGCCAAGGCGGGCGGATCACGAGGTCAGGAGATTGAGACCATCCTGGCTAACATGGTGAAACTCTGTCTCTACTAAAAATACAAAAAATTAGCCGGGGTGGTGGTGTGCACCTGTAATCCCGGCTACTCGGGAGGCTGAGGCAGGAGAATCCCTTAAACCCAGGAGGCAGAGGTTGCAGTGAGCCGAGATTGCGCCACTGCACTCCAGCCTGGGCGACAGAGCAAGACTCCGTCTCAAAAAGAAAAAAGAGGGCCGGGCGCGGTGGCTCAAGCCTGTAATCCCAGCACTTTGGGAGGCTGAGATGGGCGGATCACGAGGTCAGGAGATCGAGACCATCCTGGCTAACACGGTGAAACCCCGTCTCTACTAAAAAATACAAAAAAAAAAAAAAAAAAAAAAAAAACTAGCCGGGCAAGGTGGCGGAGGCCTATAGTCCCAGCTACTCGGGAGGCTGACGCAGGAGAATGGCGGGAACCTGGGAGGCGGAGCTTGCAGTGAGCTGAGATCAGGCCACTGCACTCCAGCCTGGGCGACAGAGCGAGACTCCGTCTCAAAAAAAAAAAAAAAAAAAAAGAAACTCATTATTGTGAATGTTTAAAACCTTGATCAGCTTTGAAGATTTTGCAGCTTTTCCTACCCAAGCCAGACCCCGGGCTTTCCCCTCTTGCCTAATGTGAGACTTCAGAGGGAAAACAAAAAAGCTCGGCTTTGGCAAAAATCCTTTCAGAGTGATGAAAGTTCAATGCCAAGTACTTCTGGGAAGTCTGATCTGGTTTGTTCCTCTCTAGTCGCTTGTGGGTTTTTTTTTTTTTTTTACGATAGGGTCTCGCTCTAGGCTGGAGTGCAGTGGCATGATCTTGGCTCCTGCAACCTCCGCCTCCCACCTCAGCCTCCTGAGTAGCTGGGACCACAGGCACCCACCACCACGCCAGGCTAATTTCTGTGTTTTTGTAGAGACAGGGTTTCACCATGTTGCCCAGGCTGGTCTTGGAGTTGTAATCTTTTTTTTTTTGAGATGGAGTTTTGCTGTTTGTTGCCCAGGCTGGAGTGTGCGGGCACGATCTCGGCTCACTGCAACCTCTGCCTCCCGGGTTCAAGTGATTTTCCTGTCTCAGCCTCCTGAGTAGCTGGGACTACAGGTGTCCGCCACCACACCCGGCTAATTTTTGTATTTTTTCATTTGGGCAGGGCTGAAGTAGGAAGCAAGGATGGGAACTGGTGCAGGAACGATTAGGATTTCTGTATTTTCTCCCAGTCTCTAACTTCGATCAGTTTCTAGAAATTACCAGGTCTAGATGCACCCCCGAGAAGACAGTGTCCTGTCAGGGGAACCAGGAGGGTATAAGCCATCGTGGAGAGAAATGCATTAGACTGTCAGAGACAGGGCATTTAACCACCTCGCCGTACAACTGACAGAGGTTGGGTGTCTGGGAAGCAGACCAAGAGGGAGATTTGTGACCGGGAAGTTTATTAAAGATGACCTCAGGAGGCCGGGCACCATGGCTCATGCCTATAATCCCAGCACTTTGGGAGGCCGAGGTAGGTGAATCACCTGAGGTCAGCTGTTCAAGACCAGCCTGACCAACATGGTGAAACCCCGTCTCTACTAAAAATAAAAAATTAGCTGGGCATGGTGGCGGGCGCCTGTAATCCCGGGAGGCTGAGGCAGGAGAATCGCTTGAACCCGGGATTTGGAGGTTGCAGTGAGTGAAGATTGTGCCACTGCGCTCCAGCCTGGGCAGTGAGAGCGAAACTCCATCCCCCTCCCCTCTCCAAAAGAAAGAAAGAAAGGAAAAAAATGCCCTCAGGATTAACACTGGTGAGGAGGCAGGGCTGCAGGATTAGGGCACGTTGGCCTGGAGCTCAGGAAACAAAGGCCTCAGCGTCTCTCAGCAGGAGTGACTGGAACTGGGATGGCCCTGTCAGGAATGCAGCTGTCCCTGGGGGGAGCATGATCTTGGGTGACGCAGCCTCTTTAGCCTCAGGTGATCCTGGAGAGGGACTTCCTTTGTCCGGACATAGTTCATGATCATATGTCCATAACATATGTCCATAATCCCAGCACTTTGGGAGGCCGAGGCGGGAGGATTGCTTGAGCCCAGGAATTTAAGACCAGCCTGGGCAACATCTCAAAAAAAAAAAAAAAACAAATAAAAAAAACCCGTAATTGTTATACTAGCTACATAATTGTTATACTAGCTTACCATTTACACTCAGTAAATGGTAGCTAGTAGGCTGTGTGGCTAATTATTTAACGTAGATCATCTTAATCCTCAGAACAACCCTGTGAAGTAGGTACTGTTTTATGTTTCATGGATAAGAAAATAGGCTCAGCCGGGCGCGGTGGCTCACGTCTGTAATCCCAGCACTTTGGGAGGCCGAGACAGGCGGATCACGAGGTCAGGAGATCGAGACCATCCTGGCGAACACGGTGAAACCCCGTCTCTACTAAAAAATACAAAAAACTAGCCGGGCGAGGTGGCGGGCGCCTGTAGTCCCAGCTACTCCGGAGGCTGAGGCAGGAGAATGGCGTGAACCCAGAGGGTGGAGCTTGCAGTGAGCTGAGATCCAGCTACTGCACTCCAGCCTGGGCGACAGAGCGAGACTCCATCTCAAAAAAAAAAAAGGTTATTACAAATTGTGTCAAAAATAAGATGACCATTAATCAGGAGAAGCCAGCCTTTTCTTGTACTGAAACTCTAGGCAAGTTCTCAGGATCACTAGCTTCCAATAATGGCCCCTACAATAAGTGCAATATTGAGTTCCATGTGGCTTTTCATGATAACTTTTCTCAATGAAGGCAGATTGCATGATGCTAAAGAAGAATTTAGGCCGGGCACAGTGGCTCACACCTGTAATCCCAGCACTTTGGGAGGCCAAGGTGGGTGGATTACTTGAGGCCAGGAGTTTGAGACCAGCCTGGTCAACACGGCAAAACCCCATCTCTACTAAAAATACAAAATTTTTTTTTTCTGTAAGGTATATAGTGATGTCCTCTCATTCTTGATGTTCACATATTGAACTTTTTCTCTTTTTTTGAGATGGAGTCTCACTCTGTTGCCCAGGCTGGAGTGCAGTGGTGCGATCTCGGCTCACTGCAAGCTCGGCCTCCTGGGTTCACACCATTCTTCTGCCTCAGCCTCCCAAGTAGCTGGGACTACAGGCGCTGCCACCACGCTGGGTAATTTTTTTGTATTTTTAGTAGAGATGGGATTTCACTGTGTTAGCCAGGATGGTCTCGATCTCCTGACCTCGTGATCCGCCCGCCTTGGCCTCCCAAAGTGCTAAGTGCTGGGATTACAGGCGTGAGCCACCACTCCTGGCCACTTTTTCTCTTTTTAAAATGGTCAGTTTAGCAAAACTTTTGTCAATTTTTTAAAAAATTGAGACAGGGTCTCACTCTGCCACTCAGGCTGGAGTACAGTGGCTTGACCATCGGTTACTCCTCGGCTCAGGTGATCCTGCTTCAGCCTCCCAAGCAGCGAGGACTACAGGTTTCCACTATGCCTGACTAATGTTTTAAAATTTTCAGCCAGGTGCGGTGGCTCAGGCCTGTAATCCCAGCACTTTGGGAGGCTGAGGCGGGCGGATCACGAGGTCAGGAGATAGAAACTATCCTGGCTAACACGGAGAAACCCCGTCACCATTAAAAATACAAAAAATTAACCGGCGCAGTGGCGGACGCCTGTAGTCCCAGCTACTCGGGAGGCTGAGGCAGGAGAATGGCGTGAACCTGGGAGGCGGAGCTTGCGGTGAGCCGAGATCGTGCCACTGCACTCCAGCCTGGGCGACAGAGCGAGACTCCATCTCAAAAAAAAAAAAAAAAAATTTCCTGTAGAGACTTGAGGGTCAGGAGTCTTGCTGTGTTGCCCAGGCTGGTGTCTAATTTCTGGCCTCCAGTGATCCTCCCACCCTGGCCTCCCAAAGTGCTAGGATGACAGGTGTGAGCGCCAGGCTGCTTTGTCAATTTTGTTGGTCTTTTCAAAGACACAACTCCATTTTCTTGACTTTCTCTGTACTTGTTGTGTTTTCTTTTTAATACTTTTTTTTTTTTTTTGAGGCAGGGTTTCACTCTGTCTCACAGGTTGGATGGAGTGCAGTAGTGTGATCATAGCTCACTGCAGCCTTGACCTTCCAGGCTCAGGCGATCCTCCTACCTCAGCCTCCTCGGTAGCTGGGATTATGGGCACGTGCCACTACACCTGGCTAATTTTTGTATTTTTTGTAGACACAGGGTTTTGTCAAGTTGCCCAAGCTGATCTCGAACTCATAGGTTCAAGCAATCTTCCTGCTTTGGTCTCCCAAAGTGCTGGGATTACAGGCATAAACCACCATGTCTGGCCGACTTGCTTTAGAGTTTTTATATGTGTGTACTAACCTGTGCACACATATAAATATATATACATAACCATCATGTACGTAACACACATACGTGATTCTTGTATAATACACACACATAAACACATACATGATAATTAGTGTATATATATTTATATGTGAGTATATATATATACAGTTGTTAATGTATATATATTTATATACACATTAATATAAACAAGAGAGAAGCGTGTGTGTGCGTGTAGACAACGGTGAGCTGCCTGGCTCCCTCCGCTTGCCATCCATTCAATCCCAGCGTACATGTAGAGTGGTTTCACGGTTGCAACCCATATCCCCATGGGAAAAAATTTCCCTGTTAGAGCTCAGTGCTTATGTACAGTCCCTTTTATCTTTAGTCTCACAGTTATCACTCATTTCCAAAGTCACGTACACCAGCACTTCCTTCCATCCCCTTCAGTGCCCACCACTTCCCTTCCACCTGCTTCAATATCCAGCACTTCCCTTCCTTCCCCTTCAATACCCAGCACTTCCGCACTTCCCTTCCACCTCCTTCAATACCCAGCACTTCCCTTCCATCCTCTTCAATACCCAGCACTTCCCTTCCATCCCCTTCAATACCCAGCACTTCCCTTCCTTCCTCTTCAATACCCAGCACTTCCCTCCCATCCCCTTCAATACCCAGCACTTCCCTTCCATCCCCTTCAATACCCAGCACTTCCCTTCCTTCCCCTTCAGTGCCCACCACTTCCCTTCCATCCCCTTCAATGCCCACCACTTCCCTTCCTTCCCCTTGAATGCCCAGCACTTCCCTTCCTTCCCCATCAATACCCAGCACTTCCCTTCCATCCCCTTCAATGCCCAGCACTTCCCTTCCATCCCCTTCAATGCCCAGCACTTCCCTTCCTTCCCCTTCAGTGCCCACCACTTCCCTTCCACCCCCTTCAATACCCAGCACTTCCCTTCCACCCCCTTCAATACCCAGCACTTCCCTTCCTTCCCCTTCAATGCCCAGCATTTCCCTTCCTTCCCCTTCAATACCCAGCACTTCCCTTCCACCCCCTTGAATGGTAGGTCATGATTGTAACATGGTGAGATTCTTTATCACAGTCTGCATTCCATCCTGGGACCCCTCCCACTTCCACTGTAACATTTGCATATATTAAGGTTGAAATTTGTGCTGTAGAGAAGTTTGTGCTCTCTGGGTTTTGTTTGTTTGTTTGTTTTGGAGACAGGGTTTTGCTCTGTCACGGAGACTGGAGCGCCCTGGGAGAATCATAGCTCATGAACTGCTGGACTCAAGGGGTCCTCCCGTTTCACCCTCCTGAGGAGCTGGGACTGTAGGCACATGCCGCTCAGCCAGCTGATGTTTTCTTTGTTTGTTTGTTTGCTTGTTTTTTGTTTTTTTGGGATGAAGTCTTGCTCTGTTGCCCAGGCTGGAGTGCAGTGGTGCGATCTTGGCTCACTGCATCTTCTGCCTCCCAGGTTCAAGTGATTCTCCTGCCTCAGTAGCTGGGACAGGCACCCCCCCCACCACGCCCAGCTAGTTTTTGTATTTTCAGTAGAGATGGGGTTTCACCATGTTGGGCAGGCTGGTCTCGAACTCCTGACCTCAAGTGATCGGCTTGCCTTGGCCTCACAAAGTGCTGAGATTGCAGGCGTGAGCCACCGCGCCCGGCCAGTTCTGTGGGTTTGACAAATGCAGAGTCTCGTGTACCAAATAGAAGAGTTTCACTGCCCTAAAATACCGTATATGGTTTACCTATTCAGCCTACCTCAGTTTCTAAGCCTCTGGCAACCACTGATGTATTTTAAGTCTCTATAATTTCACCTTTTCCAGAATGTCATATAAATAGAATCATTACAGTATATAGTCTTTTAAGATTGGTTTCTGGGTGGGCACGATGGTTCATGCCTGTAATCCCCACACTTTGGGAGGCCAAGGTGGGTGGATCACTGGAGCCCAGGAGTTTGAGACCAGCCCTAGCAACATAGAAAGATCCTATCTCTACAAAAATTACAAAACAAGTAGCCAGGGGTGGGGGCATGCTCTTGTAGTTCCAGCTGCAAGCTGAGGCAGGAGGATGGCTGGAACCTGGGATGTAGAGGCTATAGTAAGCCATGGCCACTCCACTGCACTCTAGCCTGGGTGACAGAGTGAGACCTTGTCTCAAAAAAAGAGAAAAGAACAAAAAGACTTATCAGGTAAAATGGCCCAGAATCTAAATTTATGGCCCCCTACTAATCTTGCTGTTTCTTGTGCTAATGGATTTATGGCCATGAGAAACTGTAGCAAAGTAAAGGTGTGCCTGGAAGGGAGAGATGGACTCTGATTAATCTTATCGGTCTCCTGGCAATAGATAACCTTATATACATAAGCATTAAAACCAAATCCAAGTCCCATTTTTCTGACATTGAAGTGTTGTTGTCACAGAAAGGAAGGAGTCCTTCCTGTCTACATTTATAATCTCAATTATTCATTCGGGAATTTTCGCTGGCCCTTTGTATTTTGCACCTGTTCCCAATAATCCAGATGGCACCGTGGGGGCCAAGGCCCTTGACTCCCTGAAGTTTCACTAAAAAATCAATTCACAGCCTGGCACGGCGCCTCATCTCTGTAATCCCAGCACTTTGGGAGGCCAAGGCGGGTGGAAGGTTACTCGAAGTCAGGAGTTTGAGACCAGCCTGACCAATATAGTGAAACCCCATCTCTACTGAAATTACAAAAATCAGCCGGGCATGATGGTGGGTGCCTGTAATCCCAGCTACTTAGGAGGCTGAGGCAGGAGAATTGCTAGAACCCGGGAGGCGGAGGAGGTTGCAGTGAGCCGAGATCACACCACTGCACTCTAGCCTGGGCGAGAAGAGCAAAAACTTTGTCTCAAAAAAAAAAAAAAAAAAAAATCAATTCACAAAAGGCAGATTGGTCTAATGTGGTGGCTCCCACTTGTAATCCCAGCACTTTGGGAAGCCGAGACAGACAGATCATTTGAGGCCAGGGGTTTGAGAGCAGCCTGGCCAAAATGGTGAAACCTCGTCTCTACTAAAAATACAAAAATTAGCCAGGCATGGTGGTGTGCACCTGTAGTCCCAGCTACTTGGGAGGTTGAGGCAGGAGAATTGCTGGGAGGTGGAGGTTACAGTGAGCTGAGATCGTGCCACTGCACTCCAAGCTGGGTGACAAAGACTCTGTCTCAAAAAGAAAGGAGGGGGGTAGATTAACGGGAAAAGGCATACAAGCTCATTTAATATGCACACATGGGAGAATCACAGTGTAATTCAGAGTACTCCTCCATCTCCCAACAGGGCACAGAATTTTATTCTGGCAAAACAGAGTATGGGGGAGGCGAGAAGAGGAATTCTGTTATTCCTAGGGGGAATTAATGGATCTGGGAACAGAGATTAACTTGTAAATAGTTATCTTTGACACTGAAAGGGTCAGTTCAGGTGTGTTCACATTCTTGGTACTACAGGGAGGAGAAGGAGGGTCTGGATCATAGGCAGATAAGGAGCTTCAACTTGAGTCAGAAGGTGGAGAAGACCTCGAAGCTTCCTCAGTTTAGTATGTCAAAGTGCCATATTTTGAGGTACTGGTTTCTGAGTCAACGCTACTAAGTGGTACGGCACTAAAGATATTCTATTTCTTAGAATATGCTTTAGCTATCTCTTTCAATTTTGTTGTTTTTACTAAGAAAAGTACGCGTTTGGGTTGAAGTGCCAGAGGACAAGAGAGTCCCTTGGATGTTGGCTTTTGCGTTTATTATGTAACTCCTGAACTTTTAACAAGTCACTTTTTCATTTTATTTTTCTATTTTTTTTCCTTTTAAGCAGGCCACATTTTTTAGAACAATTTTACAGAAAAATTGAGAAAATAGTACAGAGTCCCCATATACCCCTATGCTCAGTTACCTATTTTTTGTTTGTTTGTTTGTTTATTGAGACGGAGTTTTGCTCTTATTGCCCAGGCTGGAGCGCAATGGCACAATCTCAGCTCACTGCAACCTCCGCCCCCTGGGTTCAAGTGATTCTCCTGCCTCAGCCTCCTGAGTAGCTGGGATTACAGGCACACGCCACCACGCCCGACTGAGTTTGTATTTTTATTTTTATTTTTATTTATTTATTTATTTATTTTTATTATGTTTTTTTTTTTGAGACGGAGTCTCGCTCTGTCGCCCAGGCTGGAGTGCAGTGGCTGGATCTCAGCTCACTGCAAGCTCCGCCTCCTGGGTTCACGCCATTCTCCTGCCTCAGCCTCCCGAGTAGCTGGGACTACAGGCGCCCGCCACTTCGCCCGGCTAGTTTTTTGTATTTTTAGTAGAGACGGGGTTTCACCGTGTTAGCCAGGATGGTCTCGATCTCCTGACCTCGTGATCCGCCCGTCTCAGCCTCCCAAAGTGCTGGGATTACAGACTTGAGCCACCGAGCCCAGCCTGAGTTTGTATTTTTAGTAGAGATGAGGTTTCTCCATGTTGGTCAGGCTGGTCTTGAACTCATGACCTCAGGTGATCTGCCCGCCTCAGCCTCCCCGTGTGCTGGGATTCCAGGCGTGGGCCGCTGTGCCCGGCTGAGTTTGTTTTTTTTAGTAGAGACGAGGTTTCTCCATGTTGGTCAGGCTGGTCTTGAACTCACGACCTCAGGTGATCCGCCCGCCTCGACCTCCCTGAGTGCTGGGATTCCAGGCATGGGCCGCCGCGCTGGCCTCAGTTCCGCTATCACTAACATGTCAGTGTACTGTGTCCCTCTCGGTTATTTTTTATGCACTTATGTACATGTCCGTGTATCTCTAGAAACAGTTTTGTTTGCTGTGTCTAAGCCTCCTTCAAAGCTTTGCCCGGTGCCCTGCAGAGCAAAATCACTGCCCAGCACAGGCCACGTGACATGGAGCTGAAGACTCACTCTTTTCCAGAAGGACTGATTTGGGTGACGTCCTGAGGCGTTGAAGCAGGACGTGTGAATATCTCATTTCCCTCCTTGTGGAAACTTGAAAGTCTCCTCAAGAGTGAGCGCTCATCTAAAAATTTGAACTGGAAATGCTGGGATTTGCTAGATGCTAATCACCAGCGGTACCCAGCTTTGTGATTAACTCCAGGACAGCCGGTTTGAAGAAGGTATTTCCTGATAAATAAGCTGATTTCATCTGTGTCCAGGCATACACTGAGGCCAAAGGAGCTCCACTCCATAAACATTTATTAAATATTTCCAGGTGGCCCCAGGGAGGGACCCCCCCGCCCAGCAAGACTGCCAGGACTGTCCCCGAATCTGTGCGCATGGTGCTGCGGGGGCGGGGAACGGAGGAGGCAGGAGCACCAGCTTTGGGAGGTGGGATGCTGCGTTCTCTCTGGGCAGCTTGCATTTGAGTAGGTCCTCCAGATGGAAGCGTCCAGCAGCACCTGAGAATAAAGATCTGGCATTTAGAGAGAGAAGTCATGCCCAGGCGCCATGGCTCATGCCTGTAATCCCAGCTCTTTTGGAGGCCCAGGCAGGAGGATTGCTTGAGGCTAGGAGTTGGAGACCAGTTTGGGAAACCTAGCGAGACCCCAAGAGAATTAGCTGGAGTGGCAGAGTGCAGTGGCTGACACCTGTAATCCCAGCACTTTGGGAGGCTGAGGCGGGGGGATCACCTGAGGTCGGGAATTCAAAACCAGCCTGACCAACATGGAGAAGTCCCATCTCTACTAAAAATACAAAATTATCCAGGTGTGGTGGCGCACACCTGCAGTCCCAGCTACTCAGGAAGCTCAGGCGGGAGAATTGCTTGAACCCACGAGACGGAGGTTGTGGTGAGCCAAGATCATGCCATTGCACTCCAGCCTGGGCAACAAGAGCGAGACTCCGTCTCAAAAAAAAAAAGAAAAAATTAGCTAGGGTGGTGGCATCTGTAGTCCCAGCTCCTTAGGAGGCCGTGGTGGGTGGATCGCCTGAGCCCTGGAGTATGACGTTACAGCGAGCTATGATCACACCACCGCACTCCAGTCTGGGTGACAGAGTGAGACCCTGTCTCTAAATAAATAAAAAATTAAATTAAAAACAGAGATAAATCACAAATTGGTATTTGTACAGTGAGCAGAAGGAGAGTCAGAAGGAATCCGTCTGATGTTGCAGAGATCCAAACGGAAGCGTGTGGGTATCAGACCTTCAACGCATCACGTGCCTGCCCTCACATAACTCATGGCATTCTCATATTTTCTGCCTAGCTAGTTCTCACAAGAATTCTTGGAAGCAGATAATGATGCAGCACTTCACTGGACCCTCCGTGTCGGCCACTTGCCTGGATATCTAAATAGGAAGCAAGGATGCTTCTCTTCGTGTTTCAAAGGCCTTTGATGCTGTACAAGTGGAACGGCAGGATTCTGGAAGTCCCTCCCCTATGGAGCAACTGATGGATCAGATGTCAGAGAGAACCTAGGGGACAGTCTGAGGCAGGGCTTTATCACCAGGGCTGAAAACAGCCTGGCACACTGTAGACCCCTGGGTATATTCATCATATTTACCATGAACAAGGTGAGGAGAAGGGGAACATGAGCCGGTAAAGGCTCACTCGCTCACAGATTCAGAGCCTCTCTCTTCTGTGAACAAGTGGAAAATCAGAGGCATCCAACTGGGCACGGTGGCTCACACCTGTAATCCCAGCACTTTGGGAGGTCGAGGCGGGTGGATCACCTGAGATGAGGAGTTCAAGACTAGCCTGGCCAACATGGTGAAACCTCGTCTCTACTAAAAGTACAAAAATTAGCTGGGTGTGGTGGCGCATTCCTGTAATCCCAGCTACGAGGCAGGCGAATCGCTTGAACCTGGGAGGCAGAGGTTGCAGTGAGCGGAGATTGTGCCACTGCACTCCAGCCTGGGCGACAGGGCAAGACTCCGTTTCAAAAACAAAAAAAAGAAGCACTAGGTTAGAGTCTAGCCTCTACCTGGATCTCAAAACCAACCTAACCTTTATTCATCTTACCATCTTACCACGCTGTAGGGAAACCTGCCTGTACCTTAATGAAGTCAAGGCTAGAGCCAGGTGTGCTGGCTTTCACCTGTAATCCCAGCACTTTGGGAGGCCGAGGAGGCTGGAAGATCCTTGGAGCTCAGGAGTTCAAGAATAGCCTGGGTAACATAGTGAGACTTCGTCTCTACAAAAAAATTTAAAATTAGCCCTGCGTGGTGGCTCATGCTTGTAATCCCAGCACTTTGGGAGGCCGAGGGTGGAGGATCCTTTGAGCTCAGGAGTTAAAAAAAAATAGCCAGGGCAACACAGTGAGACTCCGTCTCTACAAAAAAAAATTAAAATTTGACAGGTGTGATGGCGCATGCCTGTCGTTCCAGCTACTTGGGAGGCTGAGGCAGGAGGATCGCTTGAGCCCAGGAGCTTGAGGTTACAGTGAGCTGTGATCGTGTCACTGCATTCTGGCCCGTACAGCAGAGCTGTCTCAAAAAATACATAAATAAAATAAAGTCAAGGCTGGATTTCAGATCTGGACACAGAAGTGGTCAGCCTGAAATAGTGGGTTGGAGGGGCCCTGGCTAGCAGGATTGGCTCACGTGCCGAACTGTCTCTCCCTTTGGAATTTCTCTGCCATTGCCTACTTGGACTCGGCCTCATTACAGAAGCCTCCTCCCCTTCCTAGCATGTTGCTCAGGCTGGCCTCCGACTCCTGGGCTCAAATGATCCTCCTGCCTCAGCACCTCCAAGTAGCTGAGAGTATAAACACGTGCCAGGGTGCTCAGATATGTTACTTCTGGGAAGCATTCTGGAGAATGGTTGTGCCAGGCACACTGTACCTTATGACCTTGTCTTTATATATCGGGATCTTCTGTTTTGTGCTCCTGGCATCCAATTCAGCTATAAAGTTGACTCAAACCTTCCAAGGATGGGTATTGTTGTAAGGTCCTGGTTGGAGGCTGGCAGTACGTCAGTCTACTCTGAGTGCAGAGCTTCAACTACCTGCCTGCTACAACCGTATTTTCATGTTTCCATACCTGAGATAGAGTAAAAAGTGGTTTTAACCCAGAAATCTGGCCGGGCGTGGTGGCTCACACCTGTAATCCCAGCACCTTGGGAGGCTAACGAGGGAGGACTGCTTGAGCCCAGGAGTTTGAGAACAGCCTGGACAACGTGGTGAGATCCCCATCTCTGTATCGCTTAACATTCATTAAGAAAAAAAAAAAAAAAAATTGCAGAGATACGAAGTTAGGGTCTTGCTATTTAAAAGCTGTGCCACTTCTCGCCAATTCTTTTGTATTCTTCACACTTCTATTTATTCATCTATAAAACAGGTATGATAGCTATTTCACAGAATTGTTGGGGGCCAAAGTAAGATGCCACAAATATAAGTCCCCAGCTCGGTGCCTGCACACCACGGTGCTCAGCGAACGTTAGTGCACTCTGACCCCTGGGCCCCCCAGCCCTGGGATATGGCTCTTCCTACCACTCAGGGGATTGTGTGAGATGAACCAAGCGAAGCCGGTCCAGCTCTCACAAATGTAACCACCGTGCAGCTGCCTCCTTGACCACATTTCCATGTATAAGAAATCCAAGTTTTGGCAGGAACGTTTTCCAAACCAAAGGAAAATTTGTCTACTGTGTATACGAAGCTGAAGAAACCGAAAGTTTCTGCTGATTTGGTACTTTTCCTGAATGCTAGATTTGCTGACTTGGGATTTAGATTTAGACGTCGGTATGCAAATGTTTTCTTCACACATTTCTTCATTTTTCCCATTGACATCATCAGTCACCCCCACTTCACAGTGTCCTTTTCAAAGGCCTCTTGCTTAGTCATTTTTTCAAAGGCAATCTTTGGCCATCTGGCGCCCAGTTTATCAGAAGTATTATTGTTTGAGGTCCCAGCCACAGAGGAAGGGAAACTCAGACATAAGTGAGAGTTGCAAGCTCAGATGTCAAAAGAAGATACAAATAGGAGGCGGGGTACAGTGGCTGACGCCTGCAATCCCAGCGCTTTGGGAGGCCAAGGTGGGAGGATTGCTTGAGGCCAGGAGTTCAAGACCAGCCTGGTCGACATAGCAGGGTCCCGTCTCTATAAAAAACAGAAAGAGGCTGGGCGCGGTGGCTCACACCTGTAATCTCAGCACTTTGAGAGGCTGAGGTGGGCAGATCACCTGAGGTCAGGAGATCGAGACCAGCCTGACCAACATAGTAAAACCCCGTCTCTACTAAAAATACAAATTAGCTGGGCATGGTGGTGCACGCCTGTAATCCCAGCTACTTGGGAGGCTGAAGCAGGAGAATCGCTTGAACCTGGGAGGCAGAGGTTGCAGTGAGTGAAGATGGCACCATTGTCCTCCAGCCTAGGTAGTAAGAGCGAAACTCCATCCAAAAAAAGAAAGAAAGAAAGAAAGAAAGAAAGAAAGAAAGAAAGAAAGAAAGAAAGGAAGGAAGGAAGGAAGGAAGGAAGGAAGGAAGGAAGGAAGGAAGGAAGGAGATGCAAATAAGAAAAACCAAACTGACTAATTTATATTTTGGAAACAAAGTTGTTGTTGTTGTTTTAAACTTATTTATTTATTTATTTATTTTTGAGACAGGCTCTCACTCTGTTGCCCAGTGTAGTATAGTGGCATGATTACGGTTCACTGCAGCCTCAAACTCTTGGGCTCAAGGGATCCTCCCGCCTCAGCCTCCCAAGTAGCTGGGACTTCGGGAGTGTGCCACCACGCCTGGCTAATTTTTTTTTTTTTTTTTCGTATTTTTTGTAGAGACAGGCTTTTGCCTTGTGGCCCAGAAACAACGTTTAATATATATACATTCATAATATAATTTTATCAGTTCAGTAACTCTCCTTATCAAAGGTAGGTACGCATTCTGGAAATTTAAGCAAATCAGCTAGCTTGCAAGGGTAATATGAATGCACTGCATTTCTGTCGAACGGTATCCAGAGATTTCTGGAGCATCAGTTGTGCAGCAGGACGAGCTGCAGACAAAACTCCTCGGACACCGGAATAAAGAAGGAAGAGGTTTTTTTATTCGGCCCAGAGCGTCGGCAGACTCGTATCTTAAGAACTGAGCTCCTGGCTACAAACTCTTATTTTTAGAAATATCTGGGATTCTAGCTGGGCGCGGTGGCTCACGCCTATAATCCCAGCACTTTGGGAGGCGAGGTGGGTGGATTAGGTCAGGAGTTTGAGACCAGCCTGGTCAACATGGCGAAACCCTGTCTCTACCAAAAATACAAAAATTAGCCGGGTGTGGTCACACGCGCCTGTAATCCCAACTACTCAGGAGGCTGAGGCAGGAGAATCCCTTGAACCCGGGTGTCAGAGGTTGCAATGAGCTGGCATCACACCACTGCACTCCAGCCTCAGTGACAAAGTGAGACTCTGCTTCAAAAAAAAAACAAAAAAAAAACAAAAAAAACCCCAAAAGTTTCGCTTTTGTTGCCCAGGCTGGAGTACAATGGCATGATCTCGGCTCACTTCCCAGGTTCAAGCGATTCTCCTGCCTCAGCCTCCCGAGCAGCTGGGATTACAGGCGCCTTCTACCATGCTGGGCTAATTTTTGTGTTTTTAGTACAGACGGAAGTTTGGCCACATTGGCCAGGCTGGTCTTGAACTCTTGACCTCAGGTGATCCGCCCACCTTGGCCTCCCAAAGTGCTGGGATTACACACATGAGCCACGGTGACTAGCATTATATATTTATTATTATGATTATTTGAGATAGGGTCTTGCTCTGTTGCTCAGACAGGAGTGCAGTGGTGCAATCACAGTTCATTGCAACCTTGAACTCCTGGGCTCCAGCCATCCTCCCACTTCAGCCCCCAGAGGAGCTGGGACTACAGGCAGCACCACCACACCTGGCAATTTTTAAGTTTTTTGGAGTGATAGGGGGTCTCACTGTGTTGCACAGGCTGGTCGTCTTGAACTCCTGGCCTCAAGCTATCGATCCTCCTGCCTTGGCCCCTTGAGTGCTGGGATTATAGGCATGAGCCACCGCACCAGGCCTGGTCTTTAAATATAAATCCTTGTAAATATACATTATGCTGCCCCAGCTACGATTTTTGCTTTTTCAGGGGTACAGACTTGTTTCTTACCTCTTTGCATGTCCTTTCCCAGTGCACAACAGTACTCAGTAAATAATGATGGCATTACCTTTTCGTATCCACTGCTATCAATGACCAAGTCACTTTTACTAGAATAGGTGCATTCAAAAGGCCTTGAAGGGCCAGGCATGGTGGCTCATACCTGTAATCCCAGCACTTTGGGAGGCCAAGGCAGGTAGATCACGAGGTCAGGAGTTCCAGACCACCCTGGCCAACACGGTGAAACCCCATCTCTACTAAAAATACAAAAATTAGCCAGGCATGGTGGCGCACACCTGTAGTCCCAGCTACTCAGGAGGCTGAGGCAGAAGAATCGCTTGAACCTGGGAGGCAGAGGTTGCAGTGAGCCGAGACTGTGCCATTGCACTCTAGCCTGGGTGACGGAGCCAGAAAAAAAAAAAAAAATTTCCTTTTCCTTTTTTTTTTTTAAAGCTTCGACCCATCACCACCACATTTACTCGCTTAGACTGGGCTCTGCACTAGTAACACCTTAAATTTGTATAACCATGTAGTTCAAGCAGTTTTCTTACTTTTTATTTCACTGGTAAATGAATGAAGGCAATAACGGGATATTATTTCCACATGGCAGAGAGGGAAAATGAGTACAGAGCCATGACTGACGCACACGGTTCCACAGCACAGTGGTGACAGGTCCACTGGGAGCAGTTGCTAATTTCTAGGCTGGGGCTTTTTATTTTATTTTTGATGCAGACTCACTTTGTCACCCAGGCTGGAGTGTAGTGGCCCAGCCTCAGCTTACTGCGACCTCCACCTCCCAGGTTCAAATGATTCTCCTGCCTCAACCTCCTGAGTAGCTGGGATTACGGGCGCACACAACCACGCCTGGCTAATTTTCGTACTTTTAGTAGAGACAGTGTCTCGTCATGTTGGCCAGGCAGGTCTTGAACTCCTGACCTCAAGTGATCCTCCTGCCTCTGCCTCCCGAAGTGCTGGGATTCCAGGCATGAGCGTCTGTAGCCTGCCAGCTGGGTCTCCTTCACTAGGTAAGTGGCTTATCTGGTTTCCTTCTCCTGCCAGTTCTCTCTCAGCGAAAAGCAAGACTCCTGCTTTCATCTCTTGGTGAAGAAAAAAGAGAGGGAGGCAGAATTTTGCGGTTAATCATCCTGCACTCTTGTTTCCAGAGTGATTCCCCTGAATTAGCTGTCAGACATCTCCTTAGGATTTCTAACACATACCGCAGGCTCCTTCTCACTACAGAGCCTTCAGGTGGCCAGTTCTCCTCTGATGAAATGCCTTCATCCTTCCTCTCCATGATCCCACATCCATCCCAGTCTGCAGACATCTTCCTCGTCAATTCCTACCTGACCCCATTCCGCCCTATGGGGACTCTGACTCAACCATGCTGACCAAGAGTCTACAATAGGGCTAGTCATTGCTTTTAGGGTCTTCTAGACCCTAAAAGAGGAATTTCTGGCCGGGCGCAGTGGCTCAAGCCTGTAATCCCAGCACTTTGGGAGGCTGAGACGGGCGGATCACGAGGTCAGGAGATCGAGACCATCCTGGCTAACACGGTGAAACCCCGTCTCTACTAAAAAATACAAAAAACTAGCCGGGCGAAGTGGCGGGCGCCTGTAGTCCCAGCTACTGGGGAGGCTGAGGCAGGAGAATGGTGTGAACCCGGGAGGCGGAGCTTGCAGTGAGCTGAGATCCAGCCACTGCACTCCAGCCTGGGCGACAGAGCAAGACTCCGTCTCAAAAAAAAAAAAAAAAGGAATTTCTGGAATAAGTTTTTTTTTTCCCCCATTTTATTTTTTATTTTTATTTTTTGAGAAGGAGTCTTGCTCTGTCGCTCAGGCTCGAGTGCAGTGGCACGATCCCAGCTCACTGCAACCTCCACCTCCTGGGTTCAAGTGATTCTCTTGCCTCAGCCTCCTGAGTAGCTGGGATTACAGGTGCCTGCCATCACACCCAGCTAATTTCTTTTCTTTTCTTTTTTTTGTTTTTTTGAGACGGAGTTTCGCTCTGTCGCCCAGGCTGGAGTGCAGTGGCACAATCTCGGCTTACTGCAAGCTCCACCTCCCGGGTTCACGCCATTCTCCTGCCTCAGCCTCCCGAGTAGCTGGGACTACAGGCGCCCACCACCATACCCAGCTAATTTTTTTTTTTTCTATTTTTAGTAGAGACGGAGTTTCACCATGCTAGCCAGGATGGTCTCGATCTCCTGACCTTGTGAACCGCCCACCTCGGCCTCCCAAAGTGCTGGGATTACAGGAGTGAGCCACCATGCCCAGCACCCAGCTAATTTTCATGTTTTTAGTAGAGAGGGGGTTTCACCACGTTGGTCAGGCTGATCTTGAACTCCTGACCTCAAATGATACTCCTGCCTCAGCCTCCCAAAGTGCTGAGATTACAAGTGTGAGCCACCGCGCCTGGCCTTTATTCCCATTTTAGAGCTGATGCAACCCACGCTCACGAAAGTTGAGAACTCCAGCTTCTCGGCCCTCTAGGCTTTGTGCTCTTTTCTTTTTCCCATAGCTCATGGTGGCTTTTTCCTCGCCAATCTCCTTCCCTTTATGAGAATTCTGGGGTTTCTGTGTACCATTCAGAAGAACTGCAAGAGGTTTAGTTCCAGGGTGAGGTAAGCCTCATGGAATAGTTTGTGGAGGGTTGGAAATTAAATAATTTCCAATAATAATTTCAAATAATTAGGCTGTGTGCGGCGGCTCACGCCTGTAATCCCAGCACTTTGGGAGGCCGAGGTGGGTGGATCATGAGGTTGGGAGTTCAAGACGAGCCTGGCCAACATAGTGAAACCCTGTCTCTATTAAAAATACAAAAAATTAGCCAGGTGTGGTGGCGGGTGCCTGTAATCCCAGCTACTCAGGAGGCTGAGGCAGGAGAATCGCTTGAATCCAGGAGGTGGAGGTTGCATTGAGCCGAGATGGCGCCACTGCACTCCAGCCTGGGCGAAAGTATGAGACTCTGTCTCAAAAAAAAAAAAAAAAAAAAAAAAATTCGAATAATTGAACAATTTCCAGTAATTTCCAGATGTGCACTCCTACGCTCTGCATGTGCTTCGGTTACTCTCTCCATCCTGACTAAGGTCAGAGGTGCCCCAGATCCTACTTTGGTCCCTCCACCTGTTGGAGTAAAGGGGTTCACAGGGGCCCAGCTTGGTACGGGCTGTGTCTGCAGCGGTGCGGGTCTGTCTCTGTGACTGTGTCTGCCGCGGTCCGGGTCTGTCTCTGTGACTGTGTCTCCCGCGGTCCGGGTTTGTCTCTGGAGTTTGCCGGTTCTCATTGTGAGAGTTACTCCCATGGGAGGGGCTGGCCATTGAGTTTAGCTTTTGGAATTTATTTATTTTTGTTTGTATTTATGTATGTATGTAGGGTTTTTTTTTTCTTTCGACAGAGTCTCATCGCTGTGTCACCTAGGCTAGAGTGCAGTGGTGTGATCTTAGCTCACTGCAATCTCTGCCTCCCAGGTTCAAGCAATTCTCCCACCTCAGCCTCCCAAGTAGCTGGGACTACAGACGTGCACTACCACGCATGCAAATTATGTTTTTTGTATTTTTTAGTAGAGACGGGATCTCACTATGTTGGCCAGGCTGGTCTTGAACTTCCGATCTCAAGTAATCCACCCACTCGGCCTCCTAAAGTGCTGGGATTACAGGCATGAGCCACTGTACATGGCCTAGATATTAAATAAAGGTTGCCAAAAATATATTTCATTGCAAACATCCAAGTTACTGGATGTCCAGAAATGAAAGGTATAGGGGCCAAGGCCTTGGGCCCCCTGGAGGTTCAAAGATCACTGACATGAAGCTGATTGGCAGGAGAAAAGGCGTACAAATTTATTTAACACACCATGTGCAGGCACAGGGACAATCACAGAGTGACTGCTTATCCCCTGACAGGCTTCAGAAGCTCCTGGCAAACCAGGTTATGGGAGAAGACAGAAGAGGAGTTTTTTTTTGTTTTTTGGTTTTTTGGTTTTTTTTCAGATGGAATCTTGCTCTGTTGCCCCGGCTGGAGAGCACTGGCATGATCTCAGCTCACTGCAACCTCCACCTCCTGGGTTCAAGTGATTCTCCTGCCCAGGTTCCCAAGTAGCTGGAATTATAGGTATGCACCACCATGCCCTGCTAATTTTTGTATTTTTTTTTTTTTGAGACAGAGTCTCGCTCTGTTGCCCAGGCTGGAGTGCAGTGGCACGATCTTGGCTCACTGCAAGCTCCGCCTCCCGGGTTCACGCCATTCTCCTGCCTCAGCCTCCCATGTAGCTGGGACTACAGGCATCCACCACCGCGCCGAACTAATTTTTGTATTTTTAGTAGAGACGGGGTTTCACCGTGTTAGCCAGGGTGGTCTTGATCTCCTGACCTTTTGATCCGCCTGTCTTGGCCTCCCAAAGTGCTGGGATTACAGGCGTGAGCCACCGCGCCCGGCCTAATTTTTGTATTTTTAGTAGATGAGGGGTTTTGCCATGTTGGCCAGGCTGGTCTCTAATGCCTGATCTCAGGTGATCCACCTGCCTGGTCCTCCCACAGTGCTGAGATTACAGGTGTGAGCCACTGTGCGCAGCCCAGAAGAGGAATTCTATTGAGGAGATTACCAGGGAGAATGAGAATGAATGGATCAGGAAATAGATTAATTTGTCAGACGTGGGTACATTCTTGGTCTTACAGAGAGGGGCAGAAAAAACCAACTGCTCCTTTCTGGTGGGCCTGGATCTCAGGAAGACAAAGGAACTTCACCTTCACCCTGTGCTTTTGTAGGTGGAGGTGGGAGGCCAGAGAGGCCTTGAGGTTTCTTTAGTTCAGCACGTCAAAATGCCATATTTTTGGGGTATTGGTTTCTGAGCCCAAACAGAGGTAATACTATATAATAATGGCAACAATAACAACAATGGAAATCAGATAAAAAATAAAACATTTGAACTTCTACCCCTAAAACTACCTTCCTGGCATGAACCTTTGTATTGCCTCTTAGCGTGTATAGGTCCTGGAACAAAACAAGACAAATTTATATTCATTTACTTGAAATTGCAGAGGAGGGAGATTCTGCAAAGCCTTCAGTCACAAAGCGTTGGTATGTCTGTAATCCCAGCACTTGGGGAGGCTAAAGTGGGAGAATCCCTTGAGCCCAGGAGTTGGAGACTAGCCTGGGCAACATAGGGAGACTCTGTCTCTGCAAATATTAAACATTACCCAGGCGTGGTGGCATGTACCTGTGGTCTCAGCTACTTGGGAGATTGAGAGACAGGAGAACCACCTGAGCCTGGGAGGTGGAGGCTGCAGTGAGCCATGATCGTGCCACTGCTCCAGCCTGAGCGACAGAGTGAGATCCCATCTCAAAAAAATAGGCCATGCATGGTGGCTCATGCCTGTAATCCCAGCACTTTGGGAGGCTGAGGCAGGTGGATCACTTGAGGTCAGGAGCTCAAGACTAGCCTGGCCAACATGGGGAAACCCCGTCTCTAGTAAAAATGAAAAAAAATTAAAAAAAATTTAAAAATCAGTGTGGCATGATGGTTTAGGCCTGAAATCCCAGCTACTCCGGCAGCTGGGGCGGGAAAATTGCTTGAACCCCGGAGGTGGAGGTTGCAGTGAGCTGAGATTGCACCACTGCACTCCAGCCTGGGTGACAGAGTAAGACTGTTTCAAAAATAAATAAATAAATAAATAAATAAATAAATAAATAAATAGTCAAAGTGTTAATAAGTGGACTTTAATTGCAGTGTCTGTTAATACTAATAACAGCATAAAAATAAAAATATAATTGGCAGCCCCTTTGGTGTCATGTTTATGGTTTTATTTCAGCAAATATAAATTTTTCAGATTTGGATTTTCATGTCCAAATGGTCCTGGCCTCTAAATGTCTCCTAAGCATATTTTTCTTTTCTTTTCTTTTCTTTTGAGACAGAGTCTTGCTCTGTTGCCCAGGCTGGAGGGCAGTGGTGCGATCTCAGCTTACTGCAACCTCCCCTTCCCGGGTTCAAATGATTCTCCTGCCTCAGCCTCTGGAGTAGCTGGGACCACAGGTGTGCACCACCAAGCCAGGCTAATTTTTGTATTTTTAGTTGTGATGGGGTTTTATGTTGGCCAGGCTGGTCTTGAACTCCTGACGTCAGGTGATCCACCTGCCTCGGTCTCCCAAAGTGTTGGGATTAAGGGATTAGCCATCTCATATGTCCACCTAAACCTACGTCCTCCATGAGGGTATAAGATCTTCACCGGCAAATACCAGCATAGTTTGTTTCTTTTTAAAAGATACTTCGGTCAAGGAAAGGCAGAAGGCCAGGCATGGTAGCTCACGCCTGTAATCCCACCACTTTGGGAGGCCGAAGGCAGGAGGACTGTTTGAGCCCAGGAGTTCAAGACCAGTCTGGGCTACATAGCAAACTGCATCAAATAAAAAATAAAAAATAAATAGGCTGGGCACGGTGGCTCATGCCTGTTATCCCAACACTTTGGGAGGCCAAGGTGGGCAGATCACCTGAGGTCAGGAATTCGAGACAAGCCTGGCCAACATGATAAAACCCCATCACTACTCAAAATACAAAAAGTAGCCGGGCGTGGTGGTGCACACCTGTAGTCCCAGCTACTTGGGAGGCCGAGGCAGGAGAATTGCTTGAATCCAGAGGCAGAGGTTGCAGTGAGCCCGAGATCATGCCACTATACTCCAGCCTGAGTGACAGGGCAAGACACTGTCTTAAAAATAATAATAATACAAATATATAAAATTAATAATTAAAAAAATAAAGAAGGAAGAGCAGAGGGGAGCAGGCCTGGTGTCTGAATATTAAGGTAGGCCTTCTGTGGAAGTGCGTCCTTAACCTTTTCCTGAGTAGATCATTTAAGGTGCAGCAATGCTCCTGCTCAAATTACTGTTTTTTTTTTTTTTTAAATTTGAGACGGAATCTTGCTCTGTTACCCAGGCTGGAGTGCAATGGTGCGATCTCGGCTGACTGCAACCTCCACCTCTTGGGTTCAAGGGATTCTTCTGCCTCAGCCTCGTGAGTAGCTGCGATTACAGGCGCGCGCCACTACACCCGGCTAATTTTTTTTGAATTTTTTTTTTAGTAGAGATGGGGTTTCACCATGTTGGTCAGGCTGGGCTGGAACTCCAGATCTCGTGATCCACCCACCTCGGCCTCCCAGAGTGCTGGGATTAGGGCGTGAGCCACCGCGCCTGGCAACTCAATGACTTTTAAACACTTCTCTCTGGGGAGAGAGATTTTAGAAAATGGGAGTAAAGAGTAAGGCGGTGAGATAATCCCAAGTACTTTCTCTATCTCAGAGCAGAAAAAATAAAGGGAAAAGTAAAAGCACAAGGCCGAGAAACAGATTTGCTTCTTAAAGGGCTGTTCTGTGTCCCTAAGGGCGCTGAAGGTCTGTTTATGTGCAATGCTTTTAAGGTCTGGGTTGTTTTCTTGCATTGTAGCTACTACCTCCCTGGCCTGCAGGTTACTGACCAGAGGGAGGGAGAGGGTGTGATTGTTTGGAAAGAGTTTAAACGGTGATAAGAAATGAATTTTGTTATGCACTGCACAATCCAATAACAGCAATAACGGCAATGAAAACGAAAGTTAATCTACAATCCTATCACCCGATTGTTTCTATTTTCCCTTTTATTCCCTCATGCATTAAACATTATGCAAAGCACTCCGCTACTCTTGGTTACAGTGCAGCTTGTATACATTCTGAACAAAAATTTGCATTTTGCTTTTCTTTTCCTTTTTGTATTTCTGAGGCTGCAAAATACATCTTCACAAGAGCGGCTTTAATGGTTACCTAACATTCCATCCTGCACCTACATTTTAAGGAACTGCTGCAGTGCAAGTATCCAACATTTGAGCGTCAACGCCAACAGATTTGACCTTGCACTGCAGGGACTGGAGGTCGGTCAAGATCAGGCGGAGGCTGCCAGGCTGCCAGGCTGCCAGGGTGGAGGAAGGCGCCGAGGCAGAGGCCAGCGCGCCCATCGCGCGGCTCCTCGGGGCACCTGCTGCCTTGGCGCCTTTTCCCTTCGCCTCCGCCTCGCCCGCAGCGCCCTCCGCGGAGGGCCCCGCCCGGTGCGCGCGCATCCCTGCCCCCAGGCGATCTGTCAGAGCACCTCGCCGAGCGTACGTGCCTCAGGAAGTGACGCAAGGCCCCGGGGGGCCGGGGGCGGGGCCAGGCTATAAACTGGCGGTTCGGGGCCGCCATCCCCTCAGAGCGTCGAGATATCGGGTGGCTGCTGGGGCGGCGCGGGACGGGGGACGCGCTAGTGTGAGTGACTGCGGGCTTCTAGAACGACGCCGACCCTCGTGTCCTCCCTTCATCCTGCGGGGCTTGCTGGAGCGGCGGCTCCGGTGCTGTCCAGCAGCCACAGGGGGCCGCGCGGGGAGCGGGAAGGCGGCCGCGGCCCCAGGCGGGGCGGCCGGGATGGAGCGGGGCCGCGAGCCTGTGGGGAAGGGGCTGTGGCGGCACCTCCAGCGGCTTCGGGTGCACGGGGTCGGGCGGCTGTGCGGAGAGGCGTCCCTTCTTCTCGCGTCCCTTCTCTCGTCCCTTCGCCTCTCGTCCCTTCCCTTCTCGCTGCCTTCTTGCCCGCCGCCTCGGTCACAGAGCGACGAATGGCTTCTCTTACTGCTCCGAGGACGAGAGCGGGTGTACCCCATGTCGCTCAGCCCCGCGGACTTCGGGTCCTCGCCCTTGCAGGCTGCAGGCCCTCGTGCGCGGGCGCCGGGCTGCGGGTCCGGGAGCGCGGGCGCAGTCCCGGTGCAGCTGCGCGGCGTGCGGCGTCGGGGAACACGTGGCTGCTCCAGGAAGTCGCCCCGGGGTATGGCTGGGATCCGTGGGTGACCTTGGGCTTGTAAACCTTCGCTTCCCCGGGCTCCGGGAGGCCCCGCTCTCACTGCGGAAAGGCCCAGAGCTGTCCCCGATTCGGTTACCTGGCGCGTTACAGGCATTAATTAGATACGGGCTTCTGGAAACTGACCCTTCGGCTCTGGTGCAAGCTGGTCTCGCCGTGCTCTGCCTGTTCGCCGCGTGTGGATTCTGCTTTCTCAAGGCAGAATCCGGCTGAACGCCGCAGGTGTTGACATTAAGAATATTGCTAGCAGTTCTCACGACAAGACGGGAGCCATAGGAGTGACTTGTTGGTGAAAGATGCTTGGAGATGAGCAGGGTGGGCAGAGGGCTGTGCTGTGTTGATGGGCGCCCGAGAGGCCGTTGTGTCACACTCTGCTGGACAGTTCTTTAAGGTTGGGAGGGTGGGTAAGAAAATACATTCTGATTCGGCTTTTCTCGGTTAACGCTTTCCCTCTGCTCACTGCTTGTAGAGACTTGGGGACGTCACTTATCCGCGGGACTGGATTCTGCAGCTTTTTCCATTTTCTTCCCCGCTGATAAGAGAATTCAAGTAGGAAATTGTATTTGGCCACCCCATACTTGTATGCTAAACTTACTGTGAAAATTAAGGTTAAGCTCTCTAGAGTGCTTGTGGGCCCTGCTGGTCCCCCCACCCCCCGCCCTCAATTTTGGGTTACAGTATGCTTCTCAAGAAAATCCAGAGTTACGATAATTTTTGTCATCGATATTGCAAGGTTATATAGAGCACGGCATCCTTCAATTTCCTTTGGATGTTCTTATCAAGTAATGGTGGCTGTAAACCTAGCCTGTGTTGAAGGTCGTTGGATACACAGCAGTTTGGCTAACTCTGCCCTAAGGCGAGGCAGTTACTTGCCTCTGATAATGTATTTACATGTCATGGAGCAAGGTTCCCAGCCAAACCTGAATTGAATCACAATCCAATTTATGTTAAAACTGATCCTTGGTTGGGTGCCGTGGCTCACGCCTGTAATCCCATCACTTGGGGAGGCTGAGGCAGGCGGATCACCTAAGGTCGGGAGTTCGAGAACAGTCTGACTAACATGGTGAAACCCTGCCTCTACTGAAAATACAAAAATTAGCGGGGCATGGTGGCTCACGCCTGTAATCCCAGCACTTTGGGAGGCCAAGGCAGGCAGATCACTTGAGGTGAGGAGTTCGAGACCAGCCTGGCCAACATGGGGAAACCCCATCTCTACTAAAAATACAAAAATTAGCTGGGTGTGGTGGTGCACACCTGTAATCCCAGCCACTCAGGAGGCTGAGGCTCGAGTATCACTTTAACCTGGAAGGCAGAGGTTGTAGTGAGCTGAGATCGCACCACTGCACTCCAGCCTGGGCCACAGAGCGAGATGCCATCTCAAAAACAAGAAAAAACCTCCCTACTAAACCAGAAGAGTGGCGGGGACGGGAAAAGATTACTGGTCCAATGTTTTCATTATATTTTTCATATCATTTGGAATCTCATGCATCAAGCATGCCCCAGTACTGTTAAATACAATATTTTTACTCATTATCAGGTCGTTCAATACCAGTTATTACAGGATAGGGAAGTCAGTCAGAGAAGGCTTCATAGAGATGGCCCTTGAGCTGAGCCTGCAAGAAATGAGGACCTCAAGGAACAGAGAAGAATGTTAGTGGGTAAAAAGATGGACTGGATTCTGTCAGATTTTGGAGGAAATAGAGGGTAGTGAAGTGGTTAGGCAGTGAATGTGTTCCATTTTATGGCTCAAAATGTGGGGCTACGTTTTGCCTACCTGAACTTCATTATTAATGTGAAAAATTGAATTGTTGTTTTCAGTCACCATTGATAACACCAAAGATACACAAGTAGCTTAGATTATTTATTTATTTATTTTTGGTGGAGTTTCACGCTTGTTGCCCAGCCTAGAACGCAATGGCGCGATCTCTCCGCAACCTCCACCTCCCCTGGGTTCAAGTGATTCTCCCACCTCAGCCTCCCCAGTAGCTGGGATTACAGGCACACGCCACCATGCCCAGCTACTTTTGTATTTTTTTAGTAGAGATGGAGTTTCTCCATGTTGGTCAGGCTAGTCTCAAACTCCCAACCTCAGGTGATCTGCTCGCCTCGGCCTCCCAAAGTGTTGCTGGGATTACAGGTGTGAGCCACCGTGCCTGGCCATCGCTTTGTGTTCTTAAAATTAATTTAAAACTAGAAAACTTGAGGAATGATGGTTCAGATGAGTGTTAAACCTTGCAAGATGTATTTTCCTGGAAAAGGGTGATTAAAATTGGTTCAGGGTGGGGCCTTCCAGGTCTGCTCTAGTGATTGGGTGCTTACTGCTCTGGTGGTGGCAGTGATAAGCTTTTTGTAACAGAAGGGGCAAAAGATTGCGCTTCTGGCCGGGCGCAGTGGCACACGCCTTCAATTTCCTTGGGATGTTCCTATCAAGTAACTAATCAGTACTTTGAGAAGCCAGGTGGGTGGATCACCTTAGGTCCAGACCACCCTGGCCAACATGGTGAAATCCCATCTCTATTAAAAATACAAAAATTAGCTGGGCATGGTGGCGGGTGCCTATAATCCCAGCTACTCGGGGTCTGAGGTGGGAAAATCGCTTGAACCCAGGAGTCGGAGGTTGCAGTGAGCCGAGATCGTGCTGTTGCACTCCTGCCTAGTCAACAAGACTGAAACTCTGTCTCAAAAAAAAAGATTATGCTTCTAAGAATATGACCCATTGCATATGGACGCTGGTCTTTAAAGCTTGGATTTAAAAAGATTTTTTTTGTAATGGGTTTTAGAACCTTTTTTTTTCTTTTTCTTTTCTTTTTTTTTTTTTTTTTTTTTTTGAGATGGAGTCTCACTGTCGCCCAGGCTGGAGTGCAGTGGCGCCATCTTGGCTTACCACAACCTCTGCCTCCCAGGTTCAAGCGGTTCTCCTGCCTCAGCCTCCCCAGTAGCTGGGATTACAGGTGCCCATCAGCCCGCCCAGCTAATTTTTGTGCTTTTAGTAGAGATGGGGGTTTTACCACCTTGGCCAGGCTGGTCTCAACTCCTGACTTCGTGATCTACCTGCCTCAGCCTCCCAAAGTGTTGGGATTACAGGCGTGAGCCACCGCGCCCGGCCAGAAAGCTTTTTCTTAATGCCAGTTATCATACCCTTTGCTTTACAGTTTGCATATACCTCACAGCTGGCTTTGTGCCGTGTGCGCGTTTAATATGCTCTCAGTGTACTCGTATATAGGAAAAGCTTTAAAATAGCGTCCAATAAATGTCCATTTTGCAAATCTCAGGATCATCTCACTTTCACTATCTAGATGCCCTCAAACCGAAAATTCAGATTTCAGTTAAGGCCTTTAACTTAACATAGGACTTTGAACAGAGATGTATTTTGCTTTGACAGAAGTTAAGGTTAATGTCTTAAATTTCCGGAGATGAGAATACAATTTCTATAACCCAGTAACCCATTTAACTTCACTTAGATTATCAGTTTTCAGCCGTGAACAGGCCACTTAGTTTCTCTGATAAGTGGCCACTTCATCTGTAAAATAGCATAATCTGTGTTTTGTGTTTCTTTTTGTGTCAAAGATCGAATTACTTGTAGAACTATTCATTCAGTCGGAATCAGGATTTCTTCCCCTTTCCATTGAAGATGGTTTGTGGTATTTGTAGCATAACTGGTCTTGTCTGCTTTAGTCTTAATTTTTTCAGGTGATAGTCTGTTGTCCTTTTGTGTGTGTCACTTTTTTTTTTTTTTGAGATGGAATTTTGCTCTTATTGCCCGGGCTGTAGTGCAATGGTGTGATCTTGGCTCACCGTAACCTCCGCTCCCTGAGTTCAAGTGATTCTCCTGCCTCAGCCTCCTGAGTAGCTGGGATTACAGGTGCGCACCACCATGCCCAGCTGATTTTTGTATTTTTAGTAGAGACAGGGTTTCACCATGTTGATTAGGCTGGTCTCGACCTCCTGACGTCAGGTGATCCACCGGCCTCAGCCTCCCAAAGTGCTGGTGTTACAGGCGTGAGCCACTGCGCCCGGCAGTATGTGTCACTTCTTTGTCTACTCAGAGCATAGTGGTTCATACCTGTAATCGCAGCACTTTGGGGTGCCAAGGTGGGAGGACTGTTTGAGGCCAGGAGTTCAAGAGCAGCCTGGGCAACATAGAGTGACCTTGTCTCTACAAAAAAAAAAAAAGGAAATACATATATAACAAGTATTAAAAACGATCACACTTAATTTAGTTGTCATGTAAATTGTGGTTAAATGCCTTTTCTAGAAAAGTGATAATGTATTTTAAAAATTTGATATAACATTTAGCCTGGTAATAAAAGTTCACTAATGTGATAACGGTAGTATCTTTCTCAATAATTCTCTATTCTGATACCTAGGTTCTTCTGTGTGGCAGTTCGGGATGATGGATCAAGCTAGATCAGCATTCTCTAACTTGGTAAGATATTTTCAGTTATATTTCTGTCTGCAAGAATGTGAAATATACAAGCATGACTTGAAGCATGAAATAATAACCCAAATCTATTATCAGGTATTCATTTACATTTGAATTGGTCTTGAGGCATAACTGATCCCACAGAGTTCAGCCTTCAATAGGGTTAATTATAGAAGGTCTTGGAAGAATTCTCAGCGTGGTTCTGGGTGTGGTAGAGGGGCAGCCGAGTAGACAAGATGAACTAAAGAAAGCGCTGATCAAAATGTCTCCTTAGTGAGAGAGGTAAAAAGCAAAGTTGGCCGGGCGTCGCGGCTCACACCCGTAATCACAGCACTTTGGGAGGCTGAAGTAGGTGGATCACCTGTGGTCAGGAGTTCAAGACCAGCCTGACCAACACGGTGAAACTCCATCTCTACTAAAAATACAAAAAAAAAAAAAAAAAAAAAAAAGAAAAGAAAAATTAGCGGAGTGTCATGGCGCACGCCTGTAGTCCCAGCTACTCGGGAGGCTGAGGCAGGATACTGGCTTGAACCTGGGAGGCGGAGGTTGCAATGAGCCGAGATCACGCCACTGCACTCCAGCCTGGGTAACAGAGGGAGACTCCATCTCAAAAAAAAAAAAAAAAAAGCAAAGGCTGAGTGAGGCCAAGTGTGGTGGCTCAGTCCCGTAATCCCAGCACTTTGGGAGGTGAGGCAGGGGGATCACTTGAGGAGTTTGAGACTTGCCTGGGCAACATAGCAATCCCATCTCTATTTAAAAAAAAATGAAATTTTAAAAAACATTGAGTAGACAGTATGAGTGAAAGCTGAAAGAACATACAGAAAAGACAGCCATCCAGGACATGATGAAAAGGAGCCTAACTCTTGACACTATCTAGACCTCAATTCTCTCTTTTATTTATTTATTTTTTGGGATGGAGTCTCAGTGTGGGCTCTTGTTGCCCAGGTTGGAGTGCTCACCACAACCTCCGCCTCCTGAGTTCGAGTAATTCTCCTGCCTTAGCCTCCTGAGTGGCTGAGATTACAGGCGTGCACCACCATGCCCAGCTGGTGTTTTTTTTCTTTTAATTTTTAATTTTTAAATTTTTAAATTTTTTTATTTTAGTAGAGACGGGATTTCACCGTGTTGGGCAGGCTGGTCTCAAACTCCTGACCTCAAATGATCCGTCTGCCTTGGCCCCCCAGAGTATTGGGATTACAGGCGTGAGCCACCGTGTCTGGCCTATTCTCTCTTTTCTATCTTCTATTTTATGCTTAGTCAGAATTTCTGCTTATTTATAACCTTGTTTTATTCTTGTTCCCTGGCTCCCGCCAGCATCATGGTCTGGGTTACTGCATAGTATCCTAAAGTGATTTGTGCCCCTAGTCCCAGCTGCTCAGGAGACTGAGACGGCAGAATCGGTAGAGCCCAGGATTTTGAGGCTGCAGTGAGCTATGATGACACCACTGCACTTCATCCTGGGAGAGAGAGGGAGACCTTGTCTCAAAAAAAAAAAAAACAAAAACCAAAAAACCATTGACAGAAAAGGAAAGACTGATTGAGAAGACCAGTGTGAACTAGCCCTTGACTGGGCCCAGGGAAGAATGTTGGTTTGAAAGGAAAATACTGAGGAATACATAGCAAGTCATAGTAATGGCCCAATAACAAGCATACACCTAACAAGCTTTTCCCAGACATTCCTGTGCCTGTCCTTCATCTTGCCTTTTCCCCGAAACAGTTTGGTGGAGAGCCGCTGTCATACACCCGGTTCAGCCTGGCTCGGCAAGTAGACGGCGATAACAGTCACGTGGAGATGAAACTTGGTGTAGATGAAGAAGAAAATGCTGACAATAACACAAAGGCCAATGGCACAAAACCAAAAAGGTGTGGTGGAAATATCTGCTATGGGACTATTGCCGTGATCATCTTTTTCTTGATTGGTAAGAATGACCCTTCCAAACTTCAATATTTTCCATAACCAACTCTGGGAAGTCTATTATTTCAGCTCAGCATATAGTTATTTTGTGCCTTTTTGTTTTGTTTTGTTTTGTTTTGTGACAGTCTTACTCTGTTGCCTAGGCTAGAGTGCAGTGGCACCGTCGTGGCTCACTGCAACCTCTGCCTACCAGGTTTAAGCGATTCTTTGCCTTAGCCTCCTGCGTAGCTGGGACTATAGGCGCTCACCACCACACCCGGCTAATTTTTTATTTTTTAGTTTTTTTTGAGATGGAGTCTCTGTCGCCCAGGCTGGAGTGCAGTGGCGTGATCTTGGCTCACAGCAACCTCTGCCTTCTGGGTTCAACCGATTCTTTTGCCTCAGCCTCCTGAGGAGCTGAGACTACAGGTGTGCACCACCACACCTGGCTAATTTTTGTGTTTTTAGTAGAGATGGGGTTTCACCATGTTGGGCAGGCTGGTCTCTAATTCCTGACCTTGTGATCCACCCACCTTGGCCTCCGACGATGCTAGGATTACAGACACGAGCCACTTCACCCGTCCACTTTGTGCCTTTTTAAGTCCCACTAGGAAGACAATCATGAGTGGATTCTACACCTGTCATTGAATTTAGTCTGGTTGGAAGGAGACCCATGAATTATTTCAATACGACGAGCAAGTGTTTTCTTTTTATTTATGTATTTTTTTGTTTGTTCCCACTCCACCAGGAAACAAATGTTACACTAAAACATATACACAGGATACTGGTGGTGTGGAAGCTCAGTCTGATGTTTCAAGGAGGTCTTTTGGAAAAAGTACCTATGTTTTGAATAGGTAACTATTTGAAATAAAGCTAGTATACAGTTTATTAAGTGGCTTAAAGTATACAAAACTGAGATGCATTATATACTTTAAAACTACTTAGAGTTTGAAAACCAGTATTTTCAAGGCTTACCTGAAAAGTATTAACAGGGATAGATCACAAGTGAAATTCTGAGTTCAGCTCTGGAACTTTGTCTCTTTAGGGTTTATGATTGGCTACTTGGGCTATTGTAAAGGGGTAGAACCAAAAACTGAGTGTGAGAGACTGGCAGGAACCGAGTCTCCAGTGAGGGAGGAGCCAGAAGAGGACTTCCCTGCGGCACCTCGCTTATACTGGGATGACCTGAAGAAAAAGTTGTCAGAGAAACTGGACGCCACAGACTTCACCAGCACCATCAAGTGAGCGTGAGCTGCTTTGCAAGTCTCTAGATGAGTAATTCAGGAAATATGATAGGCCGCAGGGAAACAATAATGGTGACACTGTGGGAGTGGCTTTTCAGAGAAGACAAGACTTGCCATGTTTAGCTAAAGCGGGTGAGGGGCCTGTAAAGAACTGAAACTATACTGGTAGGAAAAAAGGTAGAACTTCTAGGGAGTCTCCTTTTTCTTAAAAAATTCATAGGCCCTTGATGTTTTCCTGATCTTTGTAGCTTATTGCTTGCTGTCATTCTTTGGCTCTGATTTTTCTTCTTAATCTCTTTTTTTTGTTTTGTTTTGTTTTTTGAGGAGTCTTGCTCTGTCACCCAGGCTGGAGTGCAGTGGCACGATCTCGGCTCACCGCAAGCTCCGCCTCCTGCCTCAGCCTCCCGAGTAGCTGGGACTACAGGTGACCGTCACCACGCCCGGCTAATTTTTTGTGTTTTTAGTAGACACAGGCTTTCACTGTGTTAGCCAGGGTGGTCTCGATCTCCTGACCTCGTGATCCGCCCGCCTTGGCCTTCCAAAGTGGTGGGATTACAGGTGTGAGGCACCGCGCCTGGCTCTTCTTAACCTCTTATAATGTTGTACTAAGCTCTGTTTTGTTGACAAGGGCATCAGTAGCTTTTCTCTTTTTTTTTTTTTTTTTTTGAGACGGAGTCTCACTCTGTCGCCCAGACTGGAGTGCGGTGGCCGGATCTCAGCTCACTGCAAGCTCCGCCTCCCGAGTTTACGCCATTCTCCTGCCTCAGCCTCCGGAGTAGCTGGGACTACAGGCGCCCGCCACCTCGCCCGGCTAGTTTTTTGTATTTTTAGTAGAGACGGGGTTTCACCGTGTTCTCCAGGATGGTCTCGATCTCCTGACCTCGTGATCCGCCCGTCTCGGCCTCCCAAAGTGCTGGGATTACAGGCTTGAGCCACCGCGCCCGGCCGCTTTTCTCTTTTATAGGAAACAACACATGCCAGAAGTAGCCTTTTTCATCTTCTAGATCATGGGTAATTTAACTGCCTGACTTAAGTCTCTAGTGCTGCTTAGTTTCTGCTGATACTCACCCATTAACCCATAGGCCAGTAAGTATCCAGAGACAGTGTCTCCCTCTGGTGGAGGCTGGAATACAGTCGTACGATCTCATCTCACTGCAGCTTCAACCTCCTAGGCTCAAACGATCCCCCCACCATAGCCTCCTGAGTGGCTGGGACTATAAGCACGCAGCACCACACCCAGCTAATTTGTTTTTTAAGAGACGGAGTCTCACCATGTCTTCCAGGCCGGTCTGTCCTTAGATTTTTATTTTTATTTATTTAGTTATTTATTTTGAGATGGAGTCTTCCTGTGTTGTCCAGACTGGAGTGTAGTGGCACGATCTCAGCTCACTGCAACCTCTGTCTCCCAGGTTCAAGTGATTCCCCTACCTCAGTCTCCTGAGTAGCTGAGATCACAGGCTTGTGCCACCACACTCTGCTAATTTTGTTTTTGGTAGAAACGGGATTTCACCATGTTGGCCAGGCTGGTCTCGAACTTCTGACCTCAGGTGACCCTCCTGCCTCGGCCTCCCAAAGTGCTGGAATTACAGGTGTGAGCCACCGCACCTGGCCAGATTTTTATTTTATATTTACTTATTTTATTTTTAATGGGCTTTCTGGCAAAAGCCAGAAAGCATGCTAGACAGATTGTAAGAGCTGTAACACTTGTCCATATAGAGTTTTACTATCTTTGCACATCCATGCCTCTGCGCAAATAATAAATTTATCTTTTCCTTTTTTCAAGCTTCCTATAGTTAGCGTGGTACTATAATTCTTTAGTCTTAAGTTATGGCATTTTCTACTTCATCTAGTTGATGTTTTTGTGCTTATTTACTATATATCAGATATTATGGATAAAGTGAGAATATAGTCCACCCCATAAACATGTGAGAACTAATATGCTGAGTAAATAGAAAGAGCGATGGGAGATCAGACCAAGGAGCAGCTTTGCTTCAGGGTATTCAGAAATGCTTCACAAGTAGGTGAAAATCGAAACTGTGCACCCTGTTTAGCACAGTAGTACTATCTTAGATTTTATAATTGACTTTATAGTAGATCTCCTGGAAGCTGCTCATTTCCCCTCAGCAGATATGTTATGATGAGGCTCTTGAAGGGGTCCTTTATGGTGGGTAAAGAAGCTGTGAAGTTATAAATTAAGATTTGGGGCCCAGTTTTTTTTTTCTTAGTTTGTGTTATTCTGGTCAATCTAGAAGTTTTGGGTCACAGTTCGTTTATCTAAACTATGAGGGATAATAATATTTTGCTTTCAAAACAATTTGTTTAATCCTTGAGTTAAATGTTTATTTTAAATTAAACTTAAGTTTATTTAAAAGACATTTTCTCCTCCAGGCTGCTGAATGAAAATTTATATGTCCCTCGTGAGGCTGGATCTCAAAAAGATGAAAATCTTGCATTGTATATTGAAAATCAATTTCGTGAATTTAAACTCAGCAAAGTCTGGCGTGATCAACATTTTGTTAAGATTCAGGTCAAAGACAGGTATGTTGAAAGATGGTAAACTTATTTTTATACAAGTAGCTGTTTTCAGGTGTGCTAAATATAGCAAAGACTTTTTGTTATTGTTGTTGCTTTTTTTGAAATGGAGTCTTGCTCTGTCGCCCAGGCTGGAGTGCAGTGACACAATCTCTGCTCACTGCAGCCTCTGCCTTCTGGGTTCAAGTGATTTTCCTGCCTCAGCCTCCAAAGCAGCTAGGATTACAGGTGTACGCCTCCATGCCCAGCTAATTTTTGTATTTTTAGTAGAGGTGGGGTTTCACCATATTGGCCAGGCTGATCTCGAACTTTTGACCTCAGGTGATCTGCCCGCCTCGGCCTCCCAAAAGTGCTGGGATTACAGGTGTGAGCCACCACACGTGGCCCAAAGGCTTTTAAAATAAAAATTAAGCTTAAGGTTTAGAGGTAAATTTCCTGAAGCCAAATAATGCAAGACATACTAAATGTAAGCTATTGTGTTTTTTGGAAGGATGACCTTAGGCTTATTTTAACTTCATCTTTTTAACAGTGCTCAAAACTCGGTGATCATAGTGGATAAGAATGGTGGACTTGTTTACCTGGTGGAGAATCCTGGGGGTTATGTGGCATATAGTAAGGCTGCAACAGTCACTGTAAGTAAGGCAAAACAGTGCATGAGATGCTTTTCCCTCTTGAATCACTCAAAACTCATCTTTTCTATTCTTAGGAGTTATACATTTACTTGTAAAATGTAAATTATCGTGAGATATTTTGGTTTTCAGCCCTCTAATGACACAGTCAACATGCAATGTCTTCTCTCTCTAATCACTTTCCCCATATCCTGCTTTATTTTTTCTTTATGGTACTGATAGCACCTGACATCTATGCCTTTATTTCTGTTAGAATGTGAGCCATGAAGAACCATGGGTTAGTTCTGTTTACTGCCATGTCGCAGAGCTTTGGAGAATGGCTGACAATACATAGTAGTATTTGCTAAACAAATGCATATCCTCCCTGTGGGGACAGGTCTAAATATCCATCTTGGCTGGGGCCTAGTCTTAGCTTGATTCATTAATGCTTGATCTTTTTTTATTTTTGTTTTGAGACAGGGTATCACTCTTTTGCCTTAGCTGGAATGCAGTGGCGTGAGCTTGGCTGACTGCAACCTCCACCACCACCCAGGCTCAAGTGAACCTCCCGAGTAGCTTGGACGTCCTGCTAATTTTTATTTTTTATTTTATTATTATTATTATTTTTTGTGGTAGAGACAGGGTTTTGCCATGTTGACCAGGCTGGTCTTGAATTCAAACTCCTGGGCTCAAGCCATTCATGCACCTCGGCCTCCCAAAGTGCTGGGATTACAGGAGTAAGCTGCTGCACCCAGCCCTTGATCTTTTTAAACTTAGGCAGATACAGTCAAATTAACACAGAAATAGAGAACAGATAGATGGAATAATTTTCAGCTTAAAAATCACATTTGTGGTTGGGCGTGGTGGCTCACGCCCATAATGCCAGCACTTTGGAAGTCCAAGGTAGACAGATCACCTGAGGTCAGAGACAAGCCTGGCCAACATGTTGAAGTCTACTAAAAATACAAAAATTAGCCAGGCGTGGTGGTGGGTGCCTGTAATCCCAGCTACTTGGGAGACTGGGGCAGGAGAATCCCTTGAACCCAGGAGGCGGAGGTTGCAGTGAGTGGAGATTGCGCCATTGTACTCCAGCAGGAGCAACAAGAGCGAAATTCGTCTCAAAAAAAAAAAAATCACATTTGTGAGTCGGGCATCTCCAGTGGATACCTTTCGAGGCAGGTGCAGTTCTGTGGTGATTCCTTGCCTTTCTGGATACTTGTGCTTTATCCCTTTGCCTGGCTGCCTGTAAGCCAGGAGTTTAGAGATGCTAGATTGTTCTGTTAAAGAACATTGAAGGTTTTCCTTCAGCTTCCAGCTTTGTGTTCAGGTGCTTGGTGTTAGTGTCTGTTTATAGCTGTTCATCTGGACTCTTCTTTGCTTAGGAACATAATGACACATCCAAAGTTGGTGTATGCAAGTCACTTTGTTGTAATAGATGGTGTTTTAATTTTGGGACAGATGTATTCTCAGGTCTTTCGGTTAAAACCTCTTTCTATGATGTCCTCAAGGCGAAGATTGTTCCAGGCCTCCAGTCCCATGACCAGCCTACATAGGCCTCTTTAATCTAAATGCCCTTTACATGAAAGGCAGCGTGGAATAAAAGCATGAAAAGACATAGGAGGCTAAAACTCTTGATTTTATTCTAATACCTCTGACCTAAAAATTATAAAGTTTTTTAGAACTCATGTCTTTTTTAGGCCTTGGCCTCCTTTTATCTCTTACTTTGGTTGCCTGTCTTAGGTTTGATCTATAAAACTCTTTTGTCTCAAGATTTTAGAGCTGTTCCAATACCATAATGCTCATTAAATCTAATGTCTTTGTTCTAGGGTAAACTGGTCCATGCTAATTTTGGTACTAAAAAAGACTTTGAGGATTTAGACTCTCCTGTGAATGGATCTATAGTGATTGTCAGAGCAGGAAAAATCACCTTTGCAGAAAAGGTGAGTGTGGGTTATTGTGTGTCTGTGTGTGTGTGTGTGTGTGCATGTGTGTATATATATATATATATAAAATATTCGATACAGTACTTTGGTATCTTACTCTTCAGGTAAGTTATATTTCTTGTTAATATTCTTACATTCTGAAAACCAGTGATCTTAAACTCTCATACCAGATAATACAATTTATTAAAAGTGCTAAGCAAATCAAATAAGTTCCACTTCCCTAATCAGAAATGCTTAAGTGAAAGCTGTTTGTCTGTATAACTCAGTTTTATGCATATACAGAATACAGTTAAAAACATGTTTTATAAAAAGGAAAATAAATAGCCAAACATACACAAGGAACTAGATTGGAACATATCAAAGGACAGTGGTGATTTCTGCATTTTTAAAGAAGTGGCAGGGCTCACACTTGTAATCCCAACACTTTGAGAGGCTGAGGTGAGAGGACTGCTTGAGCCCTGGAGGCTATGAGATGTGACTTGTGCCACTCTGGCCTGGGTGACAGTGGGACTCAAAAAAGTGGTTGTCTTAGATGGGTTTTTGTTATTTTTCTTTTCTTTTCTTTTTTTTTTTTTTTTTTTTTTGAGATGGAGTCTCTGTCACCCTGGCTGGAGTGCAGTGGCGTGATCTCAGCTCACTGCAACCTCTGCCTCCCGGGTTCAAGTGATGCTCCTGCCTCAGCCTCCTGAGTAGCTGGGATTACAGGCGTCTGCCACCATGCCCGGCTAATGTTTGCATTTTTAGTAGAGAGGGGATTTCACCATGTTGGCCTGGCTGGTCTTGAACTCCTGACCTCAGGTGATCCGCCTGCCTCGGCCTCCCAAATTGTTGGGATTACAGGCGTGAGCCACCACTCCTGGTCTTCATTATTCTTTTTTTTTTTTTTTTTTTTTTTTTGAGACGGAGTTTTGCTCTTTTGTTCAGGCTGGAGTGCAGTGGCTTACTGCAACCTGTGCCTTACAGTTTCAAGCAATTCTCCTGCCTCAGCCTCCGGAAAGGCTGGGATTACAGGCGCCTGCCACTAAGCCCAGCAAATTTTTGTATTTTTAGTAGAGACAGGATTTCACCATGTTGGCCAAGGCTGGTTTCAAACTCCTGACCTCATGATCTGCCTGCCTCAGCCTTGCAAGGTGTTGGGATTACAGGCGTGAGCCACCACGCCCGGCCCGTTATTCTTACTTTGCAAACAAGTGAGTTAATTTTTCAGGAAACAATTAACAACACATTACCAGATAAATAATTTGAAATATTTGGAAGTATTATGAGTTTAGTCCTCTGTAACCATTTGGCCTTTAGCATAATGTCCAAGATGTATTCTCATTTCATATGATCAGATTTTCATTTTCTGAGCTTTATATGTTTTCTTTTAGGTTGCAAATGCTGAAAGCTTAAATGCAATTGGTGTCTTGATATATATGGACCGGACTAAATTTCCCATTGTTAAGGCAGACCTTTCATTCTTTGGACATGTGAGTTATTTCTTGAGTAAATCGCCATTTTGAGTTCTTTAAATTGTTCTTGGATTCCTGTATTAGCAGAAATAGCACTGTGTCTTCCTTAAATGCTCTTTTTCTGGGAGGGCATTAGCAGTAAGCAAGAAGATAGATTACATTGACTTTGAGGCTTTATTATTTGTTGGTAAAAGTACTTTATCAATAGTACCTTGAACTGAGAATTTCCATGTGCCATGAAAACAGGAGTCACATTGTAGAGCCACTCAGATTTTTGAGGCTTCAAGTTGGTAAACTAAGGTCAGGCTGCAACCTTATACCAAATCTGAATCTTATACCAACTCCGAATCTTACAGAGAACTTTTGAGGAAGTATGTGATGGAGCGAATTGCTCTTTGTTTTCCTAGGCTCATCTGGGAACAGGTGACCCTTACACACCTGGATTTCCTTCCTTCAATCACACTCAGTTTCCACCATCTCAGTCGTCAGGATTGCCTAATATACCTGTCCAAACGATCTCCAGAGCTGCTGCAGAAAAGCTGTTTGGGTAAGTTTTTATTTGAAAGCTCTCTTGCAGGGTGAGGTTTTATGGTTAGGGAAGAATGGTAATATGTTGATTAAAATGTTACACATGATTATAATTTTCCACATTTGGGAATTTGGAAGATAGTTAGCTGTTACCTTGGTATAGATAAAAATGAATTTTTCTCTATAAAGAGATCTTAATAATGGACTTACAAACGCAGGAGAATAAGGAGACTTACAACCCCAGTGAATTCCTTGTGCAAGATTCCTGGCATAACTTCTGCTCGAGTACTTCTGTGCTGAGGCACGATGCCTGTGGCAACCCATTCAGTTAGTGGAGAGAATCTGTTAGAATTCATATTGGGATAAAATCCTATTCCCTGAAACATCCATTTGTCTGGATTTTTCTTCTAAGCAACATGGGATGATTCCAGTTTCCTTGTCTGTAGATTGAGAAGCCTCACTTCTCATGCTGGTTTCCAGAGAAACCATTTATGGTCATGGCGCTCCTGGATTTCCGCCCTGTAGTGTTAGTGTTCCTCTTTAAAAACAGCCCAGTTCCGTTACAGTACGTAGCATTAATTTTGATTTGGATGTGGACATATTTCTCATATCCTGTTGTTATAGGATAGAGATCGAGTTTCAGACCTTTATGAAAGCATTTATCTCCTGTATGACATGGGCTCTCTGATCCTGTTTCTTTAACATAATTGGATAGTGAAAATATATTCTACTTGATAGTCTCAAATGAAGAACGTCTGTATGTAAGGACTAGGTGAAATACCATGCCTATTGATAATGCTAAGAGGCCTTTAGCCTAGGAAGGAGTGTGTAACATACTATGACCATTGATAATGTTAAGAGGCCTTTAGCATAGGTGATTTTTGTTGACTCATTCTACTTACCACCTACAAGTCGTAACCAACCTGTGAAGCCAGTGACGCATCTTACCCTTATGTAGTAGGGGAGTAATAATGTTTCAACCTATATTTGTGTAATTAAGCCCCCTTAGGAACAGCTATTATTTGGGGTAACACAGACGAATTAGACGGGGGACGCATAGGAATTTTTTTGTGTGTGTGTGATAGTCTTACTCTGTTGCCCAGGCTGGAGTGCAATAGTGTGATCCTGGCTCACTGCAACCTCCACCTCCTGGGTTCAAGGAATTCTGCCTTAGCCTCCCAAAGTGCTGGGATTACAGGCGTGAGCCACTGCATGCAGCTGAGGAATATTTTTTATAACTGAGATAAGAATGTATACTATCCTTACTAGTGGTGACAGTTAGGAAACATAAAAATGTATTAATATCCTTTTATATATTAAAAGAACTTCATTTTGAGTTCATCTTGGTATGTATTCCAAATATAAACTACATAACTATATCTGGCAGAAAGGCATCTATCAGATGAGGACAGTTAGAAGTTTTGTAAAATATTGCTTAAACTAGGAATTCATGGTTTTCAGTTGGCTGCCTACAGATCAAAGTAAGACACAAATGGTTCACCACTACAGAGTAAGTTTGTTTTTGTTTTTGTTTTTGAGACAGGAATTTTGCTCTGTTGCCCAGGGTAGAGTGCAATGGTGTGATCTCGGCTCACTGCAGCCTCTGCCTCCCAGGTTCAAGCGATTCTCCTGCCTCAGCCTCCTGAGTAGCTGGGATTACAGGCACCCGCCACCATGCCCAGTTAATTTTTGTATTTTTAGTAGTAACGGGGTTTCACCATGTTGGTCAGGCTGGTCTTGAACTCCTGACCTTGTGATCCACCTGCCTCGGCCTCCCAAAGTGCTGGGATTAAAGGGGTGAGGCACTGCGCCTGCCCGAGAGTAAGTGTTGTTTGTATGTCCTCTTAATCTAGAGCCTCACTAGACAGAAGTAAACTTTGGGCAAGGAACAATAACTCAGAACTTTCTGGTTCTAGAAATATGGAGGGAGACTGTCCCTCTGACTGGAAAACAGACTCTACATGTAAGATGGTTACCTCGGAAAACAAGAGTGTGAAGCTCACGGTGAGCAATGTGCTGAAAGAGACAAAAATTCTTAACATCTTTGGAGTTATTAAAGGCTTTGTAGAACCAGGTAAAGACCGCCCCCACCCCTCTTGGTTTTTTTGTTGTTGTTGTTGTTGTTGTTGTTTTCTTTGCTGTTCTTAAGGATGTGGCTAGGGAAGGAGGGAGTGTACGATGCTGGCTTGGCTTGGTTTTATGAAGCGCTTAATCTTATCTGTCCTAAAGTGAATTGTTTATGTGTCAGATTTTTTTGTTTTTGTTTTTGTTTTTTTGAGAGGGAGTTTCACTCTTGTTGCCCAGGCTGGAGTGCGGTGGTGCGATCTCGGCTCACTGCAACCTCCACCTCCCAGGTTCAAGCAATTCTCCTGCCTCAGCCTCCCCAGTAGCTGGGATTACAGGCGTGCACCACCATGCCTGGCTAATTTTGTATTTTTAGTAGACAGGGTTTCTACATGTTGGTCAGGCTCTATGAGGTCAGCTCCTGACCTCACGTGATCTGCCTGCCTCGGCCTCCCAAAATGCTGGAATTACAGATGTGAGGCACTGCGCCCGGCCTATGTGTCAGTTTTACTGGGAGGTAATAAGGCCCTAGGAAATTCTTGTTAAAAATTGACCATTGTGACTAGAAAATCTATTCTAAGTTATTGACTAGACCAGTGATAAGCAAATTTCTTAAGGGGGCAGATAATAAACCTTTTGCAGGCTATACAGTCTCTGTTTTAGCTGTTCAACTCTGTAGAAGCAAGAAAATAGGCATAGACTGTACGTAATGAATGGGTATGTAGGCTGTAGTTTGCCAGTCCCTGGAGTTGAGTTAAAATGCAATCAAATAGCTAGCACCTACTAAGAAATAAGAAAATGACTACTGGCCCCGCTACGTACTCAAAATCTTATTTGCAGATCTCCCATATTGCTCTTTGTAGGTTACTTAAAAAAAATTATTCCTGTTCTTTTATTCTTTCACTTAAGTAGTCAGTAAATTTGATTAGTAGTGTAGGAAAAAAGTAGCTCTACTAGTAAAGTAAAATTAATATTCTCATGTGAATTTTTAATTCCCAGAGTTTTTAGTCAGATTTGAAGTAAGGTGCTTTTATTCTTAATACATATACTGCACTTTTACCTTTCTACTGATGTGCTAATTGTAGAAAAGTTTAGAAGCTTATTTAAATTCTTCCTCTTTTGTTTTTAAAGATCACTATGTTGTGGTTGGGGCCCAGAGAGATGCGTGGGGCCCTGGAGCTGCAAAATCCAGTGTGGGGACAGCTCTCCTGTTGAAACTTGCCCAGATGTTCTCAGATATGGTCTTAAAAGGTAGAGTACAAATTTTGGTTCCTTTGAATATTGGTGCACTACAGATGGTTCTAGATGTTATACTGTGCTTTGCTCGCTTTGCCTGCATTCCTGTGGTTCCCTCATGCCAGACTCTAGTTCTTAAATACAAGGCAGATTGTCTTTTGTTGTAGCTGCCTTTTTCTTTGAAACAGCTTTCCATAAAATGTCTTAGCTGTGCTAAAAATCACCAGTTTCTTTGAGACAGTGGATTATTGAGCCCTTAGTGCTTAGTTTGATGTATCCAGCATGATAAGGCGGAGCATAGTCCCTAAGTAATCTATTTGAAAGCAATAGCATACCTCTATACTCATGTACTGAGGCCTCACAGCTATTGAAATTTTGTTATGTTTATTCATTTATTTTTTGAGACAGAGTTTAACTCTGTTGCCCAGGCTGGAGTGCAGTGGCACGATCTCAGCTCACTGCAACCTCCTCCTCCTGACTTTAAGCCATTCTCCTGCCTCAGCCTCCTGAGTAGCTGGGATTACAGGCGCCCACCACCACGCCTGGCTAATTTTTGTATTTTTAGTAGAGACGGGGCTTCACCATGTTGGCCAGTCTGGTCTCCTGACCTCAAGTGATTCACCCGCCTCAGCCTCCCAAACTGATACGAGAGAGCCCCCGTGCCCCGCCTGTTTTGTTTATTTCTGAGCCTTTCTGTCCTGCTTGCCACTCTTTCACACTCCTGCCCACCCACACATTCAAAATCTCATGTTCTTGAATCTTTGGGTCACAGGGCAAATTGCAATGCTTATCTTTAATACAAAGTACATTAATGGAGAAAAAAAAATACTGAGGGAAGTGGGTGGGATGGAGGGCAGTGATAGATACATGTATCCCCAAAAGGCGCTGTCACAAATGTAGTTTCTTGGCAAACTCTTCTTATAACTTAAATTTGTGAATTTTTATTTTATTTTAGAGTTATTTTTTAAAAATCCAGTGTTTTGATTTACCTCTATGCAAATTCTTCTCAAGGTGTGCATCATCATGCTTACACTGTTTTCAGTGATCTCTGGGTCCAGAAGTTAAGGAACTGAAAGAATGAAATTGTAAAAGGGCGACTACTGGCCCCTGCTATGTACTCGAAATCTTATTTGCAGATCTCCTATATTGCTTTTTGTAGGTTGCTTAAAAAAAATTATTCCTATTCTTTTATTTTTTCACCTGGAGTCTCAAAGATTTTGTTAGTATTTTTTTTTTCTTTTTTGGCTCAGAAAAAAAGATTTTGGAATCTGCTATCTTGGAGTTAGACTTTCTGATTCATCTGAAGCAGGATACCTTCCATCCTTGCCCGTGTATAACCGTTCCCAAGATAAAGCTAACTTTCTTCTCTTTCAGATGGGTTTCAGCCCAGCAGAAGCATTATCTTTGCCAGTTGGAGTGCTGGAGACTTTGGATCGGTTGGTGCCACTGAATGGCTAGAGGTATTCTTTATCATCATCTATTCCCATACTGGGCACCTGAGCTTGTGGGCTCAGGCTGTCCTCCAGAAATGATGTTCATAGGTTTGATTTTACCATTTTTGCCTTTGCGCTTAGACTCAATAGAGTCCAGAATTGAAAATGAATCCCTATTGCTACTGTATGTGATAAATGAACAGATTTATACTGATTAGTGTTTTCTCTTCTAGGGATACCTTTCATCCTTGCATTTAAAGGCTTTCACTTATATTAATCTGGATAAAGCGGTGCTTGGTAAGTATCCCTTTCTTTAGCTGTTTATGAATTCAGGTAAACTACTTTTTTTTTTTTTTTTTTTTGAGATGGAGTTTCATTCTTGTCACCCAGGCTGGAGTGCAATGGCACAATCTTGGCCCACTGCAAGCTCCGCCTCCCAGGTTCAAGTGATTCTCCTGCCTCAGCCTCCCAAGTAGCTAGGATTACAGGTGCTCACTACCACGCCCAGCTAATGTTTTGTATTTTTAGTACAAAAAATTGACTATGCTTCACTGTGTTGGCCAGGATGGTCTCAAACTCCCGACCTCAGGCAATTCGCCTGCCTTGGCCTGGGATTACAGACGTGAGCCACCATGCCTGGCTGGTTAAACTACTTTGAAGTGGAAGGAAGCTTTTTTTTGAGACAGGGTCTCACTCGATTGCTCAGGCTAGAGTGCAGTGGCGCAATCTTGGCTCACTGCAGCCTTGACCTCCTGGGCTCAGGTGATCCTCCCACTTCAGCCACCTGGCTAATTTTTTTTTTATAGAGATGGGGTTTTGCCATGTTGCACAGGCTGGTCTCAAACTCCTGAGTTCAGGCATTCTACTTCAGCTGCCCAAAATGCTGCGGTTACATGCATGAGCCATTGCCCTCAGCCTGTATCTTAACCTTCCTTTAAATAGTCGGTCAAGTTACACAATGGACACATATTGCCTTGTCTAGAGCAGTGGGTGGTTCTCAATGGGGCCCCCAGATCAGCAGCATCAGGAACTGTTACAATGCAAACTTTCAGGTCCACCCCAGACCTTTGAGTCAGAAATGGGAGTGTTGGTCTAAAAACTGGGCTTTTTTGGCTGGGCATGGTGGCGCACGCCTGTAATCCCAGCACTTGGGGAGGCCAAGGCAGGCGGATCACCTGAGGTCAGGAGTTCGAGACCAGCCTGGCCAACATGGTGAAACCCCATCTCTACTAAAAATACAAAAATTAGCCGGGCATGGTAATCCCAGCTACTCAGGAGGCTGAGGCAGGAGAATCACTTAAACCCGGGAGGCAGAGGTTGCAGTGAGCCGAGTTGGTGCCTTTGCACTCCAGCCTGGGTGACAGAGCGAGACTCCATCTCAAAGAAACAAACAAAAAAACTGGGCTTTTTTTTTGGGCAACCCTTGGGGAATAAAAACTTACTATTTTCTTAAGGACAAAGTATCCTGAAGCAAAGAAACCCAAACAAATAAAAAACTTTAACAAGCATTCCAGGTAATTCTGATGCACTAAAGTTTTAGGACCATAAGTCTGGACTATTTTGAGGTGAGAAGAAACTAAACTATGCCATATAGAATGGTACTTAGAGAGTAATTCACATCCTATTATGTTGTGGCATCACTGATAGAAATATTGGATAATCCAACTTCTAGAAGAGTTTGAATGTTCACTGGCAGCAGAAAATTGACAGAGTTTGAGTGTTATTTAAAGTGCAGATTACATTCAACAGGAATGGGGTAAAAAAGAAAGTGCAGATGTAGCTGATGAACTGAGAATAGTGAAATGTCTACATGGGGGAAAAAAGGAAAGAGTTACAATTAAGCCTCTAGGTTAGTTATTTCCCTGTTGTATGTTTGCAGCAGAATGTGCTGAGTATAGCAAGCATGTTGTAGCTCTAACCTGGGTGAACCAGAAAGTTAAATGTGAAACTGCTAATGGGGGAGGCTGCACATGTGTGGGGGCAGTGGATTTATGGGACCTCTAGGTACCTTTATCTTAATTTTGCTGCTGAACCTAAAACTGCTGATATTTTTAAAAAGATCACTAGGATTAAAGTATGCAAACTCAAGGAGTAGTAAGAGCCTCACTTGAGTCAAATTATCATAGTTGCTAAAGAACTTGATACCAAAATTACTTTTGTCTACTTGATGAATAGGATAGCTGTTGCGTAGGGCCACTGATCTAGATTACTGTCTTATTTGTCAAGTACTTGTAGAAGTAGCAGTGAGAAAATGACTGGAGTGGAGAAGGGGCAATGATAAAATAATTTCTTTTCAGGTACCAGCAACTTCAAGGTTTCTGCCAGCCCATTGTTGTATACGCTTATTGAGAAAACAATGCAAGATGTGAGTATATACCTCGTTACAAAAATGTATGATTTAATTTTTTGTTGAATCGACCTGAGATAAAAAACACTGATATGTAAAACCATAGTCAGTAACAAAAACTAGGAATTGAGAATAAATTCTATAGCAGCATTATTAAAGAGATACTTGCCTGTTGAACCGTATGAGATGAGGAGGTATATGAAGGGCTGCAATCTCAAAAAATATGTCGTCTCTTTAGGAATATATAACAAAATGCCATGAGGCCTGAGCTGTAGTGCAGGTGCCCACAGGGGATTGTCTGTAGAGTCACAATGCTAAGGAAGGCTGAAATCAACTTGAACTATACTTTGAGAAAGCCGTACGAAATATTCATTGAATAAAGAATTACCACAGTTTTGAGTGAGGGAACAGCATATGAAAGAAGACATTTGCTTAATGGGATTAGAGGCTGTGTATTGGAGTGAGTCAAGTTAGAGACAGGTCAGATAGCAGATATTGGCTTTGATCCCAAGGGATACTAGGGATTATAGGATCTCAAGCAAGGCAATAATGAATTTACCAGTTAGGTTGGTGGCATAAGATGCACTAGAAGGAAGAAACCAGAAACAAGATAGGCATATTATGGAGCCTAAAGAGGGCTTTTACAATTGTGGGTATGCCACCGTGGTTTTTTGGGTGCTTTTTTTTTTTGAGACGGAGTCTCCCTCTGTTGCGCAGGCTGGGGTGTAGTGGAGCAATCCTGGCTCACTGCAGCTTCCGCCTCCTGGGTTCAAGTGATTCTCCTGCCACAGCCTCCCGAGTAGCTGGAATTACAGGCATCCACCACCACACCTGGCTAATGTTTGTATTTTTAGTAGAGACGGGGTTTCACCATGTTGGCCGGGATGGTCTCCATCTCTTGACCATGTGATCATCCCACTCGGCCTCCCAAAGTGCTGGGATTACAGGCGTGAGCCACTGTGCCCGGCCTATTTTTTTTTTTTTTTTTTTAAGAGACAGGGTCTTGCTCTGTTGCCCAGGCTGGTCTCAAACTTCTGGGCTCAAGTGATCTCCCACCTTGGCCTCCCAAAGTGTTGGGATTGCAGGTGTGAACTACCCCACCTGGCCTAGGCCCACTTTTAAGATGTTAATTAAGAAGGAAACATTTTTTCCTAACCATAACTAAAGGAACTGAAAACATGAGCCTAGTTAGTAATAACTTAAAATTGAGATTGTTTTAATTATCATAAATAATTTCTCTTCAAGAAGATATAATACAAGTTTTCTATTTATAAATTTTTATAGAGTAGCATGTTAGTGACTAGCCTGAATAAATAAGTTCCAAAAGGTTAGTTTTAATGATAATTGCTTATCTTACAGGTGAAACATCCGGTTACTGGGCGATCTCTATATCAGGACAGCAACTGGGCCAGCAAAGTGTAAGTTGAGAAAAGTGAATGAACAAACTAATAGAAAAGCAGAGATTCTGCCTCCTGTGTCAGGTAGAATCCAAATCTGTCCTTGCATTGAGCTTACTTACACCTAAAGATACTCAACTAAAGAATTTATTTTGGATGTGAGGACTAGCATGATAGAAAGTCTTCTTTAGAAAACTTTCTAAAGACACATTCTTTCTTCTTGCAGTGAGAAACTCACTTTAGACAATGCTGCTTTCCCTTTCCTTGCGTATTCTGGAATCCCAGCAGTTTCTTTCTGTTTTTGTGAGGTAAGTCTGAGGAACCCAAAACCAAAAGCATTCCATCAGTTCATTTAAATGACAAATGGAGAGAGGCTCTCTAAAAGGAAATGATCTTTATTTGGGAATGGGAAAGTACATGGGAATGTGCTTTATTCAGAGAGGTAAAGGAAAGCAAGTTTTTAAAGGACAAATGACAAGATTACATAATTATTTTGAGGTAATTATTCTTGACTACCAAGATCAGTCAAGGTTTACAGGCAGTTGCTTGGCAGATTTTCTCACAAGAGAATTTTTTTGGTGCAAGGTGGCAGTGGCCTATGTGTAAGGTTGTAGTTTTCGTAAAAAGGAAAACAAAAACCCTTAGTCCTTGTTATCAGACATAGAAGGGTGAGACCCTTCTCTTCAGGGTTGCATTTTTGTTAACACTAGTGACTCCATTTTACTTTTGCACGTATCTTAGTTGTTGGGGTTTTTTTGTTTGTTTTTTTGACAATGATGTCTTGCTGTGTCACCAAGGCTGGGGTACAGTGGCCCAATCATGGCTCACTGCAGCCTCAAGCCGTCTTCCCCCTTCAGCCTCCAAACCGTTCGGATTATAGGCAAGAGCTACTTACTACACCTGGCCATGGATCTTCTTGTGTCAACTTTGAGACCAAGTTTACTGGAGTGCTTAAAATGTTTTAAGAAGTTATACACAAGTGCCGGACGTGATAGCTCACGTCTGTAATCCTGTAGCAGGACCAGCCGCAGACAAAACCCCCCAGACACTGAGTTAAAGAAGGAAGAACTTTATTGGGCCGGAAGCTTTGGCAAGACTCACGTCTCCAAAAACTGAGCTCCCTGAGTGAGCAATTCTGTCCCTTTTAAGGGCTCACCAACTCTAAGGGGGTCGGCGTGAGAGGGTCGTGATTGATCAAGCAGTGGGTACGTGACTGGGGGCTGCATGTGCTGGTAATTTGAACAGAACAGGACAGGGATTTTCACAATGCTTTTCCATACAATGTCTGGAATCTATAGATAACCCGTTAGGTCAGGGGTCGATCTTTAGGCCCAGGGTGCGGCGCTGGGCTGTCTGCCTTTGCCTTTTAGTTTCTACTTCTTTCTTTGAAGGCAGAAATTGGGCATAAGACAATATGGGGGTGGTCTCCTCCCTTAATCCCAGCACTTTGGGAGGCCAAGGCAGGCAGATCACGAGGTCAGGAGTTTGAGACTAGCCTGACCAAAATGTTGAAACCCTGTCTCTGCTAAAATTACAAAAAAATTAGTCGGATGTGGTGGTGGGCACCTGTAAGCCCACTACTCAGGAGGCTGAGGCAGGAGAATGGCTTGAACTGGGGAGGTGGAGGTTGCAGTGAGCTGAGATGGAGCCACTGCACTCCAGCTTGGGCGACAGAGCGAGACCCTGTCTCAAAAAAGAAGTTATACACATGTAATTATTGCATGTTCCTTCATTATCAGTTTTAATATAGACTTGTTAATCTCAATTAGCTTAATTAGCATTTGAGTTTATTGCTAAAACTTCTTTAAGTATGAGTTTTAATAGTGTGGTGGGTCACACCTGTAATCCCAGCATTTGGGAGGCCAAGGTGGGTGGATCATTTGAGGTCAGGAGTTGAAGACCACCCTGGCCAACGTGGTGAAACCCCATCTCTACTAAAAATACAAAAAAATTAGCTAGGTGTGGTGGCTCATGCCTATAATCCCAGCTACTCAGGAGGCTGAGGTGGAAGAATCGCTTGAACCCAGGCGGCAGAAGTTGCAGTGAGCCGAGATCGCGCCACTGCACTCCAGCCTGGGCGACAGAGCAGGACTCTGTCTAACAACAACAAAAAAACGAGGCTGATTTTCTTGAGTGATTGAGCAGTGGCCTGCCTATTGGACAGTCCAGCTGAACAGTATTTTCATCAGGCTGGGTGCAATAGCTCACACCTATAATTCCAGCACATTGGGTGGCTGAGGTGGCCAGGAGTGAGACCAGCCTGGGTAACATGCCTAGAGTATATCTCTACAAACGTTTTTTTAATTAAGCTGCCCAGTGGCATCTGTAGTCCCAGCTTCTTGGGAGGCTGAGGCAGGGGGGGTCCCTTGAGCCAGGAGCTCAAGCCTGCAGAGAGCCAGGATTGCGTCAGCACACGCTAGCCTGGGTGACAGAGTGAGACCTCGTCTCAAGGTACATTTCATGTATGTTCTCTTTTTCCATGATAAAGGCCCAAACTTCCCAGAATGAAAAACGTACAGCCTTAAGGAATTTGGTTAGAAATCTATTCAAGGCATATGATACGATAGGACAGGGATTCTGTAGAACCTGGAAGAAAGTCATCACTCTAGGAGTAGGTTAGATTCAGAGAAGTAGCAAGAATGTACTTAAAGCAGCAGATAACGAGATCACATTGGGGTGGGAATGTGTTAGAAGCAGCGGGGAGCTGTAGTAACTTACCTCGATGGGGAAGCCAGAATGTGAGGCTTTTGCTGGTAGACCTCACGTGAGTGCCATAGCCTCGCTTTTTCTTTTAGGACACAGATTATCCTTACTTGGGCACCAGCATGGACACCTATAAGGAACTGGTGGAGAGGATTCCTGAGCTGAACAAAGTGGCACGAGCAGCGGCAGAAGTAGCTGGTCAGTTCGTGATTAAACTGACCCATGATATTGAATTGAACCTGGACTATGAGAGGTACAACAGCCAGCTGCTTTTGTTTTTGAGGGATCTGAACCAGTACAGAGCAGATGTGAAGGTGAGCACTGATTCCAAGTGTGTGTCTACTGCTGAATGTCAAGTAGTTTGAAGTGTGATGTGTTCCTATGTGTTCCTGGTGGGTGGAAGGGTGATTGTAGCCAAAGTACATTTTAAAGTGAACGGAGGCACAGTTTTACATAGAATTTGTACCTTGTTTGACAGAAGTTGGGAGGCTGTGGATCAGAGACCTAGGACAGAGCTCAGCAGTATTTCAGAATCTAGAGCAATGTCAGGTTTTCTGTCACTCATGTCTCCCAGGCAGCCTGTCACAGAATATGACGATCTCAGCAAGGAGTTGGGCTGTGTGCGTTTCAGACATGACATGGATGGAAAGACAGCACAGCTAGTAGGATTCTGTCTCGTATTGATCCTGTGCATCTAAAATTCAAATATTCCATTAAATGAAACTGATAAGCAGGGTGAGGTGGTGCACGCCCGTAGCCCCAGCTACTTCTGCTGAGGCAGGAGAACTACTGGAGCCCAGCCTGGTCGACATAGCAAAATCCCATCTCTAAATAAATTAATAAAATTAATATTGGGCTTCCAGATGGTTTTATGGTACTAGCAGTTTTTTAGATTTTTTAACAGATCTCTTAATTGAAGTAAATCACTGATAACCAAATCTTTTTATGTTTGTCTTTTCTTTTTCTTTCTTTCTTTCTTTTTTTTTTTTTTGGAGAGACAAAGTCTCACTCTCGTCCCCCAGGCAGAAGTGCAATGGTATGATCCCGGCTCACTGAAACCTCCACCTCCCGGGTTCAAGCAATTCTCCTGCCTCAGCTCCCCAAGTAGCTGGGATTACAGGCGTGTGCCACCATGCCTGGATAGTTTTTGTATTTTTAGTAGAGCTGAGGTTTTACCCTGTTGGACAGGCTGGTTTCAAACTCCTGACCTCAGGTGATCCACCCGCCTCAGCCTCCCAAAGTGCTGAGATTACAGGTGTGAGCCACCATGCCTGGCCCCTTATGTCTTTCTTGAAACTAATTGTAACTGTTGAAAATGGAACTTACCAGATGGAGATAACGATCCTGAAGTATATTGAACGACAATGTTTTCCCCTATAGGGAAGTTTTCCCCCAGAAGGAGAATTGAACTGGAAACAATATAGTACATAGGATTGTATAATTATGTTTAAATTCCTAATGAGAATGGTTTTCTTACATGCTGGGCTGAAATAGAGTGTATATCACAGTCTATAGAGCTTGGAACCCTGTGCAAGGTGCTTTTGGAGTCTTGAGCTTAATCTGCCAGTTCCTTTTATCAGAATCTTATTAACCCACGTTAAATTAGAAAGGCACGCAAAAGAGCGTCCTTAGAAACAACTTCTCATAGCGAAGAATGTCTGTTTCAGGAAATGGGCCTGAGCTTGCAGTGGCTGTATTCTGCTCGTGGAGACTTTTTCCGTGCTACTTCCAGACTAACAACAGATTTCAGGAATGCTGAGAAAACGGACAAGTTTGTCATGAAGAAGCTCAATGATCGTGTCATGAGAGTAAGTGAACTTTTGGGAAAGGAGGAACTAAAGTATGTGTAAAATTTAAATGGATAAATCTTCCACTTCCGCAGAGTGGACAAACTCTAGGAGTCTAGAATTCCGTTAAGAAGGGAAGAAGGAGCATTAATGGCTTAGCTGTCATTTTCTATTTCTGCTAATTCAGACCTTGGCCAAACCTAGTCTTCTTGGAAGAGACTTGCTGTAAACCTTCCGGGTATACTCCAGTGGGGAAAAGAATCTGAACACATTTAAAGTTTTCTTTCCTTTGTAAAATGAATCAGTTTCCTTTAAACTTTTTATTTATTTATTTATTTATTTTTGAGACGGAGTTTCACTGTTGTCATCCAGGCTGGAGTGCAACGGCACAATCTCGGCTCACTGCACCCTCTGCCTCCTGGGTTCAAGTGATTCTCCTGCCTCAGCCTCCCGAGTAGCTGTGATTACAGGTGCCCACCACTACGCCTGGCTCATTTTTTGTATTTTTAGTAGAAACGGAGTTTCACCATGTTAGCCAGGCCAGTCTTTTTTTTTTTTTTTTTTTTTTTTTTTTTTTTTTTGAGACGGAGTCTTGCTCTGTAGCCCGGGCTGGACTGCAGTGGCCGGATCTCAGCTCACTGCAAGCTCCGCCTCCCGAGTTTACGCCATTCTCCTGCCTCAGCCTCCGGAGTAGCTGGGACTACAGGCGCCCGCCACCTCGCCCGGCTAGTTTTTTGTATTTTTAGTAGAGACGGGGTTTCACCGTGTTCTCCAGGATGGTCTCGATCTCCTGACCTCGTGATCCGCCCGTCTCGGCCTCCCAAAGTGCTGGGATTACAGGCTTGAGCCACCGCGCCCGGCCGCCAGGCCAGTCTTGAACTCCCAACCTCAGGTGATCACCGGCCTCTGCCTCCCCAAGTGCTGGGATTACAGGCGTGAGCCGCTGTGCCCGGCCCCCTTTACAATTTTAACCTTAGAAGATTAGCATTAGCCTGGTTCCCAGCACTCTGTTTTCCTCACTCTGCTACAGAAAGTCTGATCAGCTGCTGGACTCAGCGGCTCACGCCTGCCATCCCAGCACTGTGGGAGGCCAAGACAAGCAGATCACCTGAGGTCGGGAGTTTAAGACCAGCCTGACCAACATGGAGAAACCCCGTCTCTACTAAAAATACAAAAATCAGTCGGGTGTGGTGGCGGCGCCTGTAATCCCAGCTACTCAGGAGGCTGAGGCAGGAGAATTGCTTGAAGTCAGGAGGTAGAGGTGGCGGTGAGCCGAGATTGTGCTATTGCACTCCAGCCTGGGCAACAGAGAAAGTCTGTCTCAAAAAAAAAATAAAAGAGCAATCAGCATTCCTAATTTGGGAAACTTTACGTTGGAAGTGAACAGTTGTTTTACTACAGAAGTCACAGGACAGTGTAAATTGCCCGTTTTGTTTTGTAGGTGGAGTATTACTTCCTCTCACCCTATGTGTCTCCAAAAGAGTCTCCTTTCCGGCACGTCTTCTGGGGCTCCGGCGCCCACACGCTGTCCGCTTTACTGGAGAACTTGAAACTGCGTAGACAGAATAACAGTGCTTTTAATGAAACGCTGTTCAGAAACCAGCTGGCTCTCACGACTTGGACTATTCAGGGAGCTGCAAATGCCCTTTCTGGTGATGTTTGGGACATTGACAATGAGTTTTAAACGTGATACCCGTAGCTTACGTCAGAACAGCAGGATAGTCTAGTTTCTAGACTCGCGCTGATTGTGCTACGTTTTCAGTAGGGCTTCAAAACCTGATGTTAAAATTCCATCCCATCATCTTGGTACTACTAGATGTCTTTAGGCAGCAGCTTTTAATCCAGGGTAGACAACCTGTCCTTCAAGTTAAAGCGAATAACCACTTAAAAAATGTCCCTGATGGAATATTCCCCTCTCTAGAATCGTAAGTGCTGTGTAATGGTAATTGCCTCTTTCCTGGTGGTGTTAATGAAAATATCAGAAACCAGTTATGTGAACGATCGCTGTGAACCCTAAGGGCTGGTCTCTGCTGAAGGTTGTAAGGGGTCGCTTACTTCGAGTGATCCTCCAACTTCATTTGATGCTGGATAGGAGACACCAGGTCGAAAGACCTTCTCCAAATGAGATCTGAGCCTTTCCATAAGGAACGTAGCTGGTTTCCTCATTCCTGAAAGAAACAGTTAACTTTCCGAAGAGATGGGCTTGTTTTCTTGCCAGTGGGGTCTGAAATGGAGGTCCTTCTGCTGGATCAAATGAGGTTCAACTGTTGATTGCAGGAATAAGGCCTTAATATGTTCACCTCAATGTCATTTATGAAAAGAGGGGACCAGAAGCCAAAGACTTAGCATATTTTCTTTTCCTCTGTCCCTTCCCCATAAGCCTCCATTTAGTTCTTTGTTATTTTTGTTTCTTCCAAAGCACATTGAAAGAGAACCAGTTTCAGGTGTTTAGTTGCAGACTCTGTTTGTCAGACTTCAAAGAATAATACACTGCCAAATTTTGGCCAAAGTGTTAATCTTAGGGGAGAGCTTTCTGTCCTTTTGGCACTGAGATATTTATTGTTTATTTATCAGTGACAGAGTTCACTATAAATGATGTTTTTTTTTTATAGAATATAATTATCGGAAGCAGTGCCTTCCATAATTATGACAGTTATACTGTCGGTTTTTTTAAATAAAAGCAGCATCTGCTAATAAAACTCAACAGATACTGGAAGTTTTGCATTTATGGTCAACACTTAGGGGTTTTAGAAAACAGCCGCAAGCTAAATGTAATTGAATAAAGTTGAAGCTAAGATTTAGAGATGAATTAAATTAAATTAGGGGTTGCTAAGAAGTGAGCACTGACCAGATAAGAATGCTAGTTTTCCTAAATGCAATGAATTGTGACCAAGTTATAAATAAATGTCACTTAAAGGCTGTGGAAGTACTCCTGCACAATTTTATAGCTCAGTTTATCCAAGGTATAACTCTAATTCCCATTTTGCAAAATTTCCAGTACCTTTGTCACACTCCTAACACATTATCGGGAGCAGTGTCTTCCATAATGTATAAAGAACAAGGTAGTTTTTACCTACCACAGGGTCTGTATCGGAGACAGTGGTCTCCATATGTTACACTAAAGGGTGTAAGTAATTATCGGGAACAGTGTTTCCCATAATTTTCTTCATGCAATGACATCTTCAAAGCTTGAAGATCGTTAGTATCTAACATGTATTCCCAACTCCTATAATTCTCTATCTTTTAGTTTTAGTTGCAGAAACATTTTGTGGTCATTAAGCATTTGGTGGGTAAATGCAACCACTGTAAAATGAAATTACTACAAAATTTGAAATCTAACGTGGGTTTTTGTTATCTTTGTGGTTTCTCCAGGTCCTCTACTTAACGGGATAGTAGCATACATTTGTAATGTTTGCTATTGACAAGTCATTTTAACTTTATCACCTTATTTGCATGTTACCTCCTATAAACTTAGTGCGGACAAGTTTTAATCCAGAATTGGCCTTTTGACTTAAAGCAGGGGGACTTTGTATAGGAGGTTTGGGGGGTGTGGGGAGGGAGAGTCCCCAGAAGATCTTTGACACGTCTGCCTACCCATTCGTGGTTATAAATTAAATGTAGGTATGAATAAGTTTGAAGCTACATGAGTGAACCATTGTTATAAACGTGATCAGCTGTTTGTCATAGGGCAGTTTGAAACTGCCTCCTAGGAAGAGGCTCATAGGGGTCTCTTGAGGTTCTTAGTGTAACTTACCTAGATTTACAGCCTCACTAGAATCGTTTCACTACTCACAGTCTCTTTCATCTTCAGTTTTATCTTTAATCTCCTCTTTTATCTTGGACTGACATTTAGTGTAGCTATGTGAAAAGGTCATAGCCGAGATTCCTGGTTTGGGTGTTACGCTTACATACTTAAATGAAAGTGTGTGACATACTCATAGTGTAACACAACATGAATAACGGGCATACATTTTGCAGCAGTCAGTCTCTTCAGAAAATCCTCTTCTATAGTAGGGTTGAGTTACTTCCTATCAAGCCAGTGTGTGGTAACAGGCTCAATATTCCTGAATGAAATACCAGACTAGTGACAAGCTCCTGGTCTTCAGATGTCTTCTCGTTAAGGAAATGGGCCTTTTGGAGGTAAAGGATACAATTAGTGAGTTCTGTCATGCTTCGCTATTCTGGAACTTGCATGACCTTTACTGTGTTAGCTCTTTGAATGTTGTTGAAATTTTAGACTTTCTCTGTAAACAAATGATATGTCCTTATCATTGTATAAAAGCTGTTACGTGCAACAATGTGGAGATTCCTTATCTGATTTAATAAAATACTTAAACACTGAGTTGTCATTTTTTAGATAAATTTTTTAAAAAGAGCAGTTTTAGGCTCATAGCAAAATTAAACAGAATTCCCACATACCCACCGTTTCTGCCACGTACACATCCTCCATGACTGCCAGCACCTTGCACCTCAGCGGCGTGTTTGTTACAGTGGGCAGCCTGCGTGGGCACACCGTTAGCGCCGTCAGCACCATTAGTCTACTGTTTCTATTAGGGTTTGTTCTCCTACGGTTTTTGACAAATGCGTAATACCATTCTAGTACCTTACAGAATAGTTTCATTGCTGTAAATCTTGTGCTCTGCCCATTCATCCATCTCTTCTGTAAGATCCTGGCAACCACAGATCTTACGATATCCATAATTTTACCTCTTCCAGAATGTCATACTGTTGGAATCAGAATACAGCCTTTTCAGGCTGGCCTCTTGCACTAAGCAATAGCATTTGTTTCCTCCATGTCTTCATGATGTGTTACTTCATTTCTTTTTAGCACAGAACAATACTGTGTTGTCTGCAGTTAGCACAGTTTATCTAGCTCACCTACTTACTAAGTAATCTTGTTGCTTCTAAGTTTTGGCAGTTATGAATAAACTGATAAGCACCTGTGTGCATGTTTTTTCTGTGAACCTAGGTCTTCAGCTCTTTAGGTAAATACCAAGGTACATGATTGCCGCTGTCTTCTAAGTGGGCAATCGGCTCACTGCAGCCTCCACCTCCCGGGTTCATGCGATTCTCCTACCTCAGCCTCTGAGTAGCTGGAATTACAGGTGCCCACTACCACGCTTGGCTAATTTTTGTATTTCTAGTAGACATGGGGTTTTCCCATGTTGGCCGGGCTGGTCTTGAACTCCTGACCTCAGGTGATCCACCTGCCTCAGCCTCCCAAAGTGTTGGGATTACAGGCGTGAGCCAGCATGCCCGGCCTCTATTGGCAATTTCTAAATACATGTCACCATGTGCCACATATGTAATTTTGTTTTTGAGACAGAATCTTTGCTATCATCCAGGCTGGAGTGCAGTGGTACTATCTCAGCTCCCCACAACCCCCACTTCCTGGGTTCAAGCAATTCTCCTGCCTCAGCCTCCTGAGCAGCTGGGATTACAAGTGTGGGCCATCATGCCTGGTTAATTTTAGCATTTTTAGTAGAGATGGGGTTTCACCATATTGGCCAGGCTGGTCTCGAACTCCTGACCTCAAGTGATCTGCCCACCTTGGTCTCCCAAAATGCTGGATTCAGGCATGAGTCACCATGCCTGGCCCCACATATGTAATTTTAAATGTCCCTGTAGCCACATTAAAAGGTAAAGGGTGAAAAATAAAATAGGTGAAATTTTAGTGTTTTATCTGTATATGTTAAATACTATCATTTTAGCATATAGTCATTAAAAATTATCAAGATAGTTTATATTCCTTTTTTTTTTTTTCTTTTTGGGATGGAGTTTTGCTCTTGTCACCCAGGTTGGAGTGCAGTGGCACGATCTCTGCTCACAGCAACCTCTGCCTCCCAGGGTCAAGTGATTCTCCTGCCTCAGCTTCCCCAGTAGCTGGGATTACAGGCGCCCGCCACCACTCCCGGCTGATTTTTATATCTTTAGTAGAGATGGGGTTTCACCATATTGGCCAGGCTGGTCTTGAACTCCTGGCTTCAAGTGATCTGCCTGCCTCAGCCTCCCAAAGTGCTGGGATTACAGACGTGAGCCACCACTATGCCCGGCGTTTTTTTTTTTTTTTTTTTTTTTTTTTTTTTTGAGACAGTCTTGCTCCATTCCCTAGGCTCTGGAGTGCAGTGGCATGATCTCTGCTCACTGCAACCTCCACCACCCAAGTTCAAGCAATTCTTGTGCCTCAGCCTCCTGAGTAGCTGAGATTACAGGCGTGTTCTATACCATGTCTTCAGACTCCCTTGTACCTCAAGCAAGCACATGTCAGTTTCGGCTAGCCACATTTCAGTTACTCAGTTGCCACATGGTTAGTGGACACCAGCTCTATAGCAAAAGGCATAGTTGTTAAGAGTTTTCTTATTTTGGCTTTCTACCATGTGGTTGCCAAAAACTCCGTTACACAATTTAATCTCATTGCTACAAGTGACAACCAGGATTCTTAAGTGTGGCTGCAAAAATTGTGGCCCCTAGAACGGGGAAGCTTTCTAATCGCCTCACCTATGTCCCAGACTATTCACATTCATACCCTTGAGAAGCAAGACAATTATTAAACTGCTGTATTCTGCGGGAGAAACCACCTATGTGAAAGAAGGTGATGGGCTAGGAAGCTGCCCTGAACAAATACTTGTAAAACACCTGGTTATCTGCAAGACAGCTTTGCCTAGAATTCAGTATCGGATACCAATGTCTAACTTGTGGCTGTCAACAGGTTTAGGTGCTGAGTTAAATAAAGCCTTTGCAGTTTGCTGCATTTGCCCTTTAAGCTGCCTCATGCTTAATCCATCCCAAATGGACAGCTTTGTATACTTTTCTTTCTTTTCTTTTTCTTTTTTTTTTTCTGAAACGGAGTTTCATTCTTGCTGCCCAGGCTGGAATGCAATGGCATGATCTTGGCTCACTGCAACCTCCGCCTCCCGGGTTCAAGCCATTCTCCTGTCTCAGCCTCCCAGTAGCTGGGATTACAGGCGCCGCCACCATGCCCGGCTAATTTTTGTATTTTTAGTAGAGAGGGGGTTTCACCATGTTGGCCAGGCTGGTCTTGAACTCCTGACCTCAGGTGATCCACCTGCCTTGGCCTCCCAAAGTGCTGGGATTAAAGGCGTGAGCCACTGCGCCTGGCCAGCTTTGTATAATTTTTAATGCCTTTTTTTGAAAATATTCACATACAGTCGAAGTGCAGAAAAGTCTGTATTAAAAAGTATTTTCCTCTTGGTCTCCAGAGATGTCATCCCTCCATCTCCACAATTACCCATTTTTCTTTTTTTAGTTTGAGATGGTCTCGCTCTGTCACCCAGGCTGGATTGCAGTAGCATGATTTCAGTTCGCTGCAACCTCCACCTCCTGGGTTCCAGCTATCCTCTTACCTAAGCCTCCCGAGAGTAGCTGGGACTACAGACAGGCGCCACCATGCCCGGCTAATTTTGTATTTTTTGAGAGGTGGGGTTTTGCCTTTTTACTCAGGCTGGTCTCAAACTCCTGGACTCAAGTGATAAACCTGCCTCAGCCTCCCAAAGTGCTGGGATTACAGGTGCGAGCCACTGGGCCTGGCCGTTTACCAACTTCTTACGTACACTTTCAAAGTTGTCTATGCATAAATGAGAATTATCTACCAGATCTTCATGAAAGCATATATGGGGGCTCTGGTTCTATTGTCACCACATAAGCCCCCTACAACCTATCCCTCCTGCTGCTTACAGCTGTAAGCTCAGTAAGACAGGGGCAAGCTCTCCCAAACCTGAGATGTAAACAAAGGTAGGCGAACTGTGGAGGGGAGTACAACTTGGAGAAGTGACTTCAAAAGGGAAAGAACTGGCAGAAACCAAAAGAGGAACAAACAAAAAAACTAGTAAGCTGGCATGCCGAGTCCAGCCATATCAACAATTATATTATTGACGTGTGAACATTCTAATCAAGACTGACGATTAAAAAGCAATCAAGACCCATTTATATGCTGCCTACAAGAAACTTTAAAGACAGATAAATTGAAAGAGATGGGAAAAAATACAACGTGTACACTAGCATAGTATGGCTGGAATGGTTATATAAATATCAGATTAAAAAGACTTCAAACAGATAGCACTACAAAATAGGAGCATTTTATAATTGTAAAAAGGGCCATTCAGGAAGATAGCACACTTATAAATATGTATGCACCTTAAAATACATGAAAAAGAAATGAAAATTCTGCCATGATAAAAGATTTTAACACCCATTTATCAGCAGTAAATACAGAAACTAGACCAAAAAAATCAGGACAAATTATTTGAACCACTGTATCAGCCACCTCAATCTAACTGACATTTGTAGAGCACCACATCCAACAACTGCAAAGTACACTTTTAGGTATACGTGGTATATTCAGCAAGACAGACCATACACTGGGTGATACGGTCTGGATTTCTGTTCCCGCCCAAATCTCACATCAAATCCTAATCCCCAGTGTTGGGGGAGGGGGCTTGGTGGGAGGTGGTTGGATCCCCTCTTGCTGTTTTCGTGATAGATCCCACAAGATCGGGGAGTTTGAAAGCGCGCAGCACCTTTGCTGTCTTCCTCCTGCTCCAGCCATGTGGGATGCACCTGCTTCCCCTTTGCCTTCTGCCACAATGGTGCGTTTCCTGAGGCCTCCCCAGTCATGCTTCCTGTGTAGCCGGCGGAACCGTGAGTCAGTTAAACCTCTTTTCTTTATAAATTACCCAGTCTCAGGTAGTTCTTTAAAGCAAGGTGAGAATGAACTAATACATTGGGTGGTAAAACAAGTCCCAATTTTTTTTTTTTTTTTTTGACACGGAGTTTTTCTCTTGTTGAAGATTATGTAGCTCGTTTCAGGAAGCTTCTATCTTCTCACGACCTGCAGCATCTATTCTGTAAACAACAGCCTTGACTAGCGGCTGCCGCCCAGGCTGGAGTGAGTGGCCGATCTCGGCTGTGCAAGCTCCGCCTCCGGGTTCCCGCCGTTCTCCGGCCTCAGCCCCCCCGAGGAGCCGGGACCACAGGCGCCGCCACCGCGCCCGGCTCATTTTTGTATTTTTAGTAGAGACGGGGTTTCGCCGTGTTGCCCAGGCTGGTCTCGATCTCCCGACCTCAGGCGATCCGCCCGCCTCGGCCTCCCAGACGCTGGGACCACAGGCGTGAGCCACCGCGCCGGCCGGTCTGGATCTTGGCCGCAACGTGACCGTGAGTTCCTTTCCTCGGGTCGCAGCCCCCGGGGCCGTCGCGTCTCCGCTGAGCTCGGCTGCCTTGAGGGCGGTGACGGAGGCGGTCTCGCGCGAGCGCCTCATCCCGCGCGCGCCTCGTCCCGCGCGCGCCTCGTCCCGCGCGCGCCTCATCCCGCGAGCGCCTCATCCCGCGAGCGCCTCATCCCGCGAGCGCCTCATCCCGCGCGCGCCAGCGACTGAGCGGAGGGACCGTCCGGCAGGGGGCAGGCGAGCGCCGGCGCGATGGCGGCCGTGGGCGGGGACGACCCTCCGCGGGAGCCGCCTCAGCCTGACCCCAGCCCGCGCCACACGGGCGGGCACAGGCCGCGGTGGCCGCTACAATTTTTTTTTTTTTTTAAAGACAGGCTCTTGCGCTGCTGCCCAAGCTGGTCTTGAACTCCTGGCCTCCAGTGACCCTCCCACCTCAGCCTCGAGCTGCTGGGATTCCAGCTGTGAGTCTCTCTGCGTCTGGCTCTGGGAACAACTTTAGGCCCCCAAATTTGACAACTTAAAAGTAAGTAGACAAGTTTATTGATATATTCAAATTACCAAAATTAATGTAACATCAGGACATCTGAGTAGACCCGTATATACGATTATTATTATTTTTAAATCTGCATGTCTATTTTATTTCCATTACAAAAATACTACCTGTGTAAAACTGTGGTCCACGTTCTTCTCCTTTACCTCAAATCTTATACTGTTTTGCTCCTTTTTTTTTTTTTTTTTTTCTTTTTGAGAGAGAGTCTCACTCCCTCACCCAGGCTGGAGCACACAGGTTGCTCACTGCAACTTCCATCTCCCAGGTTCAAGCGATTCTCCTGCCTCAGCCTCCCGAGTAGCTGGGATTACAGGCGCCCGCCACCATTCCTGGCTAATTTTTGTATTTTTAATAGAGAAGGTTTCACCATGTCGGCCAGGCTGGTCTCGAACTCCCAGCCTCAGGTGATCTGCCCGCCTCGACCTCCCAAAGTACTGAGATTACAGTGAGCCACTGTGCCCGGCCAATTTCCACACTTTAATTTTACTCAAGTAAAAGCAGAATCACATACCTGACGTGAGAACTAAATATTTCACATCATTAGTTTGGATTAGATATGTTCTTGATTGATTGTTTCTCGGGAATAATAACTCATCTTTCCTACCTGTTCTTTGTCTTTTATTGACTGAGGAAATAAATGTAATGACCATCATAGATTTGTGATGAATATCTCTTTCCTGTGTTCAGTAATACAAGTGTACGTAGGTGTAATTCAAAACTGTAACTGGATGCCTGGCGCAGTGGCTCACACCGGTAATCCTAACACTTTGGGAGGCTGAGGCAGGTGGATCACTTCAGGCCAGTATTTGAGACCAGCCTGTCCAACATGGTGAAACCTTGTCTTTACTAAAAGGACAAAAATTAGCTGGGTGTGGTGGTGGACGCCTGTAATCCCAGCTACTTGGGAGGCTGAGACAGGAGAATCACTTGAACCCAGGAGGCAGAGGCTGCAGTGAGCCAGGATTGCTCCACTACACCCCAGCCTGGGCGACAGAGTGAGACCCTGTCTCGAAACAAACATAACAAACAAAACTAGGTTGTTACACATTTAAGATGCGAATTGTGGCCCCCATGTTAACCGTGAAGAAAATAACTTAAAAATGTACAGAAATGGAATGAAGAAAGGATTTTTAAAAGTACACTAAAAAAAAAAAATACAAAAAGGCAGTAATTAAGGTATTGAGGAATTTTAAAAATGTAAGACATACAAAAACAAATGCATAAATGGCAGAAGAAAATATAGTTTTATCACTAATGTTAAATGTAACTGGATTAAACTCTCCTGTGAAAAGGCAGGGATTGGCAGAGTGGGTTTGAAAAACAAAACAAGATCCATCTAAATGTTGTCAACAAGAGATTCACTCTAGATGTAAGGATACAATGTTGGAAGTAAATGATGAAAAAAGGTATTTTACCAAATAGTAATTAAAAGAAAGCTGAGTGGCTGTATTATCATCAGATAAAATAGACTTTAAAATGATTACAAAATACAAAGAAGGGCATTACATATTGATAAAAGATTTGATACAAACTTGTTTTGGCACCTGGCCAAAAACAAGTTTTAATACATTTTAACAGACTGAAATCAGGTGAAGCTTTTTTTTCAATCACAATGGAATGAAACTAGAAATCAATAACAATGAAAACTTGAAAATTCACACATATATGGAAATTAACCCTTTTTTTTTTTTTTTTTTTTTTTTTGAGATGGAGTCTCGCTCTGTTGCCCAGGCTGGAGTGCAGTGGCGTGATCTCGGCTCACTGCAACCTCCACCTCCCGGGTTCGAGCGATTCTCCTGCCTCAGCCTCCCGAGTAGCTGGGACTACAGGTGCCTGCCGCCACACCTGGCTAATTTTTGTATTTTTAGTAGAGATAGGGTTTTGCCATGTTGGCCAGGCTGGTCTTGAACTCCTGACCTCAGGTGATCCACCCACCTTGGCCTCCCAAAGTGCTGGGATTACAGACGTGAGCCACAGCACCTGGCCCAAAAATTAACTTAAATGATTAAATACCTAACCTTAAGAGCTAAAACTATAAAATTCTTAGAAGAAAAAACAGGGAATTTTTTTTTTTTTTTGATAAGCTCTCACTCTGTCACCCTGCTTGGAGTGTCATTGCAGACTTGATCTCCCAGATTCAACTTATTTTTCCATCTCAGCCTCCTGAGTAGCTGGGACTGTCAGTGCAAGCCACTATGCCTGGCTAATTTTTGTATTTTTTGTGGAGACAGGGTTTTGCCATGTTGCCCAGGCTGCTCTCCAACTCCTGGGCTCGAGCTATCCTCCTGCCTCAGTCTCCCAAAGTGTTGGGACTACAGGTTTGAGCCACCATGACCAGCCAGAAAATCTTTATAACATTGGATTTGGCAATGATTTATTGAATGTAACACTAAAAGCACATGAAACAACAACAAAACATGGATAAATTGGGTTTTATCAAAATGAAAAACATTTGTGCATCAACGGATATTATCAAGAGAGTGAGAAAAAATGACCAACAGGATGAGAGAAAAATATTTGTAAATCATATATCTGATAAAAGATTATATAAAAATATACAAAAAAATTAAAAAATCTGATTTCAAAAATGGGCAAAGAGCTCAGCTCACTGCAAGTTCCGCCTCTGGGTTCACGCCATTCTCCTGCCTCAGCCTCCCGGGTAGCTGGGACCACAGGCGCCGCCACCACGCCCGGCTAGTTTTTTGTAGTTTTAGTAGAGACAGGGTTTCACCATGTTAGCCAGGATGGTCTCGATCTCCTGACCTCGTGATCCACCCGCCTCGGCCTCCCAAAGTGCTGGGATTACAGGCATGAGCCACCGCGTCCGGCCTCTTTTCTTTTTTTTTGAGACGGAGTCTCGCTGTCTCACCCAGACTGGAGTGCAGTGGCCTAATCTCGGCTCACTGTAAGCTCTGCCTCCTGGGTTCACACCATTCTCCTACCTCGGCCTCCCAAGTAGCTGGGACTACAGGGGTGTGCCACCACACCTGGCTCATCTGTGTGTATGTGTGTGATTTTTTTTTTTTAAGATGGGGTTTTGCCATGTTATCTAGGCTGGTCTCAAACTCCTTGTTCAAATGATCCTCCCTTCTCAGTCTAGTGCTAGGATTACAGACATGAGTCACTGCACGTGGCCTGTATTAAATTCTAAGACAGACAAAACTATAGTGAAAGAAAGCAACTGCCAGGAGCTGTGGTGTGGGGTGGGGGTTACTAACTACAGCAGCATGCAAGGGAATTTCTGGGGTAATGAAATGCATTTCAATGGTAGTGTTGTGCACATGACTATATATATTCGTCAAAATGCATTCATTTGTACACTTAAAATTACTATATTCTATTGTATGTAAATTAAACTCAATCAGACAATAAAGAATAAACTTTTGATCCTGACAAAACACGTACATACACACTACCTCTGAAACAAACTGCTTTTTCAGAATTTCTAATTTAAATATTCAGAAATATGAATAATGACGAATTTTAACAATGCTTGTGTAATTCAATTCTGCTTTGGATCACGTCTGAGAGGCATATTAGCTGCTGGACTTATTTGGATTTCCTTACCTCCTTTGCATATGAAAAAATAAGAGGTTGAGACAGAAACAAGATATGTAATTTATGTACAATGAAACTTTCTACTGCCCAGAATGAGGCTTTCTATTGTCCAATGAATTGTGCCTGGCAGCACAATTCACTGCTTCACAGTTGATCGTTCTTTTTACCCTCAGAGCATCCTTGAAATGATGGACTCAACCATGAGAGAAACACTGTAAATATTCTCAGATGCAAACACAGTACCAGCGTCACAAAACACCTGCAGGTGCAAGTAACTAAAAATCCAGCTCAATTTGACTTTAAATACAAGGGAATGTATTGACTCAGGTGGGAAGTTCAGAAGCAGACCAGGCTTCAGGGTGAATCTGAGCACAGAAGCTCATGGATGCTACCAGGACTTAGCCTCTTCCCAGTTTTCTGCTCTGCCTTCAGTGAAGTCAGAATCATTCTGCGTGTGGCGAAATCTCCAGGAACAATTTCTGAGGCTGCATTCTTCACCAAAGAGGGAACATGAACAAGCACACTCTTGTTCCTAACAACCTAGCACAACTTGTATTTGACTCTAATTGGAACAACTCAAACCCTTGCCCATCCCCAAGTCCGTTAGGAGGACCGAGGGAGTGCTGTGTGGCACCTGGCATGAGTCTCAGTTATGCACCCACCTTGGAACCAATAACTGTGACACAGGGTGAGACAGTGCTGGTTAAGTCAACCAGGACCCACCCCACGTTTCAAACCACGTGACTGAATAATTCAGGGCTCTGTTAGGAAGGAGAAAGGGGGATGCTTCTTAAATAGCACCCAACACTCAACTACAATTTAATTTGACAGGAACCTGGAGGCCCTGCCATAGAAATCTCTCACAGTTGCTTGGAATGAGAGCAGTCAATTCAAAAATCCTGTGGCAGCAACGCTATGGCCTCGAGGGCGCCACGGACTTGGTGTGGAGGGTGGGGAAGGGCTCGGTGTCTTCTGAAGATGAAGCAGAAGAATGGATGGCCCTGCCTTAGCAGAGTCAAAAATGTTTAACCCCAAGAGATGCCTACAGAGGCAGCTGAGCCACACCACAGACTCCTAGAAGGGCTTGGGTGAGGGTTCCCAAGTGTCTAGGTAAGCAGAGGAGATGGTGAGGCAGACACAGAAGGGTCAGTTCAAAGCACATTGGGAAGACTATGATCCCAAGACCCCTCAGTCCACCCTGGCGGTCAAATGCTCCTCCCTGACATCGGGAAAAGAAACAATTCGTTTTCTTCAGACATTGAAACAGAACTTTTCTAAGCTCCAGGACACTGGGTAGTGCTGCTTATGCAAAGCGAGTATTTAGTGAAAGCCAGTTTACTGAGCAGGGAGATCCGCAGACTCTTTCTCCCTCTTGGCTCCCAGAATGCTGGGGTCAGCTTGCAGTCTGAGGAGATTGGCCAACTCTTTTTGGAGAGGATCTGCAGATACCAACACTTTCAGGGTTTCCTCAGGTCCAGGCGTGCCAGGCTCCTGTGCACTCTTCCTTTGGGGAAGCAAAGGAAGATTCCATCTGTGCTTTTGGCCCTGTTTTCAGATGTGGTGTCTCACACAGGAGTTCAGCTCCTCTCAGAGTAGTGGACCCAGTATTGTTTGTAAAGACCTACCAAGAGCCCAATGTCCATGCACGGAGTGAGAGCACAGCGTCCAGAGAGAATTTCCCAGGGCCCAGAACTCGGGCTGGAGCCCACAGTGGAAAACCTCCACCCAACATCTGGGAGTGCTCTTGGGAACCAGCACTTTCCTGGGGCAGGAAGAGGTGACAAACCCGTGGCAACACCTGCCCACCACAACACCCACCCGCCACAACACCTGCCCACCACAACACCTGAGTGCACACCCGCCCATCACACCTGAGTCCGCACCTGCCCACCACAACACCCACCCACCACAACACCCATCAACACCTGTCCACCCCAGCATCCCCCCCACCACAACACCCGCCCATCGCAACACCTGAGTGCACACCTGCCCACCACAACACCCGCCCACAACACCTGAGTCCACACCCACCCACCACAACACCCACCCACCACAACACCCGCCCACCACAACACCCACCCACCACAACACCTGAGTCCACACCTGCCCACCACAACACCCACCCACCACAACACCCGCCCACCACAACACCCGCCCACCACAATACCTGAGTGCACACCCACTCATCACAACACCTGAGTCCACACCCGCCCACCACAACACCCGCCCACCACAACACCCACCCACAACACCCACCCACCACAACACCTGAGTCCACACCCACCCACCACAACACCCACCCACCACAACACCCGCCCACCACAACACCTGAGTGCACACCTGCCCACCACAACACCCGCCCACCACAACACCCGCCCACCGCAACACTTGAGTCCACACCCGCCCACCACAACACCCGCCCACCACAACACCCGCCCACCACAACACCCGCCCACCACAGCACACGCCCACCACAACACCCGCCCACCACAACACACGCCCACCACAACACCCGCCCACCACAACACACGCCCACCACAACACCCGCCCACCACAACACACGCCCACCACAACACCTGCCCACCACAACACCCGCCCACCACAACACCTGCCCACCACAACACCCGCCCACCACAACACACGCCCACCACAACACCTGAGTGTACACCTGCCCACCACAACACCCATCACAACACCCATCAACACCCGTCCACCCCAGCACTCCCCCCACCACAACACCGGCAGCAACACCTGCCCACCACACGTGGGGAGCCTCAGGCAATCACCACCCCAGGCCCTGGGGCTGCGCCGAGGGAAGCTGAGGCCTGAGCTCTCCATCCTGGCTCTCCGTGTGTTGGTCTGAGCCCAGGAGAAGGTCATGGAGAGAAAAGGCCAGGTGTGCTCTTGGACAGTCCCTGAGACTCCCAGGAACGGGCATGCAGGGGAGGGGGCTGCAGGGCCAGGAGTGTGAGGAGGTCCCAGAGTCACACGTCACGTCAGGAGGGGGTGAAGCTCCTGGGGCCGGCGCAATGTTCCCCAGCCAGAGGGACCCCACTGGCCTGCTCTGAGCTGGTGCTTGGGGAGGAAAAAAAGATCAAAGGTAAGTTGTATTGATGGTTCCATCGTCATGCAGGGTTGGGGTAATGACCAAGCTGACCAACGGTTTAAGTGTTAGTCGCCTTCTGGGGATGGGAGCAGGTTAACTGAGTGCGTTTGAGGGACAGAAACAAACAGAACATTGATTTTTATAATCCACAAAGCCAAGACCACTAAATGAATGCCCAGTTGAAAACATGATGGGAATTTAAACAGCATTCGGAAGGAACCCCCCGGTCTCTGTACTCACACCACGGTCAGGCTGTCTGCGTGTCGGTGAGGGAGCAAATATTCCTCCCAACTGGTTTTCTGCTACGTCTGAGCCCTTTGAAGATGCTGAGGTCCTTCGGTGTGGCCATGGCTCACAAAGGCCTCATCTGGTGGCGCTGGACGCAGCTGCAGCCACCTGCGCCTTTATTCCGGTTTCTGCTCAAACAGAGAGGGCGCAGCTGCCGACTGCCCCTCCCCAACTCTCTTCAGGCTGCTGCAGGAAGCTCGGGCGCTTCTGCTGGGACTGATGTGACGACCGTCCCACAGGTGCCTCCTCCGTCCGCCACATTCCACAGACCCGAGAGGCCTTGACTGGAGCAGGCCCTGCCCATACCTTGGTTTTGGACCTCACGCTTCCAGAGCTGTGGGGGAAGCTTCGATGGCTTTAAGTCCCTGGGTTTCTGGCAACTGACTACAGCAGGTGTGGGAAGCCAGCATCCTTCCATGCTTGGTGCAGAGGATTCTGAGACGTCCAACTAGAATTGGCTTTTTACCAGGGTGCAATTGAATGGAGATATTGTTTAGTACAAAGTTTAATTTTAAACATTGTGATGGAGTACATCAATTTTTAAACCTGATTTTAGTAAACTCTTTGCCTAACAACAGGCCATGAAGAGTTCTTACGCTTTCTTCTAAAATGTTTATACTTTCGTAGTTTTCATTTAGGTCTATGATTACTTTCAGTTAAATATTCATAAGATGTGAGGTTTAGATCAAGGATGTTTGCACATGCCTGTCAACATGATTCATAACGGTTTGTTGGAAAGGCTCCTTCCCTCCATGAGCTCCTCCTGCATATTTGGTGTATTTGTGTTCTGGACACTGTATTCTGTTTCAAGGATCTATACGTTTGCTACTCTGCAAATGCCGCCGCCTGGATGACTGCAGATTTACAGTAAGTCTTAATAAAGTAGTTTTAATTTTGTTTTCTCCAACTTTGTTCTTCTTCAGTATTAAGTTGCATATTCTCTGTCCTTTGCCTTTCCATATAAAATTTAGAATCAACTCAGTTTAAACATTTTTGTGGGATTTTAATTGGAATTGCATTAATCTACAGATCGATTTGGGGAGAGCTGATGTATTTACCATGTTGGGGCTTTCAATCTATGAACATGTTGTTTCTTCATTTATTTATACATATATGCAAAAACTGTCTTCATAGGCTTCTTGTAGTACATGGAGATCCTGTACATGTTTGGAAAGATTCACACCTAAATGCTTCATTGTTTGGACCTGTTATACAATGGCATTAAAAAAAAAATTGAATCTCCAATTATGCATTGCTATTATGTAAAAATATGATTGGCTTTCTATGTAAATGTAGAAATATGGTTTGTTGATCATAAATTCTACTTTGCTAAATTCATTCATTATTTCTGGGAGTTATTTATTTAGTTTTTGTGTTTCTTGAGGTTTTCTGTGTCATGTCATCTACAACTAAGGACACCACTGTTTTCTCTCGAATCAATATGCATTTTATTTCTTTTTCTTTCCTTATTGTACTGACTGGGATTTTAAGTGTGATGTCTAATAGGATTGGAGAATCTGGGCATTCCTATCTTCTTCCTGATCTCGCTGAGAAAGCATGGGTCCCTCACTGTCGAGTGTGATGCCAGCCTTAGACCTTCTGCTGATGCCCTGCTCAGGTTGGAGAAGTTCTCCTCTAATCTTTGTTGCTGAGTTTTTATCATAAATTGATATTCCTTTGTCAATTGCCTTTTGGCATCAATTGATATGATCACATTGTTTTATTCTTTAGACTGTTAATATGATGTATTGTATTAGTTGATTTTACTTTTTTAGCTATCAAACCACCCTTGTATTCCTGGAATAAATAGCACCACTCGACTCTAGTGTGGTACTCTTTACTCTCTTGGTTTATTGTCAGATTCGATTTGGTAACATTTGAATGAGGACTGTTATGTCCATGTTCATGAGGAGTACTGATCTATAGCTTTCTTTATTTGAATGCTCTTTGTCTGGATTTGGTATCCTGATGACTTGCTCTCATTAAATAATTTGGGAAGTCCTCCTCCTCTTCTATTTTTTGAAGACATTGTGTAGAACTAATGGCATTTCTTTGTGAAATATTTATTAGAATTTCTTTGCAAAAAAATGGGCCTGAAGATTTCTTTGTTAGAAGGTTTGGGAATGCAAATAACCCTCTGAGGGTATTGCTTTCACATGGGTGAGTTTGTGTTTTCTGAAGAATCCATCCATTTTACCTGAGTGTTGAACTCATGTGTGTGAAGTTGTCATATTTTGCCCTGTTTATCCCTTAATGCCTGCAGCGTCTGTAATGATGACCCATCTTTCTTTTCCAATGTTGGTAAACTGTGTCTCCCTACTCTCCTTTTTAATTCAATGGTATTGTTAGAAGTTCATCAATTTTATTCAAATTTAGTCAAAGAATTAGGTTTGGTGTCATTCATTTCTCTATTGTATTTTAAAATAATTTTGTTGTTTTTTGATCTTACCTTTATTATTTCCCTACTCCTGCTTGGTTTTGATTCATTTTGGTTTCCTTTTTCTACCTTTTAAAAAGTGAAAACCTACATTATTGAGAATTTTCTATCTTTTTAGTATAATCTTTATTAACAGAGCAGTGTTACCATTCCTCACTGTGGACTTTGTCTATTTCTCTTTTTGGGTTTTTAAATTTTTGTTTCAAGTATTTTAGAGTTCTGGCATTTTGTGAATTCACATTTAGGATTGTTGTTTTCTTGACCCTTTTGTCATTATTTATTTCTTCTCTTTATCCCTAGTGATTTTATTTGCTTCAAGGCCTATGTTGCCTGATACTAACATGGCTTATCCCACTGTCTTCTATGAGGGTGTGCCTGGCGTTTGCTTCATTTTTCATCTTTTGATTTTCATCCTGTCTCTGTCATTATATTTGGGGTGATTTAATTTTACACAGCACATCACTCTCTAGGAAATAAAATGTACATCGTTAACTTTTCACTCTTCACCTGGAATCCATATTTGCTGGAATTTGTGAATCCATCTCCACGTAGGTCTCCTTCACCTGCCCCTCCAGTGACAGGAGAGTTACGAGCTAGGTCTGCACACTGTGTCTCCACGAGAAGACATTCTCATTTAAAACATGCCTTTCTCATGTTTTTCTCTGTTGTTAAGATTGGATAATTTCCGTTGATCTATATTCGAATCCACAGACTCTTTGTTCCATTCTGATATTTCTTTACCGTCTTCTATAATCCCAGCCAGTGAGGATTTTTTCAAAAAGAACTTATTGCCCCTCCATTCTAAGATGTCCTTTTGGTTTATATTTACATCTTCTAGTTCCTTCCTGAGATTTTCTCCTTTCTCTCTTCGTTTCAAAACTGTTTGTGACTATGGGTGGAGTGATTGTATCATGGCTATTTGCATGTTTCTGTCAGCAGATCACAACGTCTCAGTCGTCTTGGCATGGGCTGGGCTGACTGGTTCCTGTGTGAGTTGAGATTTTCCTGGTTCTTCATATCCTAGTAAGGCTGAATTGCATTCTGGACACCATGAATATTATGTTTGGAGACTCTGCATCTTATTTTACTCCAGTGAAGAGCGTGGATTGTGTATTGGTTTGTTTTAGTGAGCATTAACCTGATTAAATTCGGGCTGCAAGTTTCAACTAACATTTTGTGGTCTGGGTTTCCACAGCCAGTTCCTTTCTCAAAGCCTTCAGTGCTGTTTGCCTCTGCCCTGTGTGTGCACCACCAGGGTCTAGGCTGAGGTCTGCATATGAGCTCAAATCCACATGTGAGCAGCTCAGGGCAGTCCAGGAGGCCACATGCCACTTATCAAGACTCTCCCTCTCTTGAATCTCCCTAAAATGTCTTTTCTCCCTGGGAACCCTCATTTTCATTCTCTCGCTAGAAAGCCGGGGATTTAGTTACCTCCTGAGCTGTGCACTCTCACGGCTGAGCCAGGCCTGGGCCAAGTGCTGGGAAGATGAGGGAGAAAGAAGCAGTGGGGCTGGCCCCATCCTGCTGGAGCGCCATGTGGAGAGGAGGTTCCCCCGCGGGGCTGGGTCCTGCCCTCTGCCATTGTTGCCACAGCTGCTGCCATAGACCCAGGTGATTGCTGGGGGCAGGGGCAGGGGGCAGAGGGCAGAGTGTGGGGAGGGGTGGGGTGTCTGCCCTTCCCCTTAGGTCTTCTCTCCATGACCCCCAGCTCAGTCTGCGTGGTCCTTCCTGGAGTGTCCTGCACATGGCCTCTGAGCGCTTGTGGACTCTGCTGCCTCATGCGGGCAGGGGATGCAGGAGGGGCCCAGGAGGGGACGCAGGCACACCCACTGCCTGGTCACTACTCTTCATGTTCTTTCCAGAGTCCGTGGCCGGGGCCTCCCTGGGAGAGGTGAGTGGCACATCTCCCCTCCTCAACCAGTAATGGCAGCCCCCTGAGCAGGGCCTTCCCAGCGAGGGCTCCAGAGGGCTCTGGCCGCAGACCTGCCACGGCTTGCTTGTATGTTCAGTCCTGATGTTCAGGAACTAACATCGCTTAAATATTTATGCAAACTTCTGTCCACGGAGTTGTGCAGCTTCAACCACTGGGTACTTTTCATGGAGTCCTAGTTCACACACACTAGTTTCCTTTTCCACTATTTATACTTTTGTGGAATATTAAAATTTGTTCTGTAACATTTCTGTCTCCTAAAAATGTCTTTTAAAAATGAAATTTGATACATATGAAATACCGACGCTTCTTCAGTTATGTCGTAGTCTGTCCGCGTGGTCATGAGCTGGGTGGGTCAGCTTATGTGGTTCTGAGGAATCACGTGGCTTAAGAGCTATAGCGATTTTCAGGACTTGGTTATGTAGAAGACGATTTCTATTTCTACTTTGAATACAAATGTACATCAGTAGGGACGGGATGGGTCAGCCACCTCGTGACACTTCACTATGTGTTAAAAATTCTGAGACGTATTGTCCTGTGAAGAACTTGCAAAGGGATGGCTCGCTGACTGATGGTTCCTGACCGTGTTTCGCTGCTTCAGAGACCATTCTGCTGCATTGGTCTTTCCTCGTGGGTGACAGCCAGGATTTCACCCCTGTGCAACCTACTGAAGCCCCACTCCTCTGACCTTAGAGCTGTCCACAGCCCAGGCTATGAGGCAGCTGCCGAGAGATCCCACGTACAGGTCGGAAGCACCTTTTTTTTACAAAACTTACAGGACAGCTCCAGGAACTGAGGCCTACACGACAATGGAGAAGTCAGGCTTTGTTTCACTTTCTTAAAAAAGAAGTCCAATTAGATTTATGAGTATGACCATGACCATGCAGAAATATAACTAATTTCTGAAAGTACTGCACACATGAGTGCTGGTTCTCGGATGCCAGTATGACGCCACCTATGTGAGGCTATCAACATTAGGAAGACGAAAGACACTCCCAAAATACAGGTCAGAACAGGGGCAAGCACTGGAGGAGATCAGTGAAAGGCCACCCCCGCCCCAGAGCCTGGCAGGAAGCAGCTCGCCCAGGAGGGCTGGCCAGGTTCTGTGCCAGCTTCCCAGGGCTACTTAACAGTGTTCCAGAGACTGGGGACTTCCACAACAGAAACCTATTATTGTCTCGCGGTTCTGGAGGCCAGAAGTG